>NW_027137621.1:0-600000 GCF_001692895.1 Cenococcum geophilum 1.58 | reverse complement strand
ATATTAAATCCTATATATATAGCTCTATAGTAGAGCCGTTGTACTTTACCTTTACTAAAATATTTAAAGTTAATAATTTGTTTAATAGTCTACTCCTTATAGTTCTCATCTTTATTCTTATCTTAGATTAGTACTAGTAGGGGTTTAGGCTATATCTACCCTAGTAAGGGGTTAGGCTAATAAAGGTATAGTAGCTATAGGTAAAATATAGGCTATATTCTACAGGTAGCTAGGGTAGGTAAGAGTTTTAGCTTATATATAGCTCCCTTATTAATAACTTATTTAATTAAATAGAGGCTAAGGTTCTTATAATTAAGTGACTTTATAGGCCTCTATATAGAGATATTATATATATCTAGCTATACCTAGTCGCTAATACATATCTTTAGTAGTGGTATTCTATAACGGTTAGCAAAGTAGGCCTACTTTACTTAAGCCTAGGCCATTTCTCCCTTATAGTAGTTAAGTAGATTTTTTATATAGTTTGTATACTGGTTAATAAGTAGTATCCTAAGGCGTTTTCTATATAGTAGTTTTTTATTAATAGGTTCTAGTGGCTCTATACTAGATTAGGGGTAATAACTATTATTCGCGAAGAACGGGGTAAGTCCTACAGTAGTTAAGACGTAGTTATTTGCTGCGAATTTACCTAATAGGAGGTAACTTACCCAGTTATCTTAATTATAGGCGACTACCTATTATAGGTACGCTTTTATACTAGTATTAGCGTTTTCTAGTTATTTAGTAGTATTATAGTAAAAGGATACAGATATTTTAAGAGAGATACTAAGGCGTTAGTAGATTTGTCTCTATATATTAGAGTTAAATTATATACCTTAGTTGGATATAATTAAGTTAGGTAACCTATGTAGTTAGTAAACTTTATAAAGGAAGGCGTTAGTAATATTGCTAATGGCTATGCCTTTAGTTAGGACGTAGTGGCGCTCTTTTATAAGTTGGTATATTATTATAAGGATATTCATATAGGTACAGCCGTATTATTTATAGGGTAGTAAGTTAATAATAAAATCTATAGCGATATCTGTCTATTGTTATATAGGTACTAGTAAAGGGTATAGTAGTCCTTAGTACTTTATATTAAAGGCCTTAGCGCGCTTATAACCGTAATAGGTGCCTATAAAGTGTTTAACTAAGTCTATTATTTTTAGCTAAAAGTAGTATTAGCTAAGAAGCTTATAGGTTCCTCCTCTACCTAGGTAGCCGCTTAATTAGAGGTTATAGGCTATTTAGATTAGTTACCGTTATAGATTTTCTAAGTTAGGGATAAATAAGCGGCCTTTATAGTAGAGCCTATTCTCTTTTACTTTTAAGGCTGCTATATTAATCTAGCCTAAGCTTTAGATGTTAATAGGTAGTATATAGGTGTTAGCGGTCTTTATAGTAATAAGTTAATATAATAATAGGTTAATAGAGGTGTTATATGCCGTAGTAATAAGCTTATTAATTTTAGGAGGTAACTTTAGTTCTATAGTATAAAGCTAAGGTTTAGTTAGTTTTATTATAGGTAGTATACCTAGGGCTAAATTTTAAACTTTTAGGATTATCTATTATTAGAACTAATTATAAAGGTCTTTTTTAACTAAGGGACGTCTTATAAGCGGCGTATTAGGCTATTAGGCTTAGTACCTTATTATTATAGCTTATATAAATACTTCTAAACCAAAGCTTGTAGAATGCTGTATTACGAAGATACTAAGCTAAAGAGAAGAAAAAGGGGTCGCTAGGACCGATATAAACAAATATATAAGGTAAGCCGCTAAGGCGCTAGCTTTGGGCGGGCCAATTATAGGTCGGCAGAATATAGCAGAATTTGGCAGGTAACGTGCGGTAGCGCCGTTACATTACCCCCTTCTTTAAAAGAAAGCCTACTTTTAGGCTTAGTTAGAAATAGGGTAGTACTAGGCTTATAAACGTAGAATTATAAAATAAGATAAGAAGATAAAAGGGGATATAAGTACGTCCAGACTAAGTATAAAGGGCGACTATAGGCTAAGCGGAAGCACTAGGCTAGAAAAAGTAGCCGCTAAAAGTCTTAGCACAGATCTAACTAATTAGATAACTTTAACCGGCGGTTAAAGTTTCTAGATATCTAAAATTTTACGGTACTAGCAGGAAACGTTAGAAAACGGCAAACAGCTATATTAGGGCTTTAGGGCGTTTTTGTCCCTATATTCTTCCAGTAACTTATTATCTCTATCCTACTAATATTCTATCTATTTATCTAGGTACTTTAGGGGTCTAGGTATATTAGGGTATTAGTTATAAAACTCTTTAAGCTTTTAGGGGCAGCCTATAAAGTTCTACATAGGGTACTAGGTTAGGTTAGGATTGTAGCCTTTCTATTAAATACGGTATTTTAGCGCTCCCTATACTATCTTATAGGCTAGTATTTTATTAACCTCCTATTTATTGTTACCGTTTACTTAAACTAGTAGGGGAGGCTCATTCTTTTATCTAGGTAATAGGTTGTTTATAGCTTTCTATAACTTATCTATTAAGAAGATAGGGTAAACCCTAATTAAATCTAGGAGCTTTATCTTATATAAGTTACCTACCTTCTTAAGAACCTTATATGGTCCTACTATCTAGTAATCTAGCTTATAGCTAGGTTGTTCGGTCTTCTAATTTCTTATTATAACCTAGACTATATTACTAGGGGCAAAGTTAGGCTCTTAACGGTGTTTATTCGCCTGCTGTTTTATTAACTTTTAAGCTTTTTCTAGGTTCTTGTGGGCTACTATTTAGGCTTCCTCCAATTATTTTGTACTGTTAGGCCTTAGTATAAAATAGCTTCTCTTATATAGTCTAGGGTTCTTCTAGCCTTTTCTAGTTAAAGCTTATATAGGGTAAGTATTCTATTTCTAGCTAAATCGGGGCAAACCTAGTAGAGTTGTAGGGTAAGGTTGCTTGCGCGTAATCTATTAAAGATAATAGTTCTAACTAGTTATCCTAGAAATAGTTAATAAAGGGCCTAAGCCTTTAGTCTAGGTACTAATTTATAATCTCCGTCTAACCGTCTGTCTAGGGGTAATAAGCTATAAAAAGCTTTAACTTAATACCTAGGATCTAGGTAAACTTATTTTAGAAGGCTATTATAAACTATAGCCTATAATTAGATATAGTAGTATTTAGTAGTCTATAGATTTGGTAGACGTAATAAACATATAGCTAGGCTACCTCTTTAATATCGATATTCTTATAATAGGGAATTAAAAACAGGCGTTTACTAAAGTAGTTAACTATAACTATAACCATATCGTATCCGTTATAGTCCCTAGGTAGTTTATAAAAGTCTATAAAGATATACTGCTAAGGGCGCTTTAGTATTAGAAGTAGCTTAAGTAGTCCTAGGGTCTTACCCTATGGGATTATAGCTCTCTAGTAGTCTTCGCAGTTTCATATATATTAATTAATATCCGTAACTATTCTTAGCTAATAATAGCGGCAGTTAATAATTTTACGGGTTTTATTCTTACTAGGGTATACTATAAAGACTTAGCAATAAGCTTCGTAGATTAGTTTAGTTTATAAATATTAATATTAGGGACTATAAGCCGCTCCTAGTATAGAAGCAATCCTTCCTCTATCTTAAAATCGGGGTCTCCTATTACGGCTTATTCGCGAAGGGCCCTTAAGGCGTTAGCCGTGCGGTTTATAGTTAGGAGGTAGTTAATTAGCCCTATTAGCTTATCTAAAAGCTCCTCTATTAGTGCTAGCTTATTTTACTAGGAGTCTAGCTCCTTAAGGATCCGTAGGTTATACTGTTTTAAATAAAGGAGGGCGCGCGTCTAATATTAGGTCTTTAGCTTATTTTAGGGTCCTATATCTTATTCTCTTTAGGTTAGGGCATTAGCCTTAAAGTTTTACTTACTAGAATAATATATAATTATAAAAAAGAATTAGGAGAGTATTTTAGCCTACTAGGCTTATTATCTAGTAAGCTGCTTTATAGTTATAAAATACTCTAGGGCTTTATAATCTATATATATCTTAATTTAGAAGTTTATATCTTTAAGCTCTACGCGCTATTAGGAGAGTAATTAAATAATAGCTAGTATTTCTTTATTATATACTTTATAGTTATACTTAGCCGGGTTTATTATCTTTAAAAAGCAAGCTATAGGGTACTATTTGCCGTCTAAATATAACTGTAATAGAATTCCTGCTATAACCCTATTAGAGGCATCTATTTTTAGTATTAATTTAAGGTCTAGGTTATAGTAATAAGGGATTAGGGAAGAGATAAGCTAATCCTTTATCTCTTTAAAGGCTTCTATATAGCTATTATTAAAGATAAAAGGCGTGTCCTTCCTAGTTAGTTATATAAGAGGTTTTACTATAATTTTGTAGTTATAAATAAACTAGCAGTAAAAGTTATAAAAGCTAAGGAAGGATTAGATTCCTTTTACTATATAAGGGGGCTTCTAGTTATAAATTGCCCCTACCTTCTTAAGGTTAACCTTAATTTCTTCTATAGTTATAATAAACCTAAGGTATTTTATACGTTTTACCCTAAACTTATATTTCTTAATATTAACTTATAAGCCCGCGTTTTGTAATCTCTCTAAAACCTTTTTAATATAAACTTAATACTTAAGTTTATTATCTAAGTATATAAGAATATTGTCTAGGTATACCGTATAAAATTTATTAAGGTAATTAAAAAGAACGTTATTTATATACCTTTAGTACATAGCCAGTCCGTTTATTAGTCTAAAAAAAGAACTTTATATTTATAGGAACTATAATAGGTACGGAACGTTGTTAAATCTTTAGATATAGGGTCTATCCTAATTNGGTANAAAGCTTAGCGGATATTAAGTTTAGTAAAGATCTTTACCTAGCTTAGACGTATAAGGGTCTCGTTAATTAAAGAAATAGAATACCGGTCCCTTTAAGTAATAGTATTTAGCTTTTAATAGTCAATATAAAAATAAAGGTCTTTATTAAGCTTTTTTATAAATAGAATAGGGGAAGTAAAAGGGGCTTAACTTAGCTTAATTAACCCTTTATCTAGGTTATTAATCAAGTACTACTTTATTACTTTTAGCTTATCCATTAATTAATAATAAAGGGGGCTATAGCCTAACGAGTTATTATCTTTTAATTATATCTTATAATTATATGTCTAGTAAGGGGGTAACTTATTTAAGGCCCCCTTTAAGAATATATCCTTATAATCTATATAAATAATAAAAAGAAGGCGTTTAACTAGTTCCTTATTAGTTTCCTTAGCTAGTCTTTCCTCTCTATTATTAATAATTTGGTTAATCTTATATAGGCTTATTATAAAGACCTTATTATCCTTCTAGTACATATTAAAGTAAAACGCTATAGCACTAATTACGGCAATATCTATAGTAGGGGGGTTACCTAATAATAGGGGCGTATATAACTTTAGAGACTTCTAGGGTACTAGCGTTATCATTACTCCTTTTAGCTCTTATTGCATCTTTTAGAGGTTATCCCTTATATTCTATTAATACGTTCTTTTTTATACCAGTTATATCTATACAATTTAGACATTGTCTATATTATTATCTATCCCGCTTTTATACGTAGAGTCCTCTTTAAATATAGCGCTTTAGAAAAGTATCTTTATTAGTATAGAGTTCTTTCTAGCTTTATAATAAGCATCTTTTTAGGTAAAGGATAGGTCACAGGCCCAGACATTCTATTAGTAAGTAGGGTTAGCCCTTATAGCTAGTGTCTTATAATTAGTTTAGATCTCCCTAATAAAAGAGGGTAACTTTCGTCTATCCTCTAGCTAGACAAACTGTCTTTATTATATATTTAACCAAATATTAAAACAGAGCATCTATTTTTGTCTAAGGATTATATTATAGGACCCTAGGTCTAAGATATAAAAGGGGATACCGTATTAGCGTCGTCTATTAAGAGCAATACATAACTTTAAGACGTGGGTAACGGGCTAACCGGCTTAGCTATTATAGCCTTTTATCTAGATAGGCTTCTCTAGTTAGATGGCTTCTATATTTAAAAACTTAGCAATATTACTTATATAGGTAGTATTTATAAAGGTAAAGCTATTTGCTCTAGTGTTAATAAGGGCAGTTATATTAACTTTATATCTATTTTAAGATACTATATATAGAACTATAAAATGCTTTCCACCCATTAACTAACTAAAATTAATCTCTTTAAGATTAATAGGGTACCCTAGGGGGGAGTCTTTCCCTAGGGTTCTTTTTTTCCTAACTTATCAGACGTTTCTCCTTCCTTTATCTCCTTAATATTGCTTATATCCTTTGGCTCCGGGCAGAATAAAATAAAGTAACCCTATATATTACAGTTATCCAGCGAACCTCAGGCGCCCCTTTAGCAAACCCTCAACTAAATCCTCCAACGGCTAAGCAAAATCGAAAATAAACAAAACCCCTCCTTACCGGCGAACCGCACCTAGGCCGCCATAGCTGCGCCTCTACAGCATAGGGAGCCTACCCCCCTAAAGACAATATCCGGATATATAATTACAATATAACTAAATATAGAGAAAGCAGAGGGGCTTAGGGGACAATTAGAAACAGAAGTCCTTATAAAAATTCGTAAAGAGGTCCACGACGCCATTATAGTCCGACACCTTAGGAGCGGAGACATTAGAGTCACCCTAAGGGACCAACAGGCAAAGGAATAAGTTATAAGGGTAGGGAACAGGCTAGGAGAACGTATTGGCATAAAAGTGCTCTATAAAGATTACCCAGTTAAAGTCCTAGTGGTTCCCCTAAGCCTTAGGGTAAAAAAGGGACGCTAGGCGGATAATACAGCAACTATATAAAAGATAGTAAAACAAACGGAACGCCTTATACTAGGACTTGAGATTACCCAAATCTAATAGCTTCGACAGGAAAATGCAAACTAAGCATATAACAAGAATAATAAAAGAATATAAGGGTCGCCAGAGACTCGCCAGGAAGACGCCGGTTAAACGCATAGCTCCCTTATTATCAGCACACATACACCAGGAATGCAAAAACTCCTCATCCAAAAAGGTATTATTATAAATGGCCTTATATACGACGCAAGGCTCTATAACTATAAACTCCGCCTAAAATAATACTACTGCTGCGTATAATAGGGATACACCTAATCTATATACGCAGCACAGGTGTGCTACGGCCACTATGCAGGCCCCTACAATATAAGAAACTGCTTAAATTAAGACTAAATAAAATGCGTAAACTGCCACCAAAGCACATATAAGGCGTAGGAGAGAGGAGACTGCATTAAATACAGGAGACGGAAGGTAAGGGCTTAACAGCTACGGGAACAACTACACGCTAGGTTATATAAATGGAAACAACAGGCGATAAGCTAGGGGGGCGCAGGTGCCTTTTCAGCATTTCCTACCTTTAATACCGGGGGGCTAGGCCAGCCATCCCAAGCCTTAACGGGCTAGAAGCGACGCCGCGCGATATTACTAGACCGTATAGGGACATAAGGATTATAGGGGATATAAGGGTCACAGGGGACATAAGGGAGAGGACGCCCTGTAGGAAGACTATTATAGACAGCTATAGTAAGCTTAAGACCAGGACAATTAAGAATTAGACTTAACGCGGCAAATATAATATTTACAGCCGACTCTTAAAGGGCATATAGCCAACTAGCAAGAATAGGGGAGGAACTGGAGATAATAATAAATTTAGATATAAAAGCGCTATTAGGAACACAAGATATGGGAATAGAAAGCTCCATATAAAATAAGTAGTAACTAGAATATAGACACAAGAGATAGAAGCTCTAAATATCCTAGAGAAAGTGAAAACAGAGGAAGTGAGGAATAAAGGAGAGGCAAAGGACCCCCACTAAGGGTCCACCACCTATCCATTATACAGTATAACTGCGGTAATACAAACTACTGTCTTGCAAGGCCCTTGCTAGACAGCTTAGACCTAGAGAAATACTATATCCTTACTATATAAGAGCCGTATTATAATGCCTATATATAATTAATATACTGCCCCCGAGGATTTCAGCTCCTATATAAACCAAAAGCAGCTATACGCGTGTACTTTATAATTAGTAAGGTAATTAGCCTATCCTTATAGTTATAGCAGGCAGTTAACCTAGATATTATAGTTATAACAATCCAAACATATAGGGGACCGGTACAAATTATTAATATATATAACCCTAGGGTCGAAGGGGTCCCATAAATAGAGAATATTATATTAGTAATAAGCTTACTAGAAACCAAAGGCACAGAGTCTATCCTATTAAGAGATATAAACCTCCACCACCTATAATGGGGGGGTATCTATATTGCTGCTAAATAATAGGTAAAGTGCCTACTAAAAGCTATAAACACCTAGGGCCTTAAGCTAGCCACCCCCCTAGAAGCAATTATATAGCAACGAGGCACTGCTAGAAGCATAATTAACCTTATATTTATAGACGAAGGCCTATACCAGAGACTTAAAAGGTGTAACCCCGAAGAAGAATAGGCACTTGCTTTAGACTATATCCCTATCTAAATACAGCTAGATCTAGATATTAAGGCATAATTAAATAGCAAAAGATACGTAATAAGAAAGCTTAAGATAGACAGCTTTCTTAATATAGTTAAACAATAACTCTAAGACCTAGAAGAAATTTACCCGATACTAAATAAGCGAGGCTTAGTAGCTACCCCTAAGGAAATCAACTAAAGACTAGAAAGGATCTAGGCAGCAATTAAAAATAGGTTAGAAGAGCACTACCCAATCTTAAAAGCGGGCCCCTACGCGCGACACGTATAGTCCACATAATGCGCGGTTCTTATCGCCAGCCAACGACAAGTAAGAAGAAAATACATAAGTAGCTATAATCCTAAAGACGAGAGATATTACAAAGATATAAGAAACCAGCTAAAGAATACCCTAAAAAAAGAAGTAAGGAATAGCTAAAGATAGTTTATAAATAAGTATATTACTAACCTAAGCCTCCCCTATAATAAAGGTCTTTAGAGGATAGCGAAATAGGTAAAGAGAAAGGCAGGACATCTAGTAGAAGACCCACACCTTCCGCCCCTACAAAGACTAGGTAAATTACTAGCTATAAGCAACAATAATAAGAAGGCAAAAATCCTTATAGAAAGATTCTTCCCTTAACTAGTTTTAGCAGACCTTAGTGATATTACAGGCGAAGCACCGGTAACTTACCTAAGGGTTAACAGTAATATAACAACCGAAGAAATGGCCAGAACCATTAGCCGCCTTTTAAATAATATAGTATTAGGACTAGATGGGATCTTAAATAAAGCCCTAAAAACCTGCGGACTACTAATAGTACCTTAGCTTGCGGATATAGCTAGAGTATACTTTATAATAGGCTACTACCTAAGACTTGGAAGAGCTATAACAACGTTTATCCTATATAAAGAAGGTAAAGCAGACTACTTATTTCTAGGGAGCTACCGCCCTATTGCCTTAGAGAATACCCTTAGTAAGATCTTAGAAAGGGTAATAGCGGACTATATAGCAGATATGGTAGAGGAATACGCCCTACTACTATAAAGCTAAATAGGGGCAAGAAAGAACCGCTTAACACTATCAGCACTTACGTTACTCGCTGCCACCATTAAATCAGCATAGGCGATGCGAAGGGACTTTATAGTATTAATGCTTAGCCTAGATATTAGTGGCGCCTATAACAACATACCCTATAAGCGTCTCCTATACATTCTTAGAGCAAAAGGCTTCCTAGAATAGATTATATAATTTATTTAAGGGTTTATAGGCTAAAAAGAAATATTGCTAGTTTTTAGCGGATACTAAAGCCCCCTAATCGTAGTTGCAACAGGAATACTATAAAGATTACCCCTCTCGCCTATACTCTTCCTTTTCTTTATAAGCAACCTACTTAACTTCTTTAAGAAAGGGGCGACCTAGGGGATAGGCTTCGTTAATAATATAAACCTAATTATATACGGGCTAATAGCCGCAGAGAATTATAGAACGCTAGAGAAAGCTTATAACACCTATATAGAATAGGTAAGACGATATAAAGTCCAATTCTTACCAGAGAAGTACTAGCTAATCTATTTTATAAGAAAACGTAACCAATCTACAGATCTTTAGTATATAATTCGCATTTAAGGCTTTAGGGGTTAGCTAGTTTAGGGCCTAAGAGTATTAGGAGTATAGGTAGATAATAAGCTCCGGTAGAGCGCATATGCGGCTTAAGCGGCCCGTAAGGGCTAAGTATAGTATATCATATTATTTAGAATCGTTAATTCTATATAGGGTCTATGCTTCTAAAGGTCACGCCTACTATATATAGCAGTTGTCCGGCCAACTATAACGTATAGGTCCAGTATTTGGGCCATTAGAGAATCTAAAAAAGGCCCCCCTAAATTACTCCTTAAACCACTCTAAAAGGTCCAAACAGCTTGCCTTTAGAGTATAATAGGTGGATATAAGCAAACGGCCACAGTACTACTTAAGAAGGAAGCTAATATTCCCCCCCTATAACTATATATTAAAGCCGCTGCAATATAAAGGGCGTAAAAGGAACGCAACTTTAATGTTATAAAGTATATTAAGACACGCCTAAATAAACTATAGAGGGACCCTAGGGCGCCTTATAAGAGAATAAACCAACAACCCCAAAGCAGGGAAGATATATTAGAGAAATAAGTAAAGAAAGTAGAAGAAGAATAGTGCTGCTTTAGGGCCCAGGCCTATATAAAGGAGGAAGGGAGACGCGTAAGAGGCCAGCAAGGACAACAGTAAGAGAGAGAAAAGAGCTAAAGTAAAGCATAAAAGAACGCTGGGAAACCAACTACTATAATATAATACTGGCTAAACTAACACTAAAGAGGCGTATAGGAGTTAAAGGTATAGAGGTTAACTAAGGCAAGAAGAACCTAAGCCGTAGTATAGTTAACGCTATGGGGGGTAAACACTCTAGGGCTCTAAGAAGGCCTAATAAAGGCAGAAAATATAATGGCAACACTCTTAAGAACAGGAGTAATAGGACTAAAAGACTGGCTCTACTAGGTAGGTGTTTTAGTAGGTAGCCTAAGATATAAATATAGCTAGCCAAGACAGACACTAAAGCACGTAATACTGCTATGCCCCTTACGTACTAACTAAGAAGTAATACTCTTAGTAGCTGGTATAGAGAACTATAAGACACTGCTCTTAATATAAAAAGGCCTTAAGGCAGTTACCTAGTGGCTTATTAGCTAAAATGTACTAAACCAGTTCTGGGTTGTAAAGGAAATAGCAATAAAAGGCAGGGGGGCGAGCAATGGGTGCCCCCTATTGACTCTATAGTAGTAGAGTAAAGTTTGCAATACTAGCGCGTCCGTAGGCTTATTACGGCAGCAGTGGTTCCTAAGGAGGTTAAAAAGTAAGATAGTAGGAGCACTATAGGTGACTCGCAGGCGCCTTGCAGGCGCCTTATAGGCGAGTCCTAAAAGGCAGGGAGATAGATTACGGGGTTTTCTTAAATAGAGTTTTCTCCCCACATGTATATAGGAGTAGTCCGCGTGGGTTTAATAGGGATCCAAATCGGACGTTAAGCAATGAATTATTATTATATTACAGTTATAGTATATAGCCGAGGTAGGGTTAACCGGAGTATTACAGTAAATACTAGTTAATGGCGTAGTACGTAACTAGTTAGATAAGGCTTACTAGTGCGTAGTTATAACCGCCTTTAGTATAAGAGTAGTCGTAACTTATCTTCCTACTTTAGCTCCTATAGGTATAGCTAGTAAGTTTTAATTATTATAGAGTTGCTTCTGCCAATTAGGGTAGGCGTTAATCTACTTTAGTTCTAAGTCTAATAATAGGCAATAAGCTGCGAGTCTTTTATAGGTTAGTAGGTTATTTAAGGTTACAGTAATCTTTACTTATAGCTGGATTATTAGCTTATTGTATAGGTCTAATTAGTAGTTCTTAAAGGGAACCTAGCCTTCTCCTATAAGGTGTAGGAATTAAGTCTAAAATTTAGCAAAGGGTTAGTTTAGTTTTATTATTAGGCGATTATAGTTATAACGGGCATCCTGTACTTTATTCGGGTTAATATAAATAGCCGCTAAGTGCTATATTATCTTATTAATAGATATAAATTAAATAGGAGAATCGTCCTCGAACTTAGCTTAAAGGTGCCACTAGGCGTCCCCAGTGGTTCGGCTAAAGAGGTAGAGTATTTTAACTTCTTTAGAAAGGAAATAGTTATAGTTAACGCAGAGCTTTCCTTATACTTAAATCCTCTAATTCTTAAAGGGAGGGTCTATCCTATTAGATAGTAGTGGGGGATTAGGGAGCTTAATAGACTTTAATTACTTCGTTATTATATCTATACTCCCTAGTATATCGCATTTAGTAGAGTAAATAAGTTAATTAGGGCTTTAAAAAGGGGAAGCTAGGCTATTTTATAGGGCCGCGAGGCTTTCTAAAATCTTTTATAAGGTCTCTTATATATTCCTTGCCTTTAGATAATTGGCTTCCTAGTTAGCTATAAGGGCGCAGATCTACTCGTATACGTCTATAATGTTATTATTGTCTTTAATTTCTAATCCTAATTAGATCTTAGGTTCCTCTTAGGTAAAGGCAGCTCTCTTAAATAAGCTAGCTTTAGGTGCTATTATTAGCTTCCTTAGGTTTATTAGTATTATACGCTTTAGTTTTAATTCTGGGGGTATAGGTCTAGTCCTATCTAGCTTAAAAGGTGGGATATTATTTAGGCCTTCCTAGGCAGTATATAGTTGTTTTTTGGTGTTTAAGTATAGTGCGTCGATGCGTTATTATAGACGAAGTTTCTTTTAGGGTGGGATATTATTGAGGCCTTCTTAGGTAGGGTAGAGTGAGCTTAGTATAATATCACGACTTGTATAAATACTTCTAAACCAAAGCTTATAGAATGCTGTATTACGAAGATACTAAGCTAAAGAGAAGGAAAATAGGTTGCTAGAACCGATATAAATAAATATATAGGGTGAGCTGCTAAGGCGCTAGCTTTAGGCGGGCCAATCACAGGTCGGCAGAATATGGTAGAATTTGGCAGATAACGTGCGGTAGCGCCGTTATACTTATACTCCTAGTTTATATACGATTTTAAAGTTAAAACTAGAGAGAAACTTATTCTAGTATACTTAGCGTTAGTTTAGCTACTTTATAGTTATAAAGTACTTAAGGTTATAATAATCTATAAGGACTTTAGTTAGCTAATTAGGTTCTACTAAGGAGAGTTCTAGTTAGAATTCCTTAAACGCTTATATAATTATAAGAAGTTCCTTATTATAGATCTTATAGTTATACTCTTATAGTATAAGCTTAGACGAGTAGAATATAACTAGGTAAAGGAAACCGTTATTACCTATCTAAGAAAGGACGCTTGTGTTAATATAGTTTAAAAAGTTAGTTTTAAGGTAGAGTTATTATCCTAGTATAAAGTAAGCTAGGATAGGTGCTTTAATAAAAGTATTTTTAAGGTCTTAGAACGCCTTCTTATATTTAAGCGTCTAGGTAAAGTATAGATGCGTTTTTCTTTCTTTTATAAAAAGGCCCTTTATTTATATTATTACTATAAGTAGTGCTACTACGCCTAAGAAGTTGTATATAAATTTCTAATAGAAGTTAACAAAACTAAGGAAGGCTTATATATCCTTAATATAGTTAGGGGCTTACTATTTAATAACTATATATACCTTCTTAGGGTTTATACAGATATCTTTAGTAGTAATAATTAGTTTAAGGTATTTTACTTCTATAACTAAGAATTTACACTTCTTTAAATTAATATAGAGCCTTACGTCCCTAAGGCGCTATAGGACCTTTTAAACGTACTTAGTATACTTAGAAGGGTTATCGCTATAAATAAGTATATTATCTAGGTACGCAAAGTAGAAGTCATTAAGGTAATCCTATAAGGCGTTATTAATATAGCTTTAAAAGGTACCTAGGCCGTTATATACGCTAAAGGGTATAATAGTATATTTAAATTAGCCGAAGCGTAATATAAATATAGTTTTCTATTTATCGCCTTTTTGTATTTAGAGATAGTTAAAGGCGGTAATAATATTAAGCTTAGTATAGATTTTAGCTTAGCTAAGCCGCTTAAGGGTCTCCCGTATAAGTGGTACTAGGTATTAGTTTTTAATTCTAATAGCGTTAAGTTCTTTATAGTTAATATAGAATTGGATACCTCCTTTTAGCTTTTAGCGAGAAGGATAGGGGTAGCTGCTAGTAATATACTAGGATAAATAAACCCTTTATTAAGGTGCTCGTTAATATACTCTCTTATAACTAAAAGTTTATCTTTTAATATTAAGTAGGGTCTTTTATAAGGTAGCGTTTTTCCTTATTTAATATTAATANTATAGTTATTAGNTTAATNTAGGNGGAGTATATNTACGCCCTTTTNTAAGTATATATTNNTAAAGTTATAGTACCTCTTAGGGAGGAGCTTATAGAGTTCTTTATTAGTAAGTCCTTTTTTAAGCTTTATAAACTTTTTAAAGTTTAAAAGCAAAAGTCTATAGAGTTTTATAAGGGCGTTAACTTTTAAAAGGTTAACTATATCTATCCTATTACTATAAAGGACGTAGTTTTCTTCTTTATTAAGCTTATATAGTTATAATTAGGAAGCTATAGTAACGGTCTAGCCTTTCCTATATACTATACGGTAGAAGGCTATAATATTTATATAGTAGTAGTTAGTTATAGGTAAAATAATAAGGGGTTTTTTAAGTTAATATTCTAGTAAGTAAATAGAGGTAGTTAGGCTATATCCTAGGCAAGTCTCTCTATAGTATTTAGAGTTAAAGGTTGCTTCTTTCTTTTCCTAGTTAATAATAGGCTTATATTATTTAAGCTAGCTTATCTTAAGGATAATAGGGTAGTTAGTAAGTAGTATAATATAGGCCTAGAGCTCTTCTTAGTGCCTATTTATATTTAAGTAAAGTTATATTATATAGGTAATCTTCTATACGGTATAACTACTATTAGCGAGTTATAGGGCGCGGGCTTTAGTAAGGGGTAAAGTAGGTAAGTTATAAGTATGCATAAGTTAGGTATCTATAAATTAGTTAATAGCTCCGCAGTTAATTATAAAACGGCTTTTATATTATTTTTTGGCAGTAGTTTCTATTATAGGTAAAACTATCTATTTTATTTATTTATTTTTACTAAGTTATCTATTAAGTAGGCCGATATATAAATCCCTTTATTATTAGGGCGTCCTAACCCACGATTTAGGGCTAAGACTTAGTGTTTTCCACTTCTATATCTAATTCTACTACTATTACTACATCTTTATCTTATACGGTAATAGTATATAGCAATATATTTAGTATTTAGGGCATTAGGTTAGGTATTAGGCAGTAAATACTAAACCTAGCTATTAGGTAGTTTGGGTTATTATAATAATAGACTTTTTTAATAGTATCTATAGCAGGGTCCTAGTTTCTAGAGTAGCTCGCGCTTTCTATTTAAGAGTTTTTATAAAAGGTTAGTATAGAGAGGTTAATATTAGCTCTAGTAGTACTTAAGGTAGTAGGTATTAGTGGCTTAGTATATATAGGTTTAATAGGCCCGGAGGGCTTCTATAGAGAGGTCTTTAGGTAAAAGTTAGCGGTAGTAATCTAATTTAGTTATTGTTTAATTTTCTATATAGCTGCTACCATCTTATAAATATTATTATAGTTATAGCTAGTAGTTACGTAGCTAAAGCAATAAGTAACTTTTTTAAGCAGATCCTCTTAATATTTAGTATTATTTTAGGTAAAGGCTTTAGTATATTCCTAGAATTTAATATAAAACTTATTAAATAATTTAGTAGGGCTTATCTTTAGGGTATATAGTTAAGCTTAGTTAGTAGCTAGTAGGTTATAGTTATGGTATATTAGGTTAAGATTATTAAGGACTTTTTAGTAAGACTACTACTTCTAGGGGCTACTAGTCTCCTATTAGGCGAAGAGTCTATTAAATAGTATACCCTTTATTTGCCTAATAATATAGCTAATCTTAATATCTTTTATAGGGAAAAGGTAGGCGTTCTAAGTTAGTTTTTACGGATTTATATCTTTTAGTAGCTATATTCCTTACGGTCTCCCTAAAAGACTAAGGGATTAAGGTAGCGTATATTAGACCCTATAGTAGCGGTTTAGGTCCAATTATTATAGCTTTTATTATCGCTGCTTTAGTAGGGGTTCCTATTAGGTAAAGCTGCTTAGCGCTAACCCTCTATTAAGTATTAAGTAGGTAAAGTTGCTAAAGGTATAGAGACTTAGGTAGCATTATATATAGTAGAGAGATATCTAGCGTTATTACGAATATACTTATTAAGCTAAGATTATAGGTATTTAATTATGCCTTTTTTTTAGTAACTATAGTAATTAATATAATTATATTCTTCTTTAACTGTTAAATGTTATGTTTAAATATACGGAGGTTTCTTTAGTTTCTTAATATATGTTATTAGCGAGCGTCTTATAAGCTTATATGTCTTAAATAATATTATAATCTTAGGTAGTACGTATCTTAGCTTATATAAGCTTTAGGTAGTAGTTCTATAAAAGGCGGTAGTATTTATTAGGGTCTTATACTACCATTTTTATAAACATCTTAGCGTCTTGTATTTTAATTTTAATAGGTAATAGCTCTTTTATTTACTTATTCGTAGTTATATAGTTAATAAAGGATAATATATTATTAGTATCTGTATAATTATAGCACCTGTCATACTAACTGCGTGCTTACGCGTTCGGTGTACTAACCACCCGCTTACGCGTCTGGTGCACTTATAAAGCACTAACTAATTAGGGGGGAGGTGCGTCAGTATATAGACTACGTAGTCTACCTTAATAGAATCGATAGTTACCACCATCTAAAAGAGCATACGATACTATACGTATTTTGTGCCCCTGGATATAACTCGCCTTATATTATTAAATTAATATAAATACTGATTAGTAAGCGCGCATAGATTAGCAATTACTTAACACCCCCCCAAGCGATACACGACAGCGACTACCCGTTTAATCCTAGTACGACCTACTATAAGGTTGGAAGTTAGGGATTACGGACCTATCACTAACTCTATATACTTATTTAAGTCTTAATACGGTTTACTAAAAGTGTAATAGATATAAATATAGACCTTTACGGAAACCCCTACCCTCCTGTAAATAATTACAGACCTATTAATCGCCTTTACGGACTACTACAAGATCTCTCAAACTATTACGGACCCGTTAATTAATTTTACGGACCATTATAAGACCTCCTCCACCCGCTATAATCCACTTCCACCCGCTACAAGCTCCTCTTAACCCGTTACAGCTTATATAGACATACTACGCTACATAATATGGCAGATATAACTAAGCAAATTAGTAAAGGTTAAAAAAAGTAGAGTTAGGGAGTCGACCTTACGTCTACAGACGGCGTTAACGACTACATTAATTTTAAAATCCTTAAATACGGATACTATAAGCTCCTAAATAATAGCCTATAGGAGTAATATAAGGAAGACTTTACGGACTTTACAGAAGCTATTTTTAAGGCTTGTAACCCTACTGCTATCCATAACCTATAAACCCTTTTATATTACTAAGGTGTATGGGTTAAAAAGGATAAACGAGTTACTATTATATAGTCCTTATACAACACAATATAGGAGGAGAACTAAATGGAATAGACTAAAGAGGAAATCCTAAACTAGGTTAAAGCCACTAATAAACTCTTTACTTCTCCTAAACTTAATAGTATTACTAGCCTTATACCTAACCTACTTAACTAAATTTGTCCTATAAATCTAAGCGATTTTGGAATTAATTTTACGGGCTAAAGTATACCTAGTACTTAAGTTACGGACTATAATAATCCCGTAACCCAAATTACGGACCGTAATACCTCTATAAATTAAAATATAAACTAAAACCCTTCTGTCACTTAAGTTACAGATCTATAAACTACTTAAGTAAAGACCTATAGTAAGGAACTAGCTAACCTAGCTAAGCTCTATACCGATAAATCTAAGTATAGCGGTGAAAACGATAACTTTAACTTTAAACTAACTATCTTTACGGACCTCTATTAGAAGGCCGATATTCCTAAATAGGAGTTTAGTTAAGCCTACTCTACTATACTGCGCGGCCTAGTACTTAACCACTACTATACCAACCTTAAGAATAACCCCCTTGGTGTTCCCTTTAATAAGCTATACGAAGCCACATATAACTACTTTAAAGGACCGGAATATAAGCGTAATATCCGTACCTAATAGAATGCGACTAAGTTACGGACTGTAATGGACAAAAATACTAAAAAATCGACCATAGAGTACCTGCAAATCCTTATTAAAGACCTCCGCCACTTATAGCACAGTTTTAATATCAAGCTTTAAACGGACGACTTTCTGTATAATAAACTTATTACGGCTTACTAGGAAATAGAACCCTGCAAATACGCCTATTATAAGCCCGCAGACACCATAGCTGGCCTTATTAACAATTTACGGTCCTCTATTATAACATACGAAGCCTTAAACCCGCTAGGTAATACTTAAGCCTTTATTACAGACCTACAAAATCCGCAAACTAACTTAGATGCCTACTTTACGGACCGCCGCTACCGCTAGCAGAACCCACATCGACTAGGTCCTACCTATAACCCCTATAGCAACTCCTATATAAAAGTATACCCCCAAAGACAAACCAATCAGAGGTGCTTTATATATAGTAAGAAAGGATATTAGTCTATAAAGTATATCTAAGAAGAACGCGACAAGTTTAAAAAGAGATTTAACAGACAAATTAACCAGTTTATCTTAGACTATAAAGGAAAGGAAGTAGAAGAGTCTCTTAACAAGTCAATGGAAGCCCTTATAATTAATTTTAACTTAGATACTTAGGAATAGGAGACCTTAGAGATATTCTTAACTACTTTTAGACCTTTTATAGATAGCTAAGCCTTTAATATTACAACCATATTAGCCGACCGCTCCTTTATACACTTAATTATACCCGAAAACTGGCCTATAAGTATACCTATTAGACTTATTATGGACATTATAGACCGCGAATAGGACCTATTTATATATATTACTATAGAGCGCTATACCCCTAAAGAATTCTACGGCGTTATAATTGATATAGGTGCTTTTAAGAAGTTTACTATAGGTTACGGATAATACCTTATATATAAGACTACTATAAAGGATAATACGGACATCGATACTATATAAACTAGGGCCGTAAATATCTAATTTAGTATTAGCTTAACCGCATTAATTAGATTAGTTAAAGTTAAGACTTTAATTAGCCTAGTTAACTTCCATATAGTAAAAGCGGACACCCTTTTTCTACTCTACCTTACAGATATAGATAGACTATAGGTTTACTATAACAATGTTATAGATACTCTAATTGGCCCTATAACTGCCCTAAAAAGTAAAAATATCACCCTACCAATTATACAACGATTTAGACACCTGTTCCTTATATAGGGAGAGACTTTACGGACCTATATTTAGGAATCTTTCGACTATAACCCATACTACCTTACCAGTACGGAAATCTACCACCTATACCGCCGTTTTAGCTACCTATTAGCCGAAAAGCTATATAAAGTCCTTAAACGTTCTAAATATAATAACGTTAATAAGAAGGCAATTGACTACCTAACTAAATACTGCTCCTTTTACTAGAAATACGGACGTTCCCTAGGCCGATTTAAGTTTACTCTTTATAAAGACCTTAATTTTAACCACTTAGTATACGTAGACATTATATATATTAACGGCAGCCTAGTATTATATATAATTAATAAGGTAACCCACTATTAAGCCGCCCGTTAGTTGTAAAATATATCTATAAAATATACTTAGAACATTTTATAGATCTGCTAGATTAATATATATCTTAGACCTCCTAAGTATATTACCCACAACGCTAGTAGGAACTTTATCAGTAAGGAATTCTAACAGTACACTATAGCTATAGCTATTTTAATAAAAGCTGTTCTAGTTAAGGCGTACTAGTCTATTAGGCTTATTAAGTAAGCTTATTTAGCTCTATAGAGAGCTTACTAGATTATTATAGACGAGTATAAGAACATCTAAAAGGAACTAGCTTTATAGATAGCCGTAAAAGCCGTTAATAATACCGCTAGCCCTGACGGACTAATACCTACCCTCTTAGTTTACGGAGCCTACCTAAAGATAAGCAAACTGGACCCTCCTGCCCCGTCCGTTACAGATTAAGCAGCTATAATACAGAAGGTAATAGCCGAAATAATTAAATTACGGGCTAAATAAACTATTAATAACGCTTTATACTACCGTAACGGACCTAATATAACCTTAGTATATAACCTCCCGCTTAATTTTAAAGTCCTTATATAGCGCGAGAGCGGCAATTAGACTAGACCTTACTGTTTACTAGCTATAGAAGATGAGATATATTACGTATAACTTCCTAGCGGACTAACTAACTTTAGAAGCACGTCCGTAAAACCCTACTTTTGGCCCAATATACCTATAACGCCAGACTAGACAAACTAGAAGTACCCATTAAACTAGACAAACTAAAAGTACCCGCTAAACTAGATAGACTAGAAGCACCCTTACCTACTTTAGAAGTCCCCCGTAAACTTACTAAATCCGCTAAACCTACTATAAAGCGTAGTTAAGGACACCCCTAGAAGCACCCCGTAACTAAAAACCCCATAATAAAGAATTACTTAACCTCCGTAGATATATCCATAAGGCAACCTCCGCCTATAGATATATTAGTTTTAGTATAAAAAAACCCCTTTTACGGACTTATAACGCAAAGAGATTAACGGACTACTTAAAAAGGGCGTCTTTATAGTTATAATAGAGAGAGACGTTCCGTAAGGCGTCCGTATATTTAGCTTGCGCTTTATTAATAAAATTAAGCACCCTAATACTAATAAAGCCTTTAAAAAGTTAAGGCTTGTTATATAAGCTTATAACGACTAGGGGAAAGACTTAGTCCTTACGTAATCGCCTATAATTTAATAGGTCAGTTAACGGATTATACTTACGCTTACGCTTATACTACAATAAATAAAACCCGTAGCCCTTTACTTATGGGACATTTTATAAGCCTATATACAGTCTAATACCTACCTAAGTAGGGACATCTTTATACGACTACCGCTTAAGCTTAATCTGTAACTAGGAACAATTTTATAGGTTATAAAACTACTTTACGGAGTGCCGGAAGCTAGAAACTACTGGTTTAAGACATATTACTAGCATTATATCTATAAACTTAAAATAGAATAATCGACCTATAACCCCTACCTCCTATACACCCTATTAAACGGCCTTAGTATTGTTAGACTTTAAACAGATAATACCCTCTTCTTAGCGGACTAGACATTTGCGGACGCTAAAGAGACTAAACTATAAGAAGCTAAGTTCCTGGCAAAGCCGTAAGAGCAGTTAACTAAGTAGACCCCAATTAAGTTTAACGGAGGCTTAATTATATAAAAGGGCAACTTAATTTAGCTAATCTAGGAACGCCAAGCTTAAAACCTAAAGCTTATTATAGTAAAGCCTACGGACCTTACTAGTTCCCATAAAGAGACCTATAAGACCGTAAAATATAAAGGACTAATACGCTATATAGCGTGTAAGAGGCGCCTATATTGCCACAGTTTGCTAACCCAAATCTGCCTATAACTTATCCTTTGCAGCCTAGGCAGTAAATCTATAAGAAGAAAATTTTAAGCAGCTTAATAAGCGCATTTAATAGCAGGTTGATAATGCGATAAGAGGACTTACTTTTATACCGCTAGACCTAAATTCTATTGGCGTAATGGTATTTACGGACGCCTCCTTTACTAATAATAGAGACCTATTATTACAAATCGGCTTTATAATCGTACTTATGGACTATAATTAGGACGCAAACATTCTGCACTAGTCTTTAATTAAGTGCAAATAAGTAACCCGCAGTATACTAGCCTCTAAACTATATACACTAGCCTATAGATTTAATATAGCAGCCGCAATGAAATTAATAATCTAGAAGATCCTATAATTGAAGCAGCTACCCCTGGTTTTATACACCGATTTAAAGTCCCTCTATAACTGCCTAGTTAAACTAGGTATAATATAAGAGAAGAGGCTTATAGTCGACCTAATATACTTACGTTAGGCCTACGAACGACGTAAGATTACGGAGGTCAAATGGATCAGCAGCGGAGATAACCTAGTAGACGCTATAACTAAGGTAAAGCCATATTAAGCCCTTAAAACCCTAATTGATATAAACAAGCTTAACCTAAAGGTTATAGAATGGGTAGAGCGAGACTAACGGAGCACTTACGGTTCATTTACGGCCTGTCGGAAGGCCGTACGGTTTATTTACGGGCCGTAAGCAGGACTTACGGCCAGCTTAGAGCACCGTCTAGAAGGCAGCCCAGAAGGCACCTCGGGAGGGATTTCCTATATATTTTCTTACGTGTTTTACGGGTCTATTAAAGCAATTACAGAGGCTGTATATAAGTGGTTTCATCTTCCAAGTACCGCTAGTGTATAATTACAGCACCTATCGTACTAACCACGTACTTACGCATTTGGTACGCCGAGTACGCGTTTACGCGTTCAGTGCACTAACCACCTACTTACGCGTCTAGTGCACTTATAAAGCACTGACTAATTAGGGGGAGGTGCGTTAGTATATAGACCACGTAGTCTACCTTAATAGAATTAACAGTTACTACCATCTAAAAGAGCATACAATACCATATGTATTTCGTGCCCCTGGATATAACTCGCCTTATATTATTAAATTAATATAAACAGTATCTATCTCCTTAGGGGTTAAGGCTAGGGCTAATAAATTAAATTCTTTTAGGATTAATTGGCGTTATAGGTTAAATATAGATATTAGGTTATTCTTTAGGTTTAATATAATAGCTAGTAAGGAATATTATTTTACTATTATAGGTTTCTTAGAAGTATAAAGTAAGATAATTTATAGATATACTGCTTTTAGCAGCGCCTATAGTATTATAAATATATAAAATTAGTTATAGGCTAAGCGTTAGTAGTAAAAAGGCGTAACGTAATATTATAGAATATAGGTAGTGGCTATAGAGCGTATATATTTAAGGAGACTATAAGACATTACGCGATTAATTATAAGGGTTAAGGACGTAAGGAGGTAATATACCTACGAGTAGCTAATATAAGCTATTACTGTTACGGACGCTTTAAGTACAATATTACGACTACTTAGGGAAGAGTTAGAAGAAGCTAGTTGGTTAATACAAGCACGGTCTAAGATAGAGCTAATAAAACTATATAACGAGGAATAATAACCAAGGTTATATAATATAATCTATAAGATCTATAACAGAGTAGATAGAGCATACGTATATTATATATAAGAAAGATTTTATAGGAGTACGGTTGTGTATTTAAGGACCCTTAATCCCTACCTAAATAGTTCCTTCCTTGTAGTAATTCTTAGAATATAATTAGAGTTAATCTATTAGGCAACTACTCCACTAGTTATTATTACGTTATTAACTTTAATTTATATTACCTATATACCTAGCCTAATAACGAGCCTATCGTAGTTCCTGCTACAAGGTTCCGTTATATAATTACTACCTAGTTATAGTATTAAATATAGAAAGTCGAATAATATGCCACTAAAAGCAGCCACTATAACACTAACGACGGCGGCAACTACGTTAAGGTTAGCAAACGACACTAGTATAGTAGATACTAACTTATAGCAACCTATAACGGTCAGATAATTATAAGAGGTAATTAACCGGTTAATAACTAATAATATAGTACTAGAAGAAAGGGTTAATAGGATAGAAGCGGCGAAGATTAAGCTACTATCGATTAAGAGATACTTAGGAGAAAGATTAAAGCTTAAAGGATTTCTTATGTAAATGCACTTTAAAGTTATATAAGAAGGGGTAAAGCTACTAATATCTATAAATTAAATAGCCTATGCGGGACTATTTCTATTAGGAAGAGCACTTAAATAATTTAAGCTTTACCTTATAGAGATATAGATAAATGAAATAACAACCACCAATTAGAAGGTATAATTTATATTCTTAAGCTAGGAAGGATTTGTAGAGCGACTTATATAAATATTTAGAGACCTAGAAGGAACAACTACGGCGAAAAGAAAACTTTAGAATATTACGTAATAAACCTTAGCAATTAAGTATATAATATAGTTTTAAACGCTAACTATATAAGTTAAGTAGAATAATAGGGCGCTTATAGCACAGTATAAATAAGGACTTAAGGCTAAAGTCTAGGACGTAATTATTCTAATAGAAGATATGGATACCCTAAGGGACCTAATAGATTAAGCGATTAAGATTAACAATTAGATCTACTAAAGGGAGCAGGCTAAGAAAGGTTAGAATAGAGTTCTATAGTTATATAAGGCGTAAAGTACGTAATAACTAAAGCTAAGTTAGAAACTATAGTATAACGCAGAGCTAATAGACTTAAGTAGTACTAAAGAAAACTATAAGAGATAGAGTAAGAAACTATAGAAACCTAAAGGTTAAGGATTTAGTAATTATAGGACCTAGGAGTAAAGGCTAAACTAAGGATCTTAGTAGTAGAAGATATTTAGGCGAACTCTATAGTAAAGTTAATGGTTTAAAAACGGAGCTTATATAAATTGCGGAAAATAGGGTTATTTTATAAGGGATTGTAAAGATAGTTAGAGTTACTATATAATAAAGAGAATAGGACTAATAGGAGGAGATATATATATATAGAGAAATAATAGTGTACTATAAGGAATAAAAGAGTGTTTAATTAGAAGTTTTACGTTTTATTATAATAACGTATACTAAATTTATAAAAACGCTAAGTATAGCGTAAGCTATTAGCTATAGGAGCTAAACCCTATAGCGTATAGAGGAACTAATAAACTAGTTCGTAGATCGGACATTAAGGACAATAAATTTAACGTAGGCGAAATATTTTATAACGATAAGGTAACGAAGGTAGCTTACTAGAAGTATATAGACCTTAGAGATATTATATAAGAGGTAAAGGATAATTCCACTACAGAATAGGGAACATTAGTAGGGATTAAGACCCCACTAGATATAATGCCTATCGCTTTATAAGACGTAAAAGAAGTAGGACAGTGAACCACTTTGGCACTCGATAAAGGCAAAAGGCTAAAGGCTTAAGATTCTTAAGATAAGATAAGGTAAGCTTAAGGACCTATAACGGACAGAAACCAATAGAGCAGAGTAGTAGCTTAGTTTAAAGATATACAAATAAGCTTAGAATAGAGTTTCCTATAGATATAAGATTCTTAAGACAAGATAAGTAAGATTTAAGACTCTTAAGATGAGATAAGAACACCTAAGCCTAGTTAGACTAAGGTAGGAGCTAAACTTAAGTTAGAAGCGAGCTTAGGATTAAGAATCCTATAGAACTAAGACTTTAAGATATAAATAAGGACTATTAATAAGATTAGAGAATCTGCGGTATAAATAGTAATAAGACTAGGAGATAGGTATATAGACCTAAAAGACTTACTAGGGGAATATAGTGTTTAGCCTAAAGATCGGAAGACTAATATAAAGATTAAGAAGTAAAAAGACTTTAAGGATCTACTCGTAAGACGCGAAAGGAAAGAAACTATAGGAGTTTAGAGCAAAAATCACCTTATAGCAAGATTAGAAACTAGATAAGAGATCTAGCATATTAAGACGTATACGAGACAGAGTATTAGTACGAAGAATTACTAATAGGCCTAAGATAGGCACACTAAAAGCTAAGTGGCTTACTAAACTGGAATAAGAAGAGGATCTAGGGATTCTAACTAGGTTTAAAGAACGACATATAAAAGGCTATTACGATATAGTAATAAGAAGATACTTCCTTACGGATACGCCGTATATACTTAAACAGCTATACTAAAAGTAGTATCGACAACGATATAATAATAAGTAGGAAGATTTCTATATATAGCTGGACGAAAAAGTTATCTAAGACCACCTAATTACAGAAAAGGCTATAACTTATATTAAGGGAGCCTTAATTATAATATTAAAAGATTTAGAGGAGCAATTAGAGGACTAAAGAAGTAAAAGATAAATCTTAGTACCTATAAACGAAGTCGTAACGCTTAGATTAATATAAGAAAGGTTTAAACTTAAGGATAAAAACGAGCTAAGAGTTAACCTAAAACACTAAGTATATTATACATTAGCATAGATTACGTATGTAAATAATATATATAATATATATAGAGTACTTAAAGATAAAAACTAAAAGTATCTAAAAAGAATATATTAGATAACGGATAAGGTAAAATATAGAAATACTAAGTATATATATAGTTAGCACCTAGTAGAAGTATAAAGCTAAGGGGACTTAATACTTTAACCAGGAAGATTTCTTATGGAAAAATACCTAGATAGATAATAGTGGTGGGAATACTTAAAGAATATATATCTATAGTATATTAAGGATAAAAAGTAAACTAAGTATTAGCTAAAAGTAGACTAAATATAAATAGGATTAAGCAGCTAATAGTTAGGAAAAGTAGAGGCCTATAAAACTAGAGAGAACTAGTAGTAAAGCCTTAAACCCTTAAAGGAATTTAAGAATAATACCTAAATTTATAAGTTAAGTGGCAAGATTAATAGTTTAAAGCATTAATAGATAGTAAAGTAATAAGGAACTATATATTACTAGTAGCAGTTAAAAGAATAGGGTTACTATATAGGAAAAAGGAGCATCTTTACCTATTAGTAATAATTTTAGGAGATCCGATAGCCTATAAAGGAGGTATTATTAACCTTAAAATAGGACCTATTTAGTTAACTATTAAAAGGAGATAGATTAAGATGTCTTTTAATATATTACTATTAGGGAATAATAAGGCAGTACTAGGAATGCCTTAGTTACAGAAATATAATCTAAAAATTAATTGGGTTAGGTTAAGTTAATATTAAAGATACTTAACGCCGTAAGATATAATAATAAGCTAAGTTAGTATAGTACTAAGTTGGAGTAATATATAAAGAGACTAAGTAAGGCTTAAGTTATATACTAAAAAGATACCACAAGTATAGCAAGAAACTATAATGACTAGAAAGTAAAAAGCTATTAGAGTATATAGTATAGAACTATAAGATAGAATTAGAACTAAAAATAAGTCTAAGGTTCTTTCTAATCTATAAGCTTACTAAAGAAGAAGGTAGAGCATTAAAAGAGTTTATCTAGGAAAATCTATAAAAGGGATATATTAGACTATTGCAGTTATTAGTAGGTTATCTAGTACTATTTATACTAAAGAAAAATAGTAAACTAAGGCTGTATATTAACTATAGATAGTTAAACAGCATTACTAGAAAGGATAGATATCCTTTACCCTTAATTAGTAAGATCTAAAATAGGATAAGTAATATGTAAATCTTTATAAAGATAGATCTAAGATAGGCGTATCATTAAATTAAGATTAAGAAAGGCGATAAATAAAAGGCAGCCTTTAGGTTAAAGGAAGGACTATATAAACTATTAGTTATGCAATTCGGGCTTATAAACGCACTAGTAACGTTCTAAAAGCGTATTAATAATATATTAGAAGAATACTTAGATAAATTTATTATAGTATATCTTAACAATATTATTATTTACTTAATAAGTAAGGAAGAATATAGAGAATATATTAAATGGGTTTTAAAGAGACTATAAGAGGAATAGATGCTAGTAGCAATTAAGAAATACGAGTTCTTTACTAGGAAGACCAATTTTATTAGATTTATTATTAAACTAGGCCAACTTAATATAGATTTAAAGAAAATTAAGGCTATAGTAAATTGGTAAGAACTAGAGAATATTACGCAGTTAAGATTATTTCTAGGGTTTTATAATTACTATAGAAGGGTTATAACGTAGTAGTTAAAGGATATTAAACTATTTACGTAATTAATAAAGAAAAAAGAACTATAGGTATAGGGAGAGGAACAATAGGAATTATTTAAAAAAGTTAAAAAGTTGTTTACCTAGGAGCCAGTTCTTAAGATCTATTAACTAGAACTAGAGATAGTTATAAAAACGGATGCATTAGACTATATACTAGGGGTATACTTTATATAAAAAATATTAAAATAGATAGCACCTAGTAGTATATTATAGTTAGAAGATAATACTATTAGAGTTAAACTATAACATCTATAATAAGGAATTATTAGGTATAGTTATAGTACTAAAAAAATAGAGAGCATTCTTATAAGGTATAAAAAAACTATTTATAGTTAAAATAGATTATAAAAACCTAATAAGATTCCTAATAATATAGAAACTTAACTAAAGATAGGTTAAATAGGTAGGAATGCTTATAGAACACTATTTTAAGATTTAGTATACTAAGGGTAAAAATAATATAAGAGCAGACGCTTTAAGTTAAAAAGCCAAACTATAAAATAACGAGAAGCTATTAGGGGCTTTACTATTAAAAAATATAGATGGATTAATTAGATATAATTATCTAAAAATTATAGCAACTTAAGAGGAACTAGAGAAAGTTTATAAGTTACTAGAGAGCTTTTAGGCATAAAGAATTCTAAAGGCATAGCTAGAAGATCTATAGATAAATATATACAAAAATTAAGAAGTAAGGTATATCCTAAGAAGCATAGCAGAGCAATTTGTAAAAGATTTCTATAAAGAAATAACTTAAGGACATAATAGAGCCATAGGCTTAGTGTTAAGACTTTAAAAGGAGTATATTATTAATAAAATCTAGGGTTTAGTATAAAAAGTTATAAAGGAATATCTAGATTGCTAAAGGAATAAACTAATAAGGTATAAGCTATATAGAGGGCTATAACCTATTAAGATACCAGAAAGACTATAGGAGGTTATATTATAGGACTTTATTATTAAGTTACTAAAGTTAAGAGACCCTATTACCGGATAAGATTATAATATAATTTTAGTAATAGTAGATAAGCTTATAAAGTAGGGATACTTTATAGTATATACAGAAGAAATATTAGTAAAAGATATCACTAAAATCTATATTAAAGAAGTATTTATAAGACATAGAGTACTAAGTAAAATTATATTAGATAGAGATCTAAGATTTGTAATAGTATTTTAAGAGGTATTCTTAGCGGAATAAGGAGTTAAAGCAGTAACTTCTACCGTATATTATTCGCAGACAGACGGTTAAATAGAGAAACTAAATTAGACACTAGAACAGTATCTAAGATACTATATTAATTACGCGTAGAATAATTAGGTATTACTATTACCAGTTATATAGTTTATATATAATATAACACTATAAAAAGGAATAGGTATATTACTATTTAAGGCAAATTACGGGTATAAGCTAAGAATATTATTATTACTATAATAAGTAAAGAAAATAAGTAGTATAGCTAAAGAAAGAATAAAGACGTTAATAAATCTTTATATAGACTTTATAGAATTAGTAAAGAAAGTATAAAAAAGAATAAAAAGATACTATAATACTAAGAGATCTAAGGGACTGGATCTTAAGGAGGGAGATAAAGTATAGCTACTACACAAAAATTTTAAGAGTTAATAACTAAGTAAGAAGTTAAACTACGTTAGACTAGGACCTTTTAAAATTATTTAGAGGATTTTACTAGTTACGTTTAAGTTAAACCTACTAGCTAAAATAAAAATCTACCCTATATAGTATATCGCAATACTAAAACCAGTATATAGGAATATTAAGCCACTAGTTTATAAAGTAGACACATATAGAGGACAAAAAGAAGATAAATAGTAACTTTTAAAGATTATTAATTATAAGGATATTAATAATAAAATATAGTATAAGGTAAAGTAGATAGGCTATAATAAGATTATCTAGAAACCACTAGAGAACCTAAAAAACGCTATAGGAAAGGTATAAAAGTATTAGAAGAGATTAGGTTAGGCAGTATTAATAAAAAAGGATTACTAAAAAATAAGCTACCTAAGGGGGACTTAAAAAAAGCAGTTGCTAAACTACTTATATCTATTTCCTTCTTAAATAGAAGAGAATCTGTTCTTTTATCACTAAGTTCCTATAGACCCTATTCTATAAGCTTCTACTCCTTAAAATAAACCTTTTTATAACCTTCTTAAGACAGAGTAACTAAGTAAACGCCGTAATATGGGCTTTAAGGGCCTTCTACTCTATATTATAAGAACGTTTTAGCTTAGCTAAAGCAACAGATAGTTTACTATCTAGCCGCGTAGCAGTAAATTAAACATAAGACCTTAAGATAAATTAATTAGGGAACTAGACGGTTATTAAGAGTAATAGGACGCGTATATTTAGCATTAGAAGTAGAATAAACGTTATAGCATAAGTAAATATTCGCTTTAGTACACTTTAAATAAGAGGACGGCTATTATAAGGATAGACTTACTAATATAACGTAAACTAACCCCTCTTTTAAACAACGAGAACACGAAGACGGTATAATTTTACTAAGTAATAATATTGCAGCAATAGTGTGAGCACGATGTTGGGTATGTAAAGAAGAAGAAGCTTTAGGTATAATAAGTAACAATATTAACTAAATTAATTAGACGGATATTATACCTCTAATAAATAACCTAGAGATACTAGGAATCTTTAAGGATAAAGATAAAAAGGAGGGAAATAGTATTACGGACGCTTTAAGTACAATATTATAACTACTAGAAGAGAAGTTAGAAGAAGCTAGTTAGTTAATTTAGGTATAGTCTAGAATAGAGCCAATAGAACTATGTAATAAGGAATAGTAACTAAGGTTATATAATATACTATATATTAAACAGAAGGAATAAGAGGAACTTATATACCTTATATATAAGAAGGCTTTTATAGGAGTACGGTTGTATATTTAATGACCTTTAGTCCCTACCTAGATAGTTCCTTCCTTGTAGTAATTCTTAGAATATAATTAGAGTTAATCTATTAGGCAACTACTCCACTAGTTATTATTACGTTGTTAACTTTAATTTATATTATCTATACACCTAGCCTAATAACAAGCCCATCGTAGTTCCTGCTATAAGGTTCCGTTATATTAATAAAGCTTACTAACCCCTAGCTTACTCTATTAGGGGCAATAGAGAGACTAAGTAGCTTAGTTAATTAACTTAGCTATAGGTCTAGCCAACTTAATAAAAGAGTTAGCAGCTTTAAAAAATGTAACTGCTACATTATAAGTTATATAGGGAAGGTTAATAATCGGATTAACAACCTAAGAAGTAACTGGAAAGAGATAAGAGATATTATTAAGCGGCTTTAAAACAAAATCCATACTCTTAAAAGAGGTAGTAATAAAACTTTAGATTACGGAGATAAATGGGTTGCAAAGGTAAGAAATAAGGTTATAGCATTTAAGAGGAAAAGGGCACGCTTAGCTTAAGAATAAAGAAGTCTGCAGAATTAAGGAGGAAATTTATTAGCTTAAATAGTGCGCTCTTTAGTCTTATATTATTTACTTATTAAAGTAAATTTATATATTAAATTTAAGCTAAACAGCCCCGCCCCTTATAGCGAGTATTTACCGCATTTATATACTTAATTAGTAATAAATTAGTAGATCTAATTAAGCTTAGCGTCTAAAGCAAGTAGAACCACGTTCCCCTATTACGTATTTAAGTCTAGTCGCTTTACTAGCGTCTTCTTTACTAGTAAAGGATAGCATTGTCCTTAAAATAGAAGTTAGTTCGTAGAATAATAGAAAAAAAGGGGGCCTACGTAGCGAATATATTTTTTGCTAAAGGGGGGGGGGAAAGCTAGTCGTATATAAGACTATACAATTCCTTACTAAACCGTTACTGTAAGGGTTCTTTATTTATATTACTTCACAATATAATTAATACCTAAATTAGCTAGTATATAGTAATAGAAAAAATTTTATAGGCTTTATTCTTTAAAATAAGCTATTATTTATATATATTAAGTGCGTAGTTATAGAGTTATAAGGGTGCGAAGTTATAGGGAGCTGTTTTCACGTAGCTACAACTTTTTTGCCTAGCCCTTAGGCGATTTAGGCGGAGCGGATTAATATAAATATCTAAATGGTTTTACTAATAATCCGGAACCCGCAATAAATAGCTAAGTTAAGGATAGATGCAAATTTTAAGCTCTACGCTAGCGTCCTCTTTAGCCTTGCTTTAAGCCTTATATGTTATATATAAATCTAAATTAATAAGAAGCAAATATTATAAAAATCCTAAAATTAGAAATAAAAGAAATATATAAGACCAGATCTAGAAACATAAAAGAAATTCCCATATAATAACTCTTATAAACTTTATAACGACTTAAAGCCCCCTTATATATACCTAAAGAAGTCCCTATATAAACAGCCCTATAAGCATAGCTCTAAGTTTAAGCCCCCTTACGTAACCTAACTACCCCTCCCTACTATACCAGAATAGACGAATAACCACTATATATAATAAGTAGAGAAACGACTTAAATAAAAAGAAAACACTATAAAATAACATATTTATATCCTTAAGGTATAAATCCATAAGGGCCGTAGTCTTAAACACGACCAATAGTTAGTAAGGCGGTATGTATTCTAGGTCTATAAGAAATATAAAAAATCCTAGGTCGCTAGCATAGATTTACATTTTATTATTACTTTTAAGGTAGTAAATAAACTTATCTAAGGGAAGGTATAGATTGTCGCAAATACTTTATAGCTCGCTATAAGTTAAGCGGGTAGAGACTCTAGTAAGAATAGTAAAATATTGTTTTATTTCGCGATAGGCTAAAGTTTTAACCCTTTTACTAGCTTTTATTAGAACTCTTCTTTATATTTATATTCTATACTTATAGATTTAAGACTATAAAGCTAAGGCTACTATATTTAATTATTGCCTATATAGCCTTATTACTTAATATCTCTTTATTACTATCTACCCATATTTCTTAACCTTTAGTACTAAAACAATTTTCTCCGCTATATAATGTCTCTACGTCCTATTCTTAATCCTTATTACTAGAGTTACTCTCCTAACTAGTTAACGCCTCTATATTACCGTTACCATCTTTAAAGCTAATTTCTCTATTTATAAACGCCTACTTACTAGCTAATAATTTAGGGACGCTATATTTATAAGTACTTAGGGTTACGGAATACCACTTAAAAAGAAATCGTGGTTAATGTTATTAGGATATAGAGCTAGCCTATAGACCTCTATATTAGCTACTTAGCGCCTTAAATATAAGTCCTCCCTTAGCGCAAGGTAGACTAGTAAAAGTTATTATACCGCCTATATAAGGCGGGGCATTATAAAGGGCTTAGCTAGGATGCTAATTAAGCCTCCTAGCAGCGCACTAATAGCTCCTTTACTATAGATAGGGAGTTAATATACAAGATTAACTAGCTGGGGTAAGTTTACTACTTAAGTAGTGTCTTGCTCCGTAAAGGACGGGCGTTAAAAGTAAATTATATAATACTAATCTTACCAAGGGAGGCGTTATTAGGGGATTATTATTACCTTCTAGTTCTAGTTTATAACTTTATATAAATTCCACTAAACCCTATTAAGGCATGCGGCGTCTATTAGGGATTGTTAGTTATTTGTATTTAGTAATAGCTTAGCTAATAGCTACTTCCTAATAATGCCTTACTTATAGATCACTCTAGGCGCCTATAGTTTCGGGCGCAGACAATACGTAAGCTAAGAGTAATTATAGCTACTAAATATTATACTATAGACACTACATAAAGTGGGAGAAGGCGGCTAGTATACTCCGTCTTTCCCTTCTACCTTCTATCCTAACTTCGCCCTAGAAGAGAAATAGAATATAAACGTTATACTCCTAGTTTTTATATACCATTAATTCAACTTACCTTTAAATTTGACCTCTTAACTATATATCCCTTACCGCCCTTATAAGAATACTAGATATTATATATATTACCTTAACTAAGCTTAGGTACGTTGCTAATATAACCTATAGGTCCTTAATTAGGAAAAAATCACTATTTATTACTGTCCCGGAGATAATATACCTAATTATTAACCTACTAGAAACCTTAAATCTTAAAATTGCATTAACAACAAAGACACAGCATCTGCTAGTAGGGAGAAGAAATAATTACAGCTTTCTAACCCTATGTAAAAACAGATACCTTATACGCCTATTTAAATACCTAATAAAGTCAAATCTTACAAAAACGATAATAATATAAAGGGCGGTATATAAGAGGATACGGTTTAGGGAGGTATATAAAAAATATACCTTAATTATTTTAGGGGATTAGAAGGCTATAGTAAAGATAAAATAGGCTTACCTAAGCTAATAAAGGACTATAGCGAGGCTAAGATAGACTTGCCTTAACCAGCAGATATAGCCGCGATTTTTAAACGTATTTCGCCGATAACTCTAGGTATATTTATAAGACCCCTATATTTATTTAGCAATACTAATAAGTAAGTAGAGAATAGCTTAGCTAATCTCATAACCTTTCTTAAAGTTATATCTCCCCTATCTAAAGTATTAACAATATCTAATACTACGATTTCGCGTGGATAACTAAAATATCTCGTCTTATAGTTGCCTTTTTATTATATAATAGAGAACTAGAGACGTCTTTAATGCCCCAGTTATAAAGCAATTATATCTATGTTTGGCCCTATCGTAGTAATATACTAGCACCCTACTTAGGTTTTAGTCATAGATATACCGCAAGAGAGACTTATAATATACTATACTAAGAACCCTTATTTCCTCTATTATTATACTAAAATATATAATCCGCCTAAAGATATTATAATAGAGATAGTTAAGAGGGCGTTAAAGGATTTATTAAAAAAGCTATTAAGGAGAAGGATACGCAAAAAAAAGGCGGTTTATACTGGAGATAGAGGTTTTAAGAAGTCTAAGGAATGATAAATTTCTTATAAGGAAAGACTTTCGCAATTACATTTATTTCTTTTAGCATTTATTCAGAATTAAGACGTTAATTAGGATTTCCTTAGCTTGGTATTTTGTTTCTATATAACGTCTTAGCCACCTAGACGAGATAGCCTCCCACTTAAGACAGTGCACGGACCTCCTACGAAAATCAAAACATCAAAATACTCCTCTACTATATCACCACTATGTCCTCTACTACCCCCTAATTACTATTACTTGGCCAAGAAGATTGAATGCAAATAGTTCTTTAATTATTAGAAGCCAATCCTAATCAATCTAGCCGTTTGCTTACCCGAATATACGATCTATTACCTTCTTCTATTTACTATCATCGTAACGGCCGCTAATTAAGCAAGGAGTATCACCAAAAGCTTTAAAAGCTCTCAGTTATTAAGGAGGACTCCCTAGTTAAATGGATCAATATAATGGGAGCCTGGGGTTAGCTACCTTAAATTTAATACCTTAAATCTATAGCTAAAAGTATCTTTACTGCAAAGAAGCGTCCTCTAGAGCTTAGCTAACACTAGTATAAAAACTTCTTTACCCGATACCTAGAGCTTAAAGCTTAATTTACCTAAGGCCTTAATTAAAAGCAAAAGGATACTAAGGATCCAGAGATTATTAAAGAGTGGTTTAATCTCTATAAAGCTACTATTACTAAGTACGTAATTCCCCTAGGCAATTAATACAATATGGATAAGAAAGGAATTGCAATAAGGTTAGGCAATAAGGTTAAGGAGCTTATTCCTTAATTAAAGGCTTAAGCCTTTATTATAGAGCCGGGCAATCGCAATTAGGTGTTTATTATTAAGTGCATATTAGGAGGCCAATTAGGAAGTCAATTAGGAGGTTAATTAGGAAGTTAATTAGGAGGTCAATTAGGAAGTCGATTAAGAGGTTACTTAGGAGGTCAATTAGGAAGTCGATTAAGAGGTCAATTAGGAAGTCAATTAGGAGGTTAATTAGGAAGTTAATCAGGAGGTCAATTAGGAGGTCAATTAGGAGGTCAATATCGATTACCTCCCTACCTTATCTTTTAAGGAAAGCAAATGCAACGATCTTAGATATTACCTGGACTTAATCGCGAGACAGTAATTTAAGTAAGCGATTTAGGGTAGACAAATTCGGACATTGTAGTTAATTAGTTAAAACACTTTAACCAGTATACAGAGCCACGCCTTTAAGGAACCTATTGCTTATTAATTCTTAACGGATATAAGAGCCACGTATTAATGCAATTTATTAAGTATTGCAAGGCTTATAAGATTATCCCTCTCTGTCTACTACCTCATTTAACACACCTACTTTAACCCCTAGATGTTAGCATATTTAGCTCCTTATTAAAAGCCTATTAAAAACGCCTTTACAACTTCGCCTTTTATAGAGCTATTAATATTACTAAGCCTACGTTCCTTAAGTATTACTAAGCTATACAAGACGAAGCTATATTATTAACTAATATAGTAAGTGCATGGCGGGCAACTGGCCTTTTACCGTTTAACCCTTTAGTTATTTTAAAAAAGATTTAGTTAATAACTCCTTCCTATATAAGCTTTACAGACAAGAATAGCCATAAATTTAATATACCCGTGTCTCCTTCTATAGAGGAGAGACTTACTAAAATATTTAGGCAGCTCTTATAAGGTGCATCACCCCTACGTTTTTAAGTTATATATAATATTCGGCAGTTTATATTAAGTACAGTAGCTAATAATATAATCCTTAAGCGAATAAATTAGGAGCTTCTTAAAAGACAGAAGAAGGAGCGTATTAGTAAGACAAGAGCTGCCTATAGGAAGGTATAAGTTTTATTAGTAGCAGAGGCACAGAAGAAGAACAACAAAAAGCTTTAAAAGGAACAGGAAGAGAAGAGGGTAAAGGAAAGAAAGGCTGCATTATAGGGGGTTTATTACCTTTACAAAGAAGTTTAGAAGGAACTACCAATGGATTATAGTGTATTTATATAATAGGGTAGATTTAGGTTGACTTTGGGGTTAATTTTGGGGTCGATTTTGGTATTAAATTGATTTTGATTTTTGTAGGAGGTCCGTGCACTGTCTCGGGTAGGTAGCTGTCTCGTCTAGGTGGCTAAGACGTTAGTTGCTTCCATATTAAGAATCTCTCGTTATTATCTATATATAAATAAACAAATTCTTACATATTGGATTAAAGTTGGAGACTCGCTTATAGTAAGCTTAATAAGTCCTCTACCTTTATATGCTTAGCAGTAATAAGTCAGCCGCCCTATAACTTACTTAGTCCTTAAGGTTATTGCTTTCTAATCTAGATGTCTTAGAATTAACCTTTATTAACCTATCCTGTTTAACCTAGTTAAAATGTACTAAAGTCTTCTTAACTAGAACAGGATAGAATTTTTCCTTTAAAATAGTTAGTATATTCTATATAGTAATAAAGAAAAGAGGGCCTATTAGGTCTTATAGGTTTAGAGGCTATAAAAATTAATCTATAGATATATAAATATAAAATCGACTATTGCGCCATATAAGGATATAGCAATCTACGTTAAAGTGTTACTTTAATCTATTGGCCTTTTCTAAGAAGGTCCCCTTTTACTTTTAAAAATTCCTATTTACGGCTCACTTTAACCTTAATAGTAATCTTTAGTTTAGATATATAACTGTAATAAATAATTAATAGCTTAGTAGCTCTCTAGTGTTTTTATAGGATAACTAGCATATAGGTTAACTAAATTTTATATTAATAAGATAGGAATGTTAAGAGTAAATATAGGATATATCCCTTAATATTAGCCTAAGTTACGGCTCTAAAAACTAAATCTTATTCTAAAAACTGGGTCTAATTCTAAAGACTACATTTTAATTCTAAAGACTATATCCTAAGTCTATTTTCGGGAATGGGCTAATTAACTATTAGAAATATCTACTAAGCCAAACACACCAAATACGGCTAAAAAGGTATAGCGGTTAAGCTAAGCGGCTTAATAGTCTTAGAAGAGTAAGCACAGGGCTATTTTTACCCTAGCTTAAATTGTAATCCTAAAACTAAACCTAGCCGTAGGAGACAGCCAATTAACTACTATAAAAAGGGCGCGATCCTAAAAACTAGATCTAGTTTTAAGAAATAAGATCCTAATTTTAGAAAATAGGTTAATTAACCGCTATAAAAAGAGGTTAACTATCTATATTTAGTATATTAGGTTTAGCTTATTTTAGGACCAGCCATATAATTATATATATAACTAACCCTAGAAAACCCGCTCTCAGAAGCCCTATTATATTAAAGCCTTATATATTATAGAACAAATTAAAACTAGTTATTATAGCTTGGTATTTAACTAAGCCCTACAAAGCCTTAGTCCGAGCTATATTAGGTTAGCTTGACTTTTCTATACCTAATCTTTAATTTTCTATATTCGCTCCCACCTTGCTTTCTTCCTTATACTTTTCTCCCCAGCGCGTATAGGCACTAGAATTAAAAATAAGACGCTATAAAGTATAGGCGCCTAGATAAAAAGTAACGCTATAAAGTACAGGCGCCTAAATAGAAAGTAACCCTAAAGCATAGGCTCCGGCCTAAAAGTAATCTAAAGTTCGAGCTCCTAACTATAAGAATTTTAGAGTATAAGCATCTAGGCCAAAAATAAGACGCCCTAAAATGCGATACTCTTTAATTAGGCCACTAAGGTTTATTATAGAGGACTAACTAAATATTATTTAAAGCTGACTATATCTAGTTTAAGCGCTAAGTAAAGGAGTAAAATAAAGCAAAACTGTATCCTAAAAGTATGCTAGCCGCGTACGTATATATATATATCGCGGCCCTCATTTATTTATATAGATACTCTTCTTCACCGCTATTATAATAAAATTAACAACTCTCCTTTAGTATATCTTAACTACTTATATATTTATCTGCCTAAGTTTTTACTTCTATTTTTATTTTTATAATAAAAAACAAAAAGTAATATAACAAACTTTAGTACTAGCAGCCCTCCTCTCATTATCCCAATTTATTTCTGCTATTATTTTAGTTATTATTAATATATTTTGGGATTATATACACTATATATTAAACTATAGTTAATTTTTAGGCCAGAAACAGAACTAATATCCTATTATAGCTAACGCAAGATTACCGCTTATTATTTTATGCGGGTTTATAACTATTCCTCTAATTATTAAAGTAATTTATAAAGTAAATTTATAGAGGGGTAAAGCTAATAAATATAGTATACGTCGCTAAATAATAATTTTTTTAAAGTTAATAGTAGCAAGCCAATTTTTACGGGGGTTAGGGTAGTAGTATTCTTATTAAGAATAGCACTCTTTAAACTATAGGTTCTCCCTATATACTCTCTTAACCTTTCCCACTAACCTATACCTACAGTTTAGTTGCTAAAGTAGGCCATATATCCCTCTTAGAGAGTTCCCACTTTTAGTTTATATTAGAGGTTGGCCTTATTAGCCTTAAAGAGATCTTTATTACCTGCGTATATTTAATTCTCCTTAAAAGCCGTATTAGAAAGCAGCCTGATTTTATAAACTATTAAGGCTCCTATTGCTAAGAATTACTTAATTTATTTACTATAGAGCGTGATAACCCTATTTAAAGGCTTACCATAATAGTCCTTATAAACGCCATTATAGTACTCCCTATCCTAGCGTATATATTACTAGTAGCTACTTATAAGGACTATAATATCCCTTTTATAATAGTGAACTTCTCCTTATAGTATATCCGATTTATTACTAACTAGCTAAAGTTTTAAATTACCTACATTAGCTAGAGAAGACCCTAGCAAATTATAACGTGAATACCTTCTATCACCCTAACCGGTTTATTACCCTCTTATCCCTCCTACTATAAAAGGTCGGATAATAGCCAAACTGCTCTTATAGGCCCTTTGCGGTTTTCTTACTCTTTTTTAAAAGATAGTATATGCTAAGATTTTTACTATATGCGAAATAGGATAGAAACAATTGCAATATAAGGAGATTAGTATACACTAGGCTTAACGCCACTCAATAAAGACTTTTAGTATCATTAGTTATTAATATCTTGCTAAATCTATATATACTACTCCTAATAGCTGTCTTGCATCTAATATATTAGTCGCATATTAAGATATAATAATATAATTATTTTAGCCATACTTGCTTCTATTATTAAAATGGATTTAGTATATAGCCTTTAATAAAAATATACAATACCAAATATATATTTATTTAAGGCTTGCGCCTTATACAGACTTATAGGCGCCTTTTATAATCCTTACTTACTAACTAAACGGGCATATAAAAGAGCCCTATAAAAGTTACGCTAGATTAACTTTAGGAACGCCTAAAAGCTTAGGTTTTTTTTATATACACATTATTACAACCATCGCTACTAGCCTTGCCTTAAGGATATAGGACAATTAATTGCTATAGTGCGGCTATCTAAAACCTGTCCTAAGCTATAGAAACAGTACATTACCCATATTAGTGGGTAATTAAAGAAAAAGGATTTCTTTATAATTCCCACTCTTAGATATATTAATTTTATCTTACTACCTAGAGTAATATAAGAATATTCTAGCTACTATTAAGTTAATTTTATAGTACACCTTAACTACGTTACTTAAATTTTAGCTTACTAAATACCTTAATTAATAGGTACCTTAGCTAAATTATACAGCCGCTCTAATTTAACAAAATCTTCTTCGTCTATATCGACTTAAGATTAGTTAAAGTTAAACTTAGCTAGGCTTTCCTAAGGAACACTTTAATACGCTAGAGGTAATTAATAATCGGTATACCGATTTTCGTCCCCTTAGTTAAATACCCAGTTAGTTAATTATATAAGGTAGTATCTTCTATGTCTAGGGTATAGGCGTCGTAGTCTAAGAAAGTTTAGGGGGCTTCTTATAAAGATAAAGATATATATTTTTCCTAAACAACTATATAGAAATAAGGAGGCTTTATAATAGAGTAAGGGAGCCTTATAAGTAAGTAAGGGAGTAAAAGAGCTTTATAAAGAAATTAGTAAAAACGGCTTAGCTGGCAGATATATATATAAAGTTAAGTTATTTAAAAAACTATATTCTAAATCCATTAACCAAGATCTAGATTTTATTTATAGAATATATTCTAAAAATAAAAATAATAAATTTAGAAACTGGGATATAAATATATTTTTATTATAATTTAGGTTAAGTAAAGCATCGCCCTCAACAACACCAGGAGTCCTACTGCCCCGGCCTGAGGCTCCTGCTCTACTATCTAGGGGGGCCATTAAGGGAAACTGGGATACGAAAACCACCCAATATACGACTACCTGGCTCGTAGCCAGGCCCGAAACTGGCCTTATTACCTAGCCAGTCGATATAGACGCGTCCTAGTCGTATAACAGGACACCCTTGGGCTTACACTAGCTCTGAAACCATAGGGACACGGCAAGGGCGTAGGGAACCTCTTTTTATAAGAACTTGTTAAGGTTAACGCGTCGCAGAATTGTACAAAACTTATTAAGGCCCTAAGGCCACCGCGAAGAACTTGTTAGGGCCCTGCCTAAAAAACTCGTTAAGGCCCCTCTACGAGGGCCTATCTGGTATACAACACCCAGGTGACTTAGAAGAGGGTCTTAATAGGCGTAGTGCGCGCGACCTGGACGACAGACGCGACAGCGACGCGATAGCGACGCGACGGCGACCAGACGGCTTAACGAGGTGGAAACACGGGCAAAGCTCTAGGCAGCGGAAACATAGGCCAGCTTCGACGGCCCCATGGCGCTCGACGACCAGGTGACTCACAGGAGGGTCTTAATAGGCGTGGTGCACGCAACCTGCGCATACATATGGGGAAGGCTCTAAGGAAACACAGGCCAGTCGTACAAGGACTCGATAAGTTAGAGACACAGGCCAGCTTATAAGGAGGGGGGACACAAGCTTAGTTAGTAGGAGAGGGCAGAGTAGGTCGCCTGGCGCGGGACCGAGCATCTACAACCCCTCCTACAAGACACGGTCGGCCTGTTATAAGGAGACTCTTACAGGCAACGCGAAACGGGAACTAGCAGTAGTATAGGGTGTTGCGCCCCTATACTACTACTAGCCTCCTACAGGGCGTAGTACGTAGTAGCTACTGCTAGCTCTAGGGACCTTACCCCTTAGCTGGGCTCTAACCCCTAGTGCACCTAGTAGGCAGGCAGGATTACATCCTGGCTAAAGAGACTACTACATGGCTCAAGAGAACGGATACGCGTATCGGTGTACTAATAGATAGGACTGCTCGCTAGGGCAGTACGGCTGCTCGCCAGGGCAGTACGGCTGCTCACTAGGGCAGTACGCTAGTAAGGTACGCTTAAGGAGCAAACAGGAGTTACTTAGGCGGGAGAGGCTTGGCTGGCCTTAACCGTAGAAGGTACCTAAGGCTTCCACATTGCAGGATGCAGTTACGACGCCCTTATAGGATTACGTCAGTAGGCGCGTAAGACGGGAGTTGCGACCCCTATAAATGGCAGCTTATGCCCGTGCCGGCGGAAACGATGATAAAAGGCGTAAAACTAGAGGCTATAGAAGGCTCCTAAGCCGTGCAAAAGCGTACCAACTCTAGGAGGAGACTCTTATATAGACTGCTAGGGGGCAGACTAGTACTTAGGTTAATCCTATTATAAGATACCCAAGAGAACTGGTGAAAATCCCCGTATTATTGGTGGTAACAGCTAACTGCTTGTGGAAAGCCCTAAGCCCTAAGGCTTAGTAAGGGAAAGCTACTTAAGGACTGAGGTAGAGGCCTGGATAAGCAGGTATGTCGAACTCTACTATATAACTACCTGCCCCTATTTAACAGCTTAGACCCAGAAGAGCACCAGATAATAGCCCTATAGGAACCGGCACATAATAAGTAAATACGCAAAATATACTAACTAAAAGGATACTACCTCCTATACGAACCAAACCCAGCTACCCGTATATGCTTCCTAGTTAGTTAACGCATTAACATATAGGCATAGAGCTACCATAATATTAGCCCCAATATAGATAAACTATAACTAGACACCGATAGGGGCCAAATTAGTATAATTAACGTCTATAACCTGGGGGACACCGGGCCCCAAATCGCTACATAGGGGCTACTTTAACAGGCCATCGACACAGCGGAAGGCGAGGTAATTATCCTAGGGGATTTTAACACACACCATATAGCGTAGGGAGGGCAGTAGGCTATAGTCAAAGCACAGGCGACCTACCTACTAAACGAGCTCGTAATACGGGGGCTTGCCCTAACCACCCTAACCGGTAAACCTACCTGGAAAAGAGGAACCTAAGAGAGCATAATCGACCTTATATTTATATAAGAAACACTTACAAACTAACTAAAATTCTGCGGACTAGAAGATATATAAGCAATTACTGCAGACTATATACCCATACGGATAGCGCTTAACGTTACCGCACTAGCGTAACGAACTCGCCAGAGATACGCTACTAAAAAACTTATCCAGGAAAAATACACCCAGGAAGTTTCTAATAGGCTAGTAGCTATACCCTAGGCATCGCTAGAGGACATCTAGTAGACTATAAGTAACTGCCTAGAAGAATACTGCCTAAAGGCCCAGCCTAGTAAACACGCCCGCCGTAAATAGTTGCTAAAGGCGGCCCAGCTACTTACGGGCGTAAGAAGGCCGAGACAACAGTATAGCGTAATAGGTAAAGCCTACTACCACTAGAGCTATAAGGCCCTAAAAAACAGGCTTAAGAAGACAATACGGAGAGAGGGTAGAAATAACTGGCGCTAATTCCTAGAAAAAATTACCTTAAACCCTACTAAGTTATATAATAAGGGACTCTGGCGCATATTAAAGTGGAGTAAATAAGCCGCCAAAGAAACGCTAAAGGACCCCTACTTACCCGCACTCTATTAGACAGAATAAGACTAGTATATAAATAACAATAAGGAAAAAATTAAAATACTAGCAGAGAGGTTCTTCCTAGGCGCGGGCCAAGTAGACCTATAGGATATTAGCATCTAATCCTACCCCCCACCTATTAAAATAAGCTATATAATATTAGTAAAGGAAATAAAGGACGCTATATAAAATCTCCCCACTAGTAAAGCGCTAAGGCTAGATAAGATCCCAAACGAGGTAATTAAAGCCGCGGCAGAAGCGATAGCAATACTACTTACTAAGGCTATAACTACCTACCTCTAGAGAGGTAAACTACCCAAATACTGTAAAGTAATAACTATGGTTATCCTATAAAAGGTAAAGAAAAAAGACTACTCCCTTCTAGGAAGCTACTGCCCAATTGCCCTAGAAAATACCTTAGGAAAACTCCTAGAAAAGATAGTTATAAAATGTATATAAGAAGCGGCAAAAGCACAGAAGCTGCTACCGTGGACATAAATAGGCGCAAGAAAGAAACAATTAACCCTCTTAGCTCTCTCCCTAATTACCTCTAGCGTTTAAGCGGCATGGTAAACCCACCTAGGATGTACTATATCTATACTAATCCTAGACCTAAGCGGAGCCTTTAATAACGTATTATATAAGAGACTTCTATAGATCCTAAGAAAGAAAGGACTTCTAGATTAGATAATTAAGTTTATTTAAGCCTTTTTAATAGGGCGTACTATAAAGATTGTAATTAAGGGCTATAAAAGCAAACTAATCCTAACACCTATAGGCATCCTATAGGGATCACCCCTATTACTAATCCTATTCCTCTTCTTTATATCTAAACTACTAGAGATATTTAATAATAGCCAGAATATAATAGCCCTAGGATTTATAGACAATACAAACCTAATTATATAGGGAAACACAGCAGTAGAAAACTGCGCTAGGCTAAACTAGGCGTATAATAGGTGTATTGTATAGGCAAAATAACATGGCGCTAAATTTGCACCAGATAAATACTAGCTTATCCACTTTATAAGGAAAAAAAGGGCAAGTAGTAACCTAGCCTTAACAGTAAATATCTAGGGCTGTAAAGTAAAACTAGAAGCTACCCTTAAGGTCCTAGGAGTCTAGGTAGATTCTAAACTAAACTAGAACAAGTATATTATATAGGCGACCCGTAGGGGAGCAGTAGCATTCTTAGCAGCATTACGAATTTATAACGGCGCTATCGCACGTTACCTGCCAAATTCTGCCATATTCTGCTAACCTACGATTAGCTCGCCTAAAGCTAGCGCCTTAGCGGCTTACCCTATATATTTGTTTACATCGGTCCTAGCAACCCCTTTTTTCCTTCTCCTTAGCTTAGTATCTTTGTAATACAGCATTCGTTTAAGCTTCGGTTTAGAGGCATTTGTTTAAGCTATAATATTATACTAAGCTCTCCCTACCTTGCCTAGGAAGGCCTTAATAATATCCCACCCTAAAGAAACTTCGTCTNNAANNACGNATTAANGNGCTATACTTAGACACNAAAACAACTCTATATTGCCTGGGAAGGCCTAGATAATATCCCACCTTATAAGCCAAATAGGACTAGACCTATACCCCTAAAATTAAAACCAAAGCGTATAATACCGACAAACCTTAGGAAGCTAATAATAGCACCTAAAGTAAGCTTATTTAAGAGAGCTGCCTCTACCTAAGAGGAACCTAAGATCTAATTGGGATTAGAAATTAAAGACAATGATAATATCGTAAACATACGCGAGCAGATTCGCGCCCTTGCAGCTAGCTAGGAAGCCGATTGTCTTAAAGCGAGAAATATATAAGAAACCCTATAAGAGATCCTAGAAAGCCTCGCGGCCCTATAAAATAGCCTAGCTTCCCCTTTTTAAAGCCCTAGCCGACCTATTTACTCTACTAAATACGATATACTAGGGAGTATAGATATAATAATAAAGCAATTAAAGTCCGTTAAGCTCCCCGACCCCTTACTACTATCTAATAAAATAGACCCTACCTTTAAGAATTAGAGGATTTAAGTATAAGGAAAGCTCCGTGTTAACTATAACTACTTCCTTTCTAAAGAAGCCAAAATGCTTTATGTCTTTGGTTAAACTACTAGGGACGCCTAACGGTACCTTTAAGCTAAGTTTAAGGACAACTCCCCTATCTAATTTATATCTGTTAATAAGATAATATAGTACCTAGCGGCTATTTACGTTAACCCAAACAAAGTACGGGATGCCCGTTATAACTATAATCGCCTAATAATAAAACTAAACCAACCCTTTGCCAAATTCTAGATTTAATTCCTATACCTTATAGGAAAAGGCTAGGTTCCCCTTAAGAACTACTAATTAGACCTATATAATAAGCTAACAATCCGGCTATAAGAAAAGATCGCTATAACCTTAGATAACCTACTAACCCACGAAAAACTTACAGCTCGTTACCTATTATTAGACTTAAAACTAAAGCGGATTAACACCCGCCCTAATTAGTAGAAGCAACTCCATAATAATTAGAACTCGCTAACTACACCTATAGGAGCTAGAGCCGGAAGATAGGTTATAACTACTCCTATACCAAAGGCGGTTATAACTACGCACTAGTAAGCCTTACCTAACCAGTTACATACCACGCTATTGATTAGTATTTACCGCAATACTCTAATTAACCCTGCCTCGGCTATATGCTATAACTGCGATAAGTAGGGTTACTTTACCTTATCCTGCTTGGAGCTAAAGGATATAGGCGATATTAAGGAGATAGAGAAAGGAGAAACGTCCGATAAGTTAGGAAAAGAAGAACCCTAGGAAAAGACTCCCCCCTAGGGTACCCTATTAATCTTAAAGAGATTAATCTTAGTTAGTTAATAGGTGGAAAGTATTTTATAGTTCTATATATAGTATCTTAAAATGGATATAGAGTTAATATAATAGCCCTTATTAACACTAGAGTAAATAGCTTCGCCTTTATAAATACTGCCTATGTGAATAATGTTACCAAGTTTCTAAATGCAGAAGCTATCCGACTAGAGAAGCCTATTTAGGTAAAAGGCTATAACGGCCAAGCTAGTCGGCCTATTACCCACGTCTTAAAGTTGCATATCGCTCTTAACGGACGACGCCAATATAGTATTCCCTTTTGCATCCTAAACCTAGGGTTTTATAATATAATCCTTAGACGAAAATAGATGTCCTATTTTAATATTTAGTTAAACGTGTAATAAAGACGGTTTGTCTAGCCGGAGGATAGACCAAAGTTGCCCTCCTTTGTTAGGGAGATCCGAACTAACCATAAGACACTAGCCGTAAGGGCTAACCCTATATACTAGTAGGATGTTAGGGCCTGTAACCTAGCCTTTACCTAAGAAGACGCCCGCCGTAAAGCTAGAAAGAACTCTATACCGATAAAGATACTCTCCTAAAGCGCTACGTTTAAAAAAAACTTTATGTATAGAAGCGGGATAGATAGTAATATAGATAACGTCTAAATTGTACGGATTTAACCGGTATGGAAAAGAACGTATTAATAGGATATGAGGGATAACCTTTAAAAGATACAATAGGAGCTAAAAGAAGTAATAATAACGCTAGTACCCCGGAAGTCCCTAAAGTTATATACGCTCCTATTATTAGGCAACCCCCCCACTATAAACATCGCTGTAATTAGTGCTATAGCGTTTTACTTTAATATATACTAAAAGGACAATAAGATCTTTATAATAAGCCTATATATAAAATTAACCGAATTATTAATAATAGAGAGGAAAGGCCAGCTAAGGAAACCAACGAGGAACTAGTTAAACGCCTCCTTCCTACCATTTATATAAACTATAAGGATGCATTCTTAAAGGCGGCCTTAGACAAGTTACCCCCCTACTAGACGTATAATTATAAGATTTAATTAGAAGCCAATAACTCGCTAGGCTATAGCCCCCTCTACTATTAATTAACGGATAAGCTAAAAGCAATAAAGTAGTACTTAATTAATTACCTAAATAAAGGGTTTATCAAGCCAAGTTAAGCCCCTTTTACTTCCCCTATCTTATTTATAAAAAAGCCTAATAAAGGCCTTTATTTTTATATTAACTATTAAAAGCTAAANNCTATTACTTAAAAGNACTNGTATNNTATTCCTTTAATTAACGAGACCCTTACACGTCTAAGCTAGGTAAAGATCTTTACTAAACTTAATATCCGCCAAGCTTTCTACTAAATTAGGATAAACCCTGCATCTAAAGATTTAATAACGTTCCGTACCCGTTATGGTTCCTATAAATATAAAGTTCTTTCTTTTAGACTAATAAACGGACCAGCTACGTACCAAAGGTATATAAATAACGTTCTTTTTAATTACCTTAACAAATTCTACACGGTATACCTAGATGATATTCTTATATACTTAGACAACGAACTTAAGTATTAAGTTTATATTAAGAAGGTTCTGGAGAGACTACGGAACGTAGGCTTATAAGTTAATATTAAAAAATGCGAGTTTAAGGTAAAACATATAAAATACCTTGGGTTTATTATAACTATAGAAGGAATTAAGGTTAACCCTAAAAAGGTAGAGGCAATCTATAACTAGAAGCCCCCTTATATAGTAAAGGGAATCTAATCCTTCCTTAGTTTTTATAACTTCTATTACTAGTTTATCTATAACTACGGAATTGCGGTAAAACCTCTTATACAACTAACCAGGAAGGACACGCCCTTTATCTTTAATAATAGGTATATAGAAGCCTTTAAAGAGATAAAGGATCGGCTTATCTCTTCCCTAATCCTTTATTACTATAACCTAGACCTTAAATTAATGCTAGAAACGGACGCCTCTAATAGGGTTATAGCGGGAATCCTATTACAGTTATATCTAGACAGTAAATGGTACTCTATGGCTTTCTTTTTAAAAATAATAGACCTAGCTAAGTATAACTATAAAGTATACAATAAAGAAATATTAGCTATTATTTAATTACTCTCCTAATAGCGCGCAAAGCTTAAAGGTATAAACTCCTAGATTAAGATATATATAGATTATAAAGCCCTAGAGTACTTTATAACTATAAAGCAGCTTACTAGATAATAAGCCTAGTAGGCTAAAATACTCTCCTAATTCTTCTTTACGATTATATATCGTTCTAGTAAGTAAAACTTTAAGGCTAATACTCTAACCTAAAGAGAATAAGATATAGGGCCCTAGGATAAGTTAAAGACCTAATATTAGACGCGCGCCCTCCTTTATCTAGAACAGCTTAACCTACGGATCCTTAAGGAGCTAAACTTATAGTAAAATAAGCTAGCACCAATGGAGGAGTCTTTAGATAAGCTAATAGGGCTAATTAACCGCCTCCTAACTATAAACCGTACGGCTAATGCCTTAAGGGCTCTCCGCGAATAAGCTATAAAGGGAGACCCCGATTTTAAGACGGAGGAAGGATTACTCCTATACTAGGAGCGGCTTATAGTCCCTAACGTTAATAATCTATGGACTGAACTAATCCGCGAAGCTTATTGCTAAGTCTCTACGGCATACCCTAGTAAGAATAAAACTTATAAAATTATTAACTACCGCTACTACTAGCTAAGAATGGTTGTGGATATTAATTAATATATATAGAACTGCGAAGACTACTAGAGAGCTATAATCCCACGGAATAAGACCCTAGGACTACTTAAGCCACTCCCAATACTAAAGCGCCCTTAGTAGTATATCTTTATAGACTTCTATAAACTACCTAGGGACCATAACGGATACGATATAGTTATAGTTATAGTTAACCGCTTTAGTAAACGCCTATTCTTAATTCCCTATTATAAGAACATTAATGCTAAAAAGGCAGCCTGGCTATATATCTATTACGTCTACCAAATCTATAGACCACTAGATACTATTATGTCTAATTATAGGCTATAGTTTATATCGGCCTTCTAGAATAAGTTTACCCGGATCCTAGGCATTAAGCTAAAGCTTTTTATAGCTTATTACCCCCAGACAGACGGTTAGATAGAGATTATAAATTAGTACCTAGACTAGAGGCTTAGGCCCTTTGTTAACTATTTCTAGGACAACTAGTTTAAACTACTACCCTTAATAGACTACGCGCAAGCAACACTACCCTATAACTCCACAGGGTTTGCCCTAATTTAGCTAGAAATGGGATATTTACCCCGTATAAGCTTTAACTGGAAAAGGCTAAAAGAACCCTAAACTATATAAGAGAAGCTATTCTATACTAAGGCCTAATAGTACGCTAAACGATTAGAGGAGGCCTGGACGGTAGCCTGTAAGAACCTAGAAAAAGCTTAGAGGTTAATAAAATAGCGGGCAAATAAACACCGTCAAGAGCCCGATTTTGCCCCTAGCGATATAGTTTGGGTTACTATAAGGAATTAAAAGACTGAACGACCTAGCCGTAAGCTAGACTACTAGATAGTAGGACTATATAAGGTTTTTAAGAAGATAGGCAACTTGTACAAAATAAAGCTCCCAGATTCAATTAAGGTTTACCCTATTTTCTCGCCAGATAAGTTATAGAAAGCTATAAATAACCTATTACCTAGACAAAAGAACGAGCCTCCCCTACTAGTTTAAGTAAACGGTAATAATAAATAGGAGGTTAACGAAATACTGGTATGCAAAATAGTATAGGGAACGCTAAAATACCATATCTAATAGAAAGGCTACGATCCTAACCTAACCTAGTATTCTACGTGGAACTTTATAGGCTGCCCCCAAAAGCTTAAAGAATTCTGTAACTAATACCCTAATACGCCTAAACCCCTAAAGTACCTAGACGAATAGATAGAATGCTAGTATAATAAAGATAATAAGTTACCAGAAGAATATAGGGACAAAAACGCCCTAAAGCCCTAATATAGCTGTCTGCCAAATTCTGCTATATTCTGCCGTTTTCGGTTAGTACTGTAAAATTTTAGATATTTAGGAACTTCGACCGCCGGTTAAAGTTGTCTAATTAGTTAGATCTGTGCTAAGACTTTTAGCGGCTACTCTTTCTAGCCTAGTGCTTCCACTTAGCCCATAATTGCCCTTTGTACTTAGTCTGGACGTACTTATATCCCCTTTATCTCCTTATCTTATATTTTTATAATCCTATATTTATAAGCCTAGTGCTACCCTATTTCTAACTAAGCCTAAAGGCAGGCTTTCTTTTAAAGAGGGGGGTGATGTAACGGCGCTATTACACGTTACCTGCTAAATTCTACCATATTCTGCTAACCTACGATTAGCTCGCCCAAAGCTAGCGCCTTAGCGGCTTACCCTATATATTTGTTTACATCGGTCCTAGCGACCCCTTTTTTCCTTCTCCTTAGCTTAGTATCTTCGTAATATAGCATTCGTTTAAGCTTCGGTTTAGAGGTATTTATTTAAGCCGTAACAGAATTATTGCTTTAACTTAGAGACTCTCTTTTAGATACACACGCCTACTATATATAGCTGTAGTAAAGCTAATAATGCTATACGGCTCCTAGATATAGAGCCTAGGACTAAATAGTACGGGGCTAGTAAGAAGCTCCCTAGCGCTACTAACTAAGCTATAAAACTAATACCTACGCAGAACCATAGGGGCCTATAAGAAAACACCACACATAGCACTAAAATGCAAAGCAGTAGTTTTACCACTAGACTTATATATTAATATAACTGTAATATAAAGAGCAGTTATAGTATAAGGCCAGCCAGTAGAAGAAAATATACGCTAAACGCTAAACTATATATAAGGAGCGAGATATATATAAAGAGCGAGACACATATAAGGAGCGAGGGCCCCTTAAAGGGGCGATACGCCTAAACATACTAGCCAGGAAGCCCTCTACCTATAAGTAGTAGAAAAAGAAAAGGAAATATAGGAGTTACTAGCCCACTAGGTAGAGACCTAGAGCTACACTAGCAAAGCGCTATAACGGCGACAATAGAGGATAGGAGGCTATTAATATAGATAAAGGTCCACCATATTAATAGCAAGATAGGTAGACCTTAAGTAGAAACAACGATAGAAGGAGGAAGCGAGAATATAAGACGCAGCTATATGGAACACCCTATAATTAATACTAACTCTCCCCCTATATAAAGGACTAATAAGGGTAAAAGCTACGGCCGCCTTCCTACTAAGGATGGAGGTCCTAGGCTTAAATGTATAGCTTATAAGTATCTACGTCTTAAATACCACACCCTAATGCATATACGGTTAGCCTGCCCAGTCAGTACGCCATATACTACTATTCTGCAGCTACCGCTTAGTAAGGGACTAGCTACTTACTAGCGTAGGCACAAATAATATTACCTAGATGCTATCTATAAATAGGGGCCTATAAGCAGCAGCAAAATGGCTTATAGAATAAGGAATCCTCTAACAGTTCTAAACGGCATACGAAATCTAATAGGAGGACACTAAAGGATATGCCCTATTCCGGTCCCTTAGGGACTAGTTACCCCCCGCCTAGCTATAGGCGACACACTAGTGAGACACTAAACCCTCCTACTCCCCTTACCTCCTAGATTTTCTAATATACCTAGAAAGCATAGTATATAAGGCAGACTAAAAGATATAAAGATATACTGGCTAGGCGAAGGCGGAACGCGTAGGACTAGCTAAATTAAAATACCTAGGTTTTTCCCCCCTATGGGGATTTTTCCTATATAGAAAAGTAGTAGCCTATATGGACCTAAAAAGGGACCGAATCGGGCAATAAATAGAATTAATTAATTAATTAATTTAGGTTAAGTAAGAATATAGGGCGAATAATTATAAAGTAAAATAGTATTATATTATTTAAATATCTAATAAATATTATATCTTGCTAGCGTAAAATTATATATCTCCTCCTCTGTTATTTCTCTCTCTTTTATGTTTTAGGCTCTTTCCTATACCTATAAAATAAACTCCATAGATTTTATCTAAGTAACTTCGCAACTTATAAGGATTCTAAAAGGTATACTTACATACTAAACAGTCTACTGGCCCCTTAGGTAACTTATTTATATACTAATTAATATATATATTAAAGTAACGCGGTTTTAGAAATTGTTAATATTATAATTAGCTAAAGCAAAATAGGCAGCGCCTAGTAACAGCGACAATTTTATAAGTATATACAAGGCCGCAGAATATAGAAGGGGTTTAAAGGTAGCTAGAATAATAATTAGCCCAATTTAAGTCTAATTCTATCTATAAAGAACATTTATAGTAGAAATATACGCTTATTAGTAAAGTTAGCTTATATAAAACGCTATAGTCCTAGAAGAGGTATAAGCTAAGCTTAATATAGTTTTCTATAGGGCTGAGGCACCCGTTCTATAAATAATACTTTAAGGCCGTAGATAGCAAATAGCTAGTAATATAAAATACAACCTATTTGGCGATATTAATGCTAATATACTTAAATAAAGTAGAGCAGCTAGCCCAAGGGCATTTTAGCATATAGTCTTTAAGTCACGCTATTAAAATTTCCCTAGTAGCTAAAGCTTTACTCTCTTAGCAGTAATAGAGTAGATATAACTTTATTAAAATCCTATTAAAAAGATAAGCAAACGCCTTCCTATACTAAGCTAAAGTCTTACCTTAAAAGGCGCTTTTTATACCATAGACAGCAACCTATAATATTAGGCTCAGCCTTTAGAAAATAAACGGTATATTATACGCTATTTGCTATTTTTACTAACGGTTAAATAACTTTACTAAGGGTATAATGCTAATTACGATAGAAGCTGTAAATAACTTTATATCTTAAGGGCTTATATTTTAGTAGACATTTAAGGTTTTAAGGTAATTTGATATCTCTAAGCTTAGCTTTAAAAGTTTAAGCACTAGTAACCTCTATAGGAACTAAGTTCGACTATAAGAGGCTTAAAATTTACTCTTTTTATCCTCTTGCGAATATAACTAGCTTAGTAATAGCTTATCTAATAGCTTTTGTTAGTTTTAAAATGTTAGTATAAAACTATATAAATAATATATTACCTTACTTTTCTATATATTTACTTCTTTCCTATAGGCTCTATAATTATTCTTTAGCAAGGCCGTTAATATACGCTTATAGCACCCGCGTTTTACGAGCTCTTTAATTATATCTTATAGCACTACTAGTTTTATTACAGAGTTGGCCGCTATACTCCCTATAGGGCATATTAGTCGCAGTATAAAAACCTTATCTATATCCGCATTAAAGAATAATTAGAAGAATCTATTTAAGGTATTAAATTAGAGTAAAGATAGATCTAAAATACTTTAAATTTCATTAATAACGCCATCGGCGATTATAAGGGCTAGAAAAAGGGTAACTAAATATATATCTCGTTTAAATAGATTATCTATAAGCACTATTATAACCCTAATTATAGTAAGGAGCAGTTATAGGTATATTATAGGTATACCTACTTATTTAATCGCTTTTTTTATTTAGGTTCTGTACTATAATTTAATAGTAATAAAAAACGCATATTATATTAATACGTAGTTACAAATAAGCTAAAATCCTAATAGTGGAGTCCTTTTAGGAAATAGTAGGTTGCCTATAATCTATAGTAAATTAAAAGTAAAAGGATAAATATTAATTAAATCCGAGATTAAGGATACTCGTAGGAATATTTATCTTGCGCCTAAAGAAAGTAAAAAATATCTCTAATAGCAGACGTTAAGGCTTTAGGCTTAATCTAATAAGCAAGCACTTTAGAGGATAGTTAGTAAAGGTTTAAAGGTAGCTATTAAACCGCGGAGTTAGCGCAGTCTGCTATAGGTAAAAATAAAAATAAAAACTAAGGAAGATAGCAATAATAAAGAGAGCTAATAATAATTCCTTTATTAATTAAAGGCAGAATAGGCCCATTAAAGGCCTATTAGAAGGGCTATTAGAACGCTTATAGAAATAGTAAATAATAAATTTAAAAGTTTAATTATTGGCGGCAATAGCATCGTATAACTTCCTAAATTTAAAAAAAAAAGCCTTATTATTCTAGTCTTAGCGAATACAATAAGGTATAGGGCGTAGGTGGGAATAATATAGGCGCTACGGCTTAATCCTTTAGTGCTGCTTTAAGCGCCAAAACTATATAAATTAGGATCTTAAATATAGCATATTTACTTAAAAAAGGACAATAAATAATAAATTTTTAAAAAGGGATAGTAAGTAATAGAAATAGGCGGTGAATTTTTAACAAACAGTGTGGATATACAGCGTTTTTAGGTCTATAACTAATCATACCTATTAGTTTTAGTTTGTTTTATAACGTATAAAGTTTTAATATAGCGGGGCTCTTACGCGATCTACTAAAAGATCGCCAGATATCTCTTAAATAAGGCTACGCCCCTATAACTTAATACAATATAAAATTAAGAGGTAGCTAGTATAAAGATAGGTAGAAAGAAAATAAAGAAGAGAATAATACTAGAGTTAGCGACAATAGTTTACTTAGCATAAGGAAGTTAACCACAGCCTTTACTCTTTCTTAGTAACTAGTCTTTTAATAAAAGTCAAGTATATATAGTATTAAAGTCTATATCATTATTCTTTCTAAGCAGCAGCTAAACCACTAGTTTATATATCTTATCTATTAACCCTATTAGCCACGTATTTAATAAATATATTTCTTTTATCTTATACTAGCCCTCCACTGCCCACCAAAACGGCGTTTTACTATATTTATCCTTAGATTTCGCGTTAACGCCGTCCTTAAGTAATAGTTTTACTACAGTCTTATATACCCATTAAGCAGCCTATAAGAGTAGTGTCCGACTATTACTATCCTTAAAATTAGAGTTAACGCCTTTCTATACAAGTAGTAGCTTTACTATCCCTTCTTATCCACACTCTGCAGCCTATAAAAGTAGAGTCCGACCTTTAATATTAGTAGAGTTTAGGCTAATACTATCCTTGTTAGGACGCCAAGGTCCTTAGGGCATATAGTAACGTAATAATAGTAACGGGATATAAAGAGTATCTGGTTCTTGATGAAGTAGAACTATAGAACTAAATTCTGCTGTTCTTTGATGCGGGGCAACTACGTTTTATAGGCGCCTCGCCTACGCTTTGCCTGCGCTAAGCCGGTTACGGCCAGTGCGTCTCTATAGCCTAATAATTACCCCCCCGTTCTTAAGCGGCTGTCCTTAGCCGACGCTATTATATAATAGGAGTGCTATTATTGTCCTTCTCTAAATAAAAAGTTTTTGATAAATTTAAGTAAATTAGACAATATAACGATAGGACAATATAACAATAGGACAATATAATAATAGAATAATGTAATAATAGGACCTTATAGAGATCTATAAAGGTAGGAGTTCCCACCTAGGTAGGATATTAGATTTCCCTTCCAATTCCATTTTAATTCGTTTAGCCTGCGACTCGCCTTCTTCACAACTTCTAATTAACTATAAATCGCAAGCGCCAAGCTATCGGTCCGCCTATTAGTGAACCTTCCATAAGTATTCTTTATACTAGCTTGTAGCCGTCACTAACCCTACTAGACACCGTTAAAGCTCCCACATCACTCGCAAGCCGCTCCCCCAGCCTTACTAAAACCAATCTACCTCCGCTATACTAAGCGTATAGCCACCACTAGGCGGGCCACCTACGGCAAGCAGACCAACCGCAATTACCGGTACTGCCAATAACTAAATAAGTTATATCAACCAGTAAGTCTAAATGCGTTAGTTTAGGTTCTAATAGCTAATAGACTAGGTCCCTAAGGCCTTCTATAGCCGCCTAAATAAGCTACTCGCCCTTATTAATAGGGCTAAGCGCCGGTAGGTTGCTAGCGGAGACACGGCTGACCTTAACGCTCGCGTCGCTGCCGCCTAGAAGTCCTTCACGAAGGATATTAAGGCCTTAGTACGCACTAGCGCCAAGCACGGTCTCCGCTAGCGCCTAAAGGGCGAAGACTTTCCCCTACTCTAAGTACAGGAATTATAGGCCATCCGTTATACTCTTAAAGGAATTCTTAACGTAATACGCGCTTTAGTACGTATTGTAGCGCAGGTGTTTCGCCGTCGTAGTATATACTAATAGTACTTATAAGCCAATATGCCTCCTATTGTAAGGGATAAGGAGGAGAATAAGGGTAAGGAGGATAAGGAGGAGGAAGAGGAGGAGGATAAGGAGGGAGAGGAGGAGGAGGATAAAGAAGGAGGGGAGGAGAGGGAAGATTCGCTAGAGCTGTAGAGTATCTATATTTCTGTCGGCGTACTGCTATCACTCCGCCGTCGTTCTATTGTCGCCCCGCTAGTAGGGCGTAATCTTAGTTATAATTAAAAGTTTTTTATTTTCCCGCCTACTTTCTCTTCCGTTTACCCCTTAGTGTAAAGTAACTATTATACGTCTCCTTTGCGTCCTTATTAATGTCCTTTATAGGGACCTATTAGTTATATTCTTTTAGCCATCCTTTCTACTTAACTAGGTACTGTAGGGTCTGGTTACGTCCCTTCCTTCTACGTACTTCTTCTACCTCGTATTGGTCCTCTTAGTCCGTTTAATCGTCTAGCTTAATAGGCCCTAGTAGAGGGTCTTTAGTAGTGCCCTTACGTTATTTATATAGCTCTAGTAAGCTAATATGGAATACTAGGTGGATACGGTAAGACGTAGGTAGATATAGTCGGTATGCTTACTTTCTAACTGGTTTGGCTATACTAAAAGGTCCAATAAAACGTGCTGTGAGTTTCTTGCTTAGCCTTTTTAGTTTAAGGTTTTTAGTTAATAGCAAGACTAGATCCCCTACTTTGTATACCTGTGGTTAGTAATAACGATTATAGTATTTCGCCTGCGCCTTAGCGGCGTGTTTTTAGCGTTTCGCCAGCGCTTCGCGTTTAAGGGATATTCTTTTAATCCTCTTAAAGGCGGCTAGAATAGAACTACTATCGTCTGCCTTAACCTTGTATTCTAGACGTAGGTAAAACCCATAGCAGGTATAGAATAGGCTTATACCTATCGTGCTATGTTTAGCATTATTATAGGCAAATTCGGCTAGCAATAAGAGGCCTACCCAGTTGCTCTACTTCTCGTCATAGAATACATAAAGGTAATACTCTAGGGTTTAGTTCTGGCGTTCTGTTTACCCGTCCGTTTATAGGTAAAAGGCCGTACTTAGCCTACATTTAATCTTCGTAGTAAAGCATAACTCCGACCAGAACTTATTGGTAAAGATACTACCGTAATCAGATATAATCCCTCTAGGGGCTCCAAAACGGCGTACTATTTCGTTAAGGAAGAGATCCGCAAGTTCGGTTATAGTAATAGTTTTTACTATAGGCAGATATAAGGCCATCTTAGTATAGCGGTCAACTATTACGCATATCGCGTTATATACCTTATCGCCTCGTCTACTAGGCGGTAGGCCTATAATAAAGTCTATTATAATCTCCTACCACGGCTAATCTGGGTAAGGTAGCGCTTGGAGCTCGCTATAAGGGCGATATTAAGGCGCACGTATACGCTAGCATAGATTATAGGTAGAGATATAGCTCACAACGTCCGCATTTATACTAGGCCAGTAGTACTTACGCGTAAGTAAATCTAGAGTCTTTTTCTTACTAAAGTGCCTAGCTAGGGTATTATCATGGTGGATCTATAGGAGTTTTATACGAACTACTGGGTCTAGGGGTATATATAGCCTCCCGTGGTGACAAAGTAGTCCATCGGAATTAAACTGCCACACTAGCTTCAAGTAGGCGCATTAACGGCTTCTCGCCGTATCTACGCTGTCGCTGCGCTTTTGTAGCACAAAGTTATCTATAGTTTAAAGTCCTTTAATAAGCTTAACGACTATTTCCGTACTAAACTTATAGGCACTCTCTTAAGCGCTTGCTACTCTAACTTAGGTCCTTATTACACGCTACTTAACAGCATGCGTGCCGGTTACCCAGTTAAACTATAATACTACATTGCTTAGGCGTACCTCTATTAGGTCGCTAGCTTATAGCTATAAAAGCGACACCTCTATAGAAGGCTCGCTTTCCTATATACCTAATAGGACTTTTACCTTAAGTTAGTGGCCCTATATTCCCAAAGTCCTTTAGAGTAGTAGTAGCATGGTGTTTTCTTCTGGCGGACCCTCTACGCCTAGGGGTCGCCTTAACAGCGCGTCTGCGGGGTTTATTTTTCCCGCCCTATGCTTAATAATAAAGTTATAGGCAGCCAGGGTTATAGCCTATCTAGCTTGCCGTTTATTAAGGGCTTTTACTTTTATAAAACCCTTTAGATTATTATAATCTAAGAGCACTTTTAGGCGGCTTAATAGCCCCTTAATATAGTATCTCCAATGCTTAAAAGCCTCTATAATAGCTAGTAGCTCCTAATTATAGGTCTTATAATTACGCTCTACTAGCAAAAGCTTCCTAAACTAGAAGGCTATTAGATACTAAAGGCTATCTTTAAATAGCTATAATATAATTGCTGCTAGGCCTTATATAGAGGCATCAGTCTCTAACTAAGTCGGTAGGCCCGGCGTGTAGTGTTATAGAAGCGGCGCCGTTGTAAAGGCGTCGCAGAGCCAGCGTATTGCCTGCTCCGCCTCCTCTAGCCAATTAAAAGGCCTAGCTTTACGGCCGTTTTTTACTTCTTTTAGGAGATTAGTAATAGGCTTCGCAATGGCAGAGTATTTATAAATAAACTAATGATAGAAGTTAGCAAAACCTAAGAAGACCTAAATATCCCTATAGGATTGAGGGCTCTTCTACTTAGTAATAGCTTCTACCCAGCTAGGATCTATTACTACGCCTTTAGGACTAATAATATATCCTAGGAACTTAACCTCTCGTATACTAAACCTACACTTCTTAAGGTTTATATATAGTTAATATTATCGCAACCTATATAGCACTTCTAGTACGTAGCGCCAGTATTCCTCTAGATTTTTAGAGAAAATTAGAATATTATTAAGGTAGACTATATAGAAGACGTCTACCAGTCCTAATAAGGCCCAATTAATGTAGCCCTAAAAGGTCGCTAGTCTATTAGTTAGCCTAAAAGGCAAAACTAAGTACTTAAAGTGGCCGTAGCGCGTGCGGAATGCTATCTTCTACTTATCGCCACAATGGATACGAAGGCGGTAATACGTATGCGTTAGGTCCAGCTTAGTAAAGATCTTAAAACCTGCTAAGCGGTCTAAGGTCTTACTAATCAATAGTAGTGTAAGACGATTCTTGATCATTACCTTATTAAGGCCTCTATAGTCTATATAGAGCCGCAACTTCCTATCCTTTTTAGGTATAAAGAGGATAGGTACCCCTGTGGGACTAGTACTTAGTTAAATCTAGCCTTTAGCTAAGGCGTTATCTAAGTACTCCCTTAGGACTTCTAGCTCCTTGGCTAAGAGGTTATAGAGCGGCCCATATAGGGCCTCCTATCCCTCTTCTAGGTCAATAGCATAGTCGCCTTAGTAGTGTTAGGGTAGCTTTCCTACTTCCTTATAGGAGAAGACATTGTTAACTTCCTTTAACTATGGGGGGAGGACTAGTAAGCTGCCGTCGTCTTACTTACTAGGTATTACTCCAGAAGTCAATAGGGTAAAGACCCTAAATTCTGTTTGGAGAGACTCTACGAAACCCTTAAGGGTTTGTAGTAATAGGGACGAGCCATTTAGCTTTTATCGCCACGCCTTCGCCTTATAGTTAATAAAAAGTTGGGCCTTCTTTAACCCTAGTATACCTAGGGTAACAGTAGGGGATGTATTAGCCATTCTATAGTAGATAAGGGTTACTTCCCTAATCTTGCCCTAGCTGTCCTTTATTCTTAGTAGTACCTTATAGGCCTTATAGCAATATGCCTAAGTCTTATTTAACTAGGAGTAGGTAGGTAGCTCTACATTTAGTATCTTAAAGTTGCACTCTATAGCAAATCGCTAGTTAACTATATTTACTTTAGCACTGATATTAAGCATTACTAAGGTCTCCTTCTAGGTCTGCTTAAAGAGGACTTTACCTAAAACAGTAATAGCTTCCTTATAATCTAGTAGGAGCTTACGCCCTAGGGCTATAAGGGTACTTAAGGGCGCTTATCTTTTTCTAGTATAGAGGTAGCGTTTACGCTGCTAAGCGGTAGTTGATTCTATTGCTGCACTTTATATTATCGCCACTAATGTCCTAGCTGCCTATATTTGGTGTAGTTTCCTTTAGGCTATATTAAACCCCCGGCGGTATTGCTTCGCCCCGCCGTTAAATCGCCGGCGGTGGTTTTAGAGTCCACTTTTCCTAAGTTACCTAACTGGGTAGTTTTGGTATTTAAGTTTGCGGCGCGCCTATTGCTTCTACCCTATAGGACGCTTACGCTCTTTTGGTTTTCCTCTAATAGGGCAGCTAGGGAAACTAGCTAGTCTCGAGTTTAAGGGAATTCTTAATAGTTAGTAATAGCAACCCGTAGCTCTAGCCGCAGCTTCGCGAACAGATATATTATTAGATACTTTGCATTATAAGGAGGGTTAATTTACGCTTCTAAGGAGGTTAAGTAAGCAGTAAACTTATTTACTAGTTAATCGGTTCGCTGTATTGCCCTTAAATAGGTTAGGGCTATATAGAGTTCTTAATTAATAGGACTTTTAATCTGGTTAAGTAGGAATTCTATAAGCTCCTCCTAGGTAAACTACGTGTCTAAATAGTTATCTTCGTACTATAGCTAAAGGGTTCGGTTGGTCCCCTTTATATATTATATAGTAAACGCGACTTTAGTATTCTTATCTATAAAGCCGTCGCGCTTTAGGCGGAATGCTAGCTTTAAGCTGTCGCGGAAGTCTTAGTGCTTTTATATAGTCTTACCATAATACGGAGCAATCTTCTTTATTTTAACGGCCCGTTTTAACGGAGCGCCTAATATATCAGTAGCCCTCCGCTTAAGGCTCGAATGCATTAGGCTACCCCCTAAGTACTCTAATGGGACTATTTAAGGTTATAGAGATGGGTTAGGAATGGGAGTCGACGTTACCTTATCGCGTTAACGCCGTCTTAGCACTTCCACCTCTTCCCTAAGCAAGTATAGTTTTCTTTGCTCTAGGAGTTGTAGCTTCTCGTTCTCTAGCCGTTGTATTTCTTCCTATATATCCCCTTCGCCCGTAACTTTCGGTTCTGTCCAGGATAAGGGTTTACCTATGTTATTTTAGGGCTGATTCCTAGACTCGGTAGTACGTACTGCGCTAGTACGCCCGCGTCTCGCCATTAGGTCGATGGGCTGTGATGTAGTTAATAAATATAGGTCGTCTTCTTAACAGAGGGTTGCCGCTATATAGTCGTGGCCTTTGTAGACCGCTGTGTTATTAGGCTACTACCCCTAAAAAGGGATGAGAATTTAGTACTATTAGGACGCTAAGGTCCTTAGGGCATATAGTAACGTAACAACAGTAACGGGATGCAAAGAGTATCTGGTTCTTAATGAAGTAGAACTATAGAACTAAATTCTGCTGTTCTCTAATACGGGGCGACTATGTTTTGTAGGCGTCTCGCCTGCGCCTCGCCTGCGCTAAGCCGGTTACGGCTAGTGCGTCTCTATGGCCTAACAATCCTTTATTAGCAATAGCTTTACTATTACCTTATACCCGCGTTTCGCAGCCGCTAATAATAGTATTTAATTATAGCAGCCTAGTTCTTAAAATTGGACTCAGCAGAGCTAACGTAGAGACGTTGTATAGCTGCGGGTAGGATCTGGTGGTTGTCGAAACGTTATAGGGGGTAGTGAAAAGTTTTTATATGGGATGGTGAGATCTCGAAAACCACCACTACTAATGGTGCCCCCTTCTTAGTAGACTACTGCTATATTTTCCTATTCCAACCCTATATAATCCTCGCGGATATATACGGAATTTAACATCCCCTAACCCCTAATTAAAAGCATTAATAACCTTATATTGATAAATAAACGCGGATAAATGAACGAATGAGCAAATATACGGCCCCTTCTAACCCCTAAGGCGATCGCCCGCGGAGCATACAGTTACTCGCCGCCTTACTGCCGTACTGACTAGCAGCCGGATCACAAGATATGGTTTTCCTCGTCTCCTCTTAACGGAGTAGTAACCCTTAGAAAGGGCCTAGTAACTAGGGCCTAGGTATAAAAGATACCCAAAGTACACACACATATATCCCGCTCGCTGTTTAGTATTAAGTGGTTAGAACAAATAAATCCCCCTTACGCCTTCGATAGGCCCTAGGGGGGGGGAGGTATAGCGTATATAGTAATGGTTAATAAGAGATAGTATATAGAGGACGGTTAATAATATAGGAAACGATAATAATAATACACGGCGATCGATTGGTAAGGCCTAGCTAGGACGTAGTAAACCCTAACTTAGGATAAGCTAGAGAGGGAAGTAGTAGTACCTAAGGAGTTTAAAACATCTAAGGAGATAGGACGTAGCTATAGGCCTGTAGGGCCGCCGCTACGGACGGATATAGCAAATTGGGGTTTTTTATCCTACTAAGGTGGCTTATAGGGTTTTTCCTCCCCTAAACTGCAGGGGTTTTCTTCCTGTAAATATATAAGTTTTCCCCCCTGTAACGGAGTAGTCTGTGTGGGCCGCGTAATATCCGTATTAGACGTTAATTAAAGAATTATTATTAATTATAGAAGCCTTTAGGATTTAGGCTAACACTATCCTATATAAGTAGTAACTTTACTACTCCCTTATACCTGTTTATCGCGGCCTATAATAGTAGTATATCTTTAAGAGCGCTCTTAGGATCTAGGTTAACGTTATCCTATATAAGTAATAGCTTTACTACTACCTTACTTCTATATTCTATAGCTAATAATAGTAGTATAGCCCTAAATTTATCCTCGGAGTTTAGATCGATGTTATTCTATATAAGAAGTAGCTTTACCACCACCTTATAACCGTTACTCGTAGCCAGTAACAGCGGCGTCTAACTAAAATCGTTCATTACTTAAATATTAGCTCCTAATTCCAGTAGAATATAAAACTCCGCTTCTTATCTATATTCTATAGTCTATAATAATGCCAAACTTTTAAAGCGCTGTGGTAATTTATTTATTAATAAAAGCAGTGGTATTTCTAGACAAAGAGAGATATATATATTAGCTCCATATTATTAGGATCTAAATAATTAATAAAAACCTGGTAGTAAAAGGCTTACTATCTAAGTAGCTGGCTATATAGTAGTATTAAAGTATATTTTAAGGATATAAGTCCTATAACTCAGCCTAGCAAATATAAGGTAGATTACCCTTTACTATAAAAGGGTTTAAAACATATCTATAAAAGAAGAGGTGACGTAAAAGGTATTTATTTTATTAGACCATTATTACTTATTTTTACTAAACGTTAAATATAAAAAAATATTTTAAAGTTAGGATTAGGGATTTAGAAAACCAAAAATAGAACTAAAAAACAGAAAAACAATAAGGATTTCTTTAGTCTAGACCTATAGAGGAGAGGCCAAATAGGCCTCTTAGATAATAGACCTATTAGCTAATAGTTTTAGCAAAATACCCTAATATACTTATACTTATAATAAACCCCCCAATATTAAATAAATAATTTTTCTATTAGTATGGATTTATAGAGCTTATAAAGCGCTTAAAAATAATAGCACTTTTATTTAAATATCCTAAGGATAAGTAATATTATATAGATATAAAGCTTAGCAGAAGCTCTATATAAAGCTCTATATATAAAGGCTCTGCGCTAAGTAAGCTCTATACTAAGCTTTATATATAAAGGCTCTGTATAAAGCTCTACAAAGGCTCTATATAAAGCTCTATATAAAGCTTATATAAAGCTCTATACCTAGCTTATACTGGATATCCTTAGGAAAACTAATCTATAGGGCGTAGGCTAAGTCTACTAAGGGGTTAGTTAATGTTATAATAGGATATAAAGGAAAAACTTATACTAAAGGGGCTGCTTACTGCGAGCTCCCTCCTATTTATAAAGTAGGGGCGTATATGGAATTCTTACAGGAACTTTACTATAAGTTCTATTTTTTAGTTTTTCCGGCCTTAATAATATACCGCATAGAAATGCCTCCCTAAGGAAGTCTAGATAGTTTATAGCCTAGATTAAGATCTCTTAACTTAAGGGAAGCATAGGAACTGCCTACTTACTTCTAATTTTCGACCTCTTATTCTATCTCTTCTTTTTATTTTCTTACTTTCTCCTCTTTTATAAAGGCGATATATTATTAATAAACAATTTTAAGGGTAATATAATAAGGTAGACAGAGCTTTACTTACGGAATTATCGCTATTCTTATTCTATCTCTTCTTTTTATTCTCTTACTTTCCTCTCTTTTATAAAGGTAATGCGTTATTAATAAACAATCTTAAGGGTAATATAAAAAGGCAGATAGAGCTTTACTTACGAAATTATTATTATACAAGTCTATTCTAAATCCTTCGTCTATTAGGATCCTTTACTTCCAACTATTTATCTCCTTTTACTTATAATACCTCTCCCCTTAGTCTTAGTAACTCTACTTATCCTCTAAACTGCTAGTCACTTATTTACTAGTTTTACAACATCTTTTAATACTTATTAAAGAAAGATCTAAACTAATATAATAGGTTTCTATAAGGGGGGTATAAAGTAATACTCTTCTTTATAAGGTTGTATAGTTCGTTCCTCTTTAGTATTAAGGAATATCTTATCTAAGTATAAACGTTAAGAAGATTTTATATCTAAAAAGTGATTTAAAGGAGTTACGGCTGCCTTATTTCTAGGTTATAAAACTTTAAGCTCTAGGCCAAGTTAAGAAAAAGGTATTTAACGTCTACAGAGGGCTGTAAGAGGGGAAAATAAGATCTTTAATATTTAGCTCGTTAGTATTTAGTGCCTAATAGTTAACTATTTAATAAGACTAAGAGAAAATATATAACAATAGCTAAAACAACCAACAATTATAATAGGGAAGAGGTAAGTACTAAGTAAAGTATAGAACGTTATATATATACCATTAACGGATAAAGCTAAAAAGGCTAAGTAACCTATTTTGAATAAATATATAGGTTAGGCAGAGGACTGCTAAGCTAAATAGTAAGAGACTGCTAAAGAAAGCATAGGGAGATATAATTTATTAGCCGGATAAGGGCACTATCGGAGCTATTACGGATAGGTACTCCGGCAAATTAGTCTAGTAGCACTTTATTACAAATTTAGACAGGCGGTGGCTTTACTAGTTTAGGTAGTAAAACAAAGGTTAGATAGATATTACCTTTATTAACTTAATTTAATAAATAACTATAGGAACAGAATTGCAAATTTCTTATATTATAGTAAGGGCGGTCTAACCAAAATATAAGAAAGTTAATTATAATTACGTATAGAAATCTAATCTAGTAATAGTGGGAATTTATAACACCTATAACTACTATTAAGATCCCGCTAGAAAAAATATAAGATAAACATTAATTGCATAACGGTGGTCTCCATTTTCTCCATTTCCTTAATTCCTCCTAGCTTAAAGAAATGCGGACTTATAATAATGTTACAGTCTTTATTAAAATTGTCACAGGTATAGAAATATATTTATTCTTCCTTGCTAAATATATAAATCAGTTTATACGCGATATTAATTATAACTTTACTATTTAAATAAAAACGCCGACAAAGCTTACGGTAAGCGGCCAACCCAAGTAGTAGATCCCCCTAAAATTGTTCTATTTAGGCTTTAGTAGCGCTAGATAATAAACTAGTAATATAATAAGGGGGAACATTTTCCTGTATAATCTAAGAGTATAAATAACGGTAGATCCTATTTAGTAACTTAGTTTTATAAACTAGTAAAAAAAGAGAAAAAGGAGGAGGAGATATTAATTCTAGATCTATGTTAACAGATAATTTGCTAGCAGTTATTAAGCGTAGATTAATAGTTAATGTGAGGTGATAAGCTCCGCACCACTCAGCCACACAAACCCGCAAAAGGTAAGCAAGTGACTGGCTTGATGCCAGACACGGCTGTGCGGAACAATACATATAGGCGAGGTGACTTCGTCACCTGACAGTTAATATATTATCTTTACCGGTATATTAATTTAGGGAAGAGGATAGTTTAAGGTGTTTAATACTACTATATAGTATAATGCAAAGGTTTAAAACAGATATTATTAAAAAAAAAAGACCTATAAATATTAGTAATTAAAAGAAAAGTAGTTTGTAAAGGTATACCTAGTTTATATTATAACCTCATTCCGGGAATTTTAATAATACGCCTATAGCTATACTAATCGCGATAATAAAAAATCCGTATAAGCTAGCTTACAGCTAACCCTAATCTCTAATTATTATGGCTTATAAGCCAAATATAGACTTATAGTAGTCTATATAGAAGGAAAGGATAATTACGCTCCTAAGGAGAAGGATGGCCAGTATTCCACAATATACCTTAATTTTTATAACAGCAGTTCCACTTTAGCAAAGTCAGTGTTAGAGCCCTAATTTAGAATTTTTATATACATAATCGCAAAAAATATTGTTAAAAATACCCCTAGTACTATAATAACCGAACTCCTAAGCAGATATACCCATCTTAAAATACCTATAAGGGATATATTCTTTACACTTAAGGGAAGAAAAATAGCTGCTGTAAAAATCTAATTAGGTATTAGTTATATATAAAGGACTTAGGCTTTATACTTACCTTTAAAATAGTTATAAGAAGCAAAGCGGCCTTTATGAGGGCCTAGTTTAACTTATCCTACTACCTAATACCTAATAATAATCTGTATACTATAGTAAGGATAATAAAATATACTGCGTTATAAGTAATTAAATAAGGCGTAATATAGGTTATAAAAGGGCTTTTAGTAACAAGAATGGTGTAAGTACTACTAAAGATCGCGACTACGTAGGCTATAAGTATAATAATAATAAGGGGAAGAACAGAATCTATATTAATAAGTATACTATATATTAGCCTTAGCCTAATACTATAGAAACGGGGCAAATAACGATTAGCCTAACACTTTAAGTAGTAGGGTGTAAATATGGGGGAATACAAAGTAGAGAGAATTAGTAAGGCCTTAAGGTAACGGGGCAACTATATAGTTAATATATATCTTTAGCCGATGGGGCGTAATTACTCTATATATTACTAAGCGTCCGTTCTCCCCTTACTACGCTATTTAAGATTTAGATATATTTAAGGATTAATTAAGAACTACCCTCCTCTATAAGCTAAAGTTAGTTTCCCTAATAAAGAGATATTATAATAGTAATTACCTCTTTCTTTTTTAGGGAGCGCTAGTAGAGTATACCGTAAATATAAAACTAAGATTTATACTTAACGTCTATAAAGCCGCTTGCCGATTCCTATTAAGGCGTTAAAATCCCAGTTTAAGAAGGTATATCTATAGCTAATAGTTTAGCCCCTTTAATCTTACAGCACATCTCACTCTAATTAAAGGGTATAGCAAAGAATAAGGTTAATTCTCTCTACTATAAATAGTAGAGATTAATTAACTAATAGAGATGGCTTAAAAAAGTATATACTTACGGATTATAGATATTCTAAAATACTTACATAAAAGGAATATCGATTAATAAGCATATCGCTAAAGGTTAAAGTCCTATATATATATCCCGTTGCTATATTGCCTAAATTAGCGCACTAGCGCTAAAAAACCCCTATTACTAAGTCGCTAAGTTTTTTTTAAAAACTTAATAACTTAGCGATAGGGTCCTAACCTAAGATATTCTCAACCCCCTTATATTAACTAGACCTTTTAATAACTTACCAGCCATTATTATAAGTTTATTTATATCTTTAGACTTAGGTTATATTTTAGGTCTATTTATAGATATTCTTTTTAATACCATGCCTTTAGAAATCTAGCGTTGTCTTCCTTAATTACGTTTAGCCTCTAAGAGGCTTAATATATTACCTTTAAAACTTATTTTACTACCTTCTAAAAATAAAAGCACTTAAGGGGATAAGGTTAACCCGCTAGCTACCTCTAGCTATAAATATATCTAACGTCTTTCCTTACCTACTTTACCTTCCTTAGAGTATAAAGGCACTAAAGAGAATAAGGCCAGTTATTTAGCTACCTTTAACTATAAACTAACTATATAACTTTTCCTAACTACTTTACCTCCTTTAGAATATAAAAGCACCTAAGAAAATAAGACTAGTTATTTAGCTACCTCTAACTACAAACCTACTTTACCTCCTTTAGAATATAAAAGTATGTAAAAGAATAAGGCTAGTTATTTAGCTACCCCTAACCGCGAACCTACTTAACTTTCCCCTCCTACTTTACCTCCCTTACTTACTATTAATATTAAAGAACTAGATAAAAACACTAGTTATAAAAAATTAATCCTAAAATTATAATTAAGCCTTAAAGAAATCCGTGCATATATTGTAAATAGAGCAGCTTTACTTTTTTTATTAATAAAGAGGGGAAAATAAAAGATTAGAGGACTAATAATATAGTTAAATTTAACGGCTATAATTTACCTAGAAGACGTTTTTAAACTTACCTTACTAATTAAAACTTAGCAAATAATTTTAATTAGTAGGAAATAGCCACTTACGGCAGATTAAAACTTTAGATATTAATTAAGGATCTATTTACTTTTGTAAAAGGCAAACATATAAAAGAATTCTAGAGATTAAAGAACTTTTTTTAAAGAGCCTATAGCTAGACAACATCTTCTATTTAGGATTAAGCATTTTATTATCTAAGCTAGTTTAAAGACCTCTAGAATATCAGCTCTTATATTTTACTTTATAAGAGATTTCTAAATAATAAATATAAGCAAGGTACCCCTCTTTATTCAATAGCTACAGAATAAACAATATCCCGAAATTTTAACATTTACATAGGAGATAATAAACTGGTTTAATTAGTATAAGTTAATCTATATAGGTAGGGTATTTAATAAGTTAGTATTTACTCCCCTTATAAGTATCTCTTTTTTTATATTCCAGTAGGAACAGTAAGTTAATTACCCTCTAAACTATATTAGTCTAGCCTAGTTAAGCTTAGCTAAATAAGTCCTCCCCTTTCCTTAGCCGAGTAGGAAACGAATCTACTTAAACTCTAAACTTTAGTTAAACTATTTATTAGGAGGTAGCTCTAACTAGGAAACGGATAATAAATAAGATTACTAATTAAATTAGCTAGAAGGCTAGAATGCAGAGTAGTTAAAAATACTTACATTAGTTATAAGTTAGTAGGTAGAGAGTATATAAATATATAAGAGTATAATAGTGCTTCTAGATAGCAAACCTTTAACTTATTAAAGGCCATAGAACATCTTCTCTATAATTAATTAAATAACATCCTTAAACCTTTAAGCTAGTAGGCGAATCCCTTATACTACGCCTTAGTTAAGAACGCTTATTATAAAATTTCCCTACCCCTTTTAATACCCTCGGCAACCTTACGCAAATTTTACTAGCAAGCAGCGATAGCAAGAAAATAAGTTTTATTACTCTATAATAGGCATATAAGGGTAACACCGCCATTAATATACTACTAGCAAGCAGCGATAACATAGAGATGAGGTTTAATGCTCTAGAATGGGGATATAAGCCTAATACTGCCATTAACATTCTACCAAAAAGCAGCGATAATAAGTAGATAAGTTTTACTGCTCTATAATGGGGATATAAGCCTAATACCGCCATTAACATTCTACCGGAAAGCAGTAATAGTAAGGACGAGGTTTAATGCTCTATAATAGGTATATAAGGGTTATTCCTAAACCTAAGCTTTAAATTTTTAATATAATATAATTATTTAACTATTTATAAAGCAGAACTAGCAGTAATGCCTAAGCTTATAAAAGAAACTGTTATAATTACACTAATACCGCCTTCGCTCCCTTTCTATTTAACATATTACAGCCTAGCCTAGCAATAACCCTAACTGCTCTTAACTTTTAGAACCTTATTACTATCTAAGACCTATAAGTCCCTATAATAGCTAAATACTAATATATAAACAACCGACTTATATAGATAGTATATTTAAGTATACTTCCCTATAAAATAGAGTATTAGGCCTATTATAAGTGAAATATTATCTACTTTAACCCCTAGCCTATAAAGTATTTCTAGCATCTTTAATCTTAGTATCTTATTTACGTTAGCCGTCTAACTTACTCTATAGAAGTAAGGTAAAGTAAACGTATAGTTATAGCACATTAACGCGCTTAAGAGCTTTTTATAGTCTTACTTAGACTAATAAAAGGGCTTATAGATATTTTGCTAGTTTATATAATCTTCTTAATTGTCTTCTTAAGGCTGGACTGTGTAAAGTCTATATACTTTACTTTAATAATAGGTATAACAATATTACTTTCTAGGAGAGCTTTCTTAAGCAGTTTATTCTTACTTATACTTACGCTATTATATCCAAATTTGGTATAAACGCTACTGGGAAATTTAACTTAGTAGTAGGGCAGGCGGTTTAAAGGGGCAAGTTTTATTAGGCTTTTTACTTTTTAACCTCCGCTAAATAGTAAACGTATATAAATATTAAAATGCTTAGTATCTTAAACAAGCCTTAAACATTCTATGCCCCAACGCTTAAGTAAACGTTACTATTAATACTTAGGCTTTACTATTTTTGTTAGTAAGGATTTAGTAGTAATATTTTTAATACCTTAAATACACCGCTAAAGGTAAGCAACTATATAACCCGCATCTCTCTACCTGCAATAGGCTATTAACCCTTTATTTTCCATAGGTATGCTTATAACTATTACACTATATAACCCTTAAACAATCTCCGCTACATATAGTACCCTATAATTAATATATATAATAGCTGCTGTATAGGCCGCTATATACATTAGACGCCTAATATCTTATCCTATATAAATATATTTGCATCACCTTTCCTGCCCTTTATAATATTTAGTAGCCTAAATATTATATATAGCTATAATAAGATCTACTAGCAGTATATAGCACGCGACCTTTAACCGGTCTTTATCGCGCGCGGCATCCTCTAAATAACATATATATAGCTATTAATTTTGCCTACTAATTCTTATTTAATCCTAAAGGCAATACTTTTAGGTAAGTAGCTCTATAACTAGCGTCTCTATTTAGAATAAGATACTAATATCTTACCCTCCGTAGTCGTATATGCAAATTCTCCCTAAACTCCCTTATATTTAGTGCCTTTTAATTTACACCCTACTTTAAGAATACTGTTATTAAGTAGCGTATATTTACTAAAACCGGCGGCAGAGTAAAGAACTTAAAGGCGGCACAGAATAGGCTTTTATAAATACATTTATAGCGTCTTCTTATCTTATACCGTCTGGCAATCCCAATTTAAGCCTTAAACATCATTTTTAACCTTTATTAATCTTTACTACCCATAATACTAATAGCGGCCCTATATTCTATAAGTGTTTAGGGTATAGCTAGACGCGAGATAGTATTTACGCAAGTTTTTTATGGCCTTATAGTCTTTAAATATATATTAGTAGCACCTCCTGTCCGCAATCTAGCCTTAACAATTCTAAGATAAATACTTACCGGTTTTCGTTACCTGTCGTATATATATATATAGGTTAGATTAATCTTTCTAAGCCTAAGCACACCGCAATTAACGCGCCCTTTACTATTCTTTATACGTTAGAAGCTAAGTCTTAAGTTAGTACTATAATATAAAAGGCTACTAAGAAACCCGTACCTTCTCTATTAAATCCTTTATATTACGACCTATACCTTACAATTTTAGTAATAGCACTAGTTACTACGCGCTAATCTTAACGATTTATACGTTTCTACCTCTAACTAATATTTTCTTAAGCTGACATTAATAGAAAACTATAGTTTCCTTACTCCTATCGGCATAACTATATTAGTATAATACCGTTAACAATAGACTTTAGACTAGTTCTCTTTTAGTTTACTAATATTTACTTTTGCTATATACTACTAATATTTTATAGCAATAGCTAAGGCTATATTTTAGGCATATTAGGATATATATATTAACGTTTAGGATAAGGTAGTTAAAGGTCACCACTATACTATTGCCGTAGTTTAGTTATATAGTTATATTATCTTATCTAAAGAGTATTACTATAAATAGCGGCCAACGGGCGCTTATTGCGGTAATAGTTAAGAGGGTATAGCTAAAGGCTTATATTATAAACTAAAAGTAAGGGCGGCCTTAGAATTTAATACTCTTAGCTAAGCTAAGCTTAAACCAAAAGTAGAGGCGGCCTTAGAATTTAATACTTTTAGCTAAGCTATGCTAGTTAATTACTAAGCTTTCTATAGAAGCAGCGTCTTTACTACTACTAATAGATTCTTAACTACTTTTTAGTAATTCGTTTTACTTAATATAATCCTATTACACTAATCTAATATTTAACTATATGTTTATATTTTTATATAGACTTACATATAAAGTAACGTAAAATTTAGTCTTTCGCTACTAGGATATAATATAGGAGTTATCCTTCCTCTAGACTAGCTAGAATCTTTTATAACTAGTAATAGTATAACGGCTATATCCTTTATAGTATATTGAAATTGTATATACAGAACATTTAAATTAAGAAAGAAAGTCTACTTATAGCTTCTATATATAAACGAATTATATATAGATGTAAGTTTATACTTACCGTGAAAGTTTCTTTCGTAACTTAACCCCTAACATTTACGTCCGCTAGGATTTAGCCTTAGGCAGCGATTGTAAAACTAAAGTTATAACTACTTATAACTATAGCTGCGCACCTTAATCCTAATATACTACCTAAGCTGTAAACTTATAAGGAATTTTATATTATAATCTAAATTTACAAATATATAAAGGTATTAAAACAGTTTAGGTTTCCTAACTTAACGACTTTCCCTAAACTAATAGTAATTAAGGCTTAACTAGCAGTTAAGAGGTGCTAGCTAGAATTATTATTTATCCCCCTAAATTTAAAACGTTTAATAAATATATTATTACTAATTATAAAAATAAATAAAATGATCTTTTAATTATAGGCGATTTCTTTATTTTAAAGGGGTATTATTTAACACTTAATAGAGGGGAAACTGCATACCGTATATATAAGGCTTACTACATAACTAAGTATCTCTATTTAATAAATATATAAATAGGTTATATAAGACGAATTTTAATAAGGATTAGTCTACTACTATACCTATAGATCTATAGTGAATTATTATTAAATAAATAGATAAGGGCAGATATGCGCTATAGATTATATAGTATTAATAGTTATTCTTCTTCCTTTAGACCTACACGGGATATCTAAAGATAATAGCTACTTTACTATAATATAAATACTCGTTCCTTAGCTATTATTCTTATTAAGAATAAGACACGCCGTTTTATTATTTTTAGAAATGTGTAATTACACTTAAGTCTACTATAATTATACCTATCTCCGCTATATAGTAAGAGCTTAGTATATAAAATACTAAGAGATATAAAAAAGATATCTAGCAAATATTATAGCGATATAAAAGCCAGCTCCTTTCTTATTATTTTATAATAGGTAATTAATGCTTCCTATAGAGAGTATAGGCTCGATAAAAACTATAGTTGGTTTGGCTAACTATCTATAAGCTACTATAAGCTAATACGAACTCTTTCCTCCTAGGTAATTATAAGGATATATTATCGAAATTAAAGCCATCTAGTAGCAGGGTAGGATTATCCGCATCGCCATTTAAAGTAATATTTCTTTTAGCCTATGTAACAAGAGGGCCTAGTTATATATAATAAGGGATTCTTATTTAGTAAATTTAAAAGCTAGTTAGGGATCTAATTTAATGGTTAGCATTTTTATACTAATATAAATATAAAGTCTCTAGTCTTAGAGGTCTTGGTTTTGTATATATTAAAATCCTTAATATCGCTAAGTCTTAATGCACTTAATTCTTAACTTAGTGTCGTCGTTTATAATGTACTGGCCGCGCTATAACGATTATTTAACTATAGTTAAGGTGTAAATGTAATATATAGCTATAAAATTAGGCCTCCTGCCGGCGTATAAGCGCCTTCCTTTTACATTAAATGGCATTTGGCAGTATCTCTTTAAGCTCGCATATATACCCCCTTAAAGGTTAAGTATTAGGTAACACTAAGCAGATACACAAACGCACGATAATAAATTAGTATAATGCGTGCGGTAATAATTTCTAGGCTAAATGTATAATCTAGATTAGAAGAGCCTTCTATAGTGTAGGTCTAGTCCCATAATTTAATATAATACGGCTTTAGCGGTTATTTATATATCTAGCTCCCCAGTATTAGAATATCTTAACTTTATTCTTTCTAATATCTTTTAACTTAAAAACTAAGAATTATACTAAACATTCCTCTTCCTCTTCCTCCTCCTCCTCCTCCTCCTATTACTACTACTACCGCCGCCACTACTACTGCCGTTACCACTGCCCCTAACCCCCCTGCTTCTTACCCCCCCCCCCCCCAGGGTTTTATTCCAAGATAATACGGTATAGCTATTTAAACCGAAATTTTATATAGATCTAGATCTATTAAAAATAATACGCAGCTATTTAAACGTTAAGATACCTTTTAAGCTTATATCACTCGTAACTTTATATCTATATAAGAATAGTCTTAAGTACAAAGTAGAGTCTCTCCTTAAGATAATAAAGAATACTAATAACGCCGCAGCGAGAGAACTTTTTAAGAAGGTAATAAAGAGTGATAATAAAGTAAGGGCTCTTATTAGTGCATTACAAAAACGTGCTATCCTTTCTTTAAAGAGTATAAATAAGATAAATAAACATTGCTTTAAGTCGAAACTTTACTAAGAGCTTTAATTAATAAAGCATAAAGGTAAGAATATTAGTATTAGCATAAATAGGGAATAATATTATAATAAGCTTTAAACTTTCGCCTTGGCTTCTAGGACTAGACCGCTACATTATAACCTTACTATTATCGTAGATAAAGCAATAGATGGTCTCTCTGTTATTAAGTATAAAGTTTCTTAAAAGGAGTAGTTTTAGGCATTAACTCTAGTAAAGTTCTAGAAGGAAGATCCCCCCTATAAAATACACCTACTTTAGATAAAGAATATAACGACATAGCTAGAGATATAGATAGCGCTACGCTTATAGATGCGTTAAAGATAAAGGGACTCTAAATAAACTAGTTAAGGAGTTAGGGGGCGAATTATAGGACTTAATAGTGGCTGAGGGGTTTATACTGCCCAATCCTTTAAGTCCCGCAACACTAAATAATTTACTTTTACTTACTAAATTACTTAATATAGAAAATAGCTCCTCGATTTTAGGGACCGCTATAATCTATTTTAATCTTTACTTTTAACACTTAAATTAAGCTCTTAATTTCTCGTGCATTATATTAATAACCTAAAATAGCAATAAAAGTGTATATAAAAGCCCTAAGCGATCTTATATATTTTGCTATAACGTTTATTTAGGTACCTATATAAGGATATCTAAAGTAGGGTCTATTAGTATTTCTTATAATTAAATTATAAATACGTAAATAGTATTACCTTACTATACTATTAGCTACTAATCCCTTAAGTTAATAGATTTTAGAAGATAGTATTTTTAATTGCTCTATATATTTCTAAGTGTCCGTCCTTCCCCTTTATTATATATTTAAGATTTAGATATATCCGGGGATTTATTAAGAACTATATTAGTGGCGTCTTTATATATAGCAATGCCAACTTAAGCCTTAAGTACTATTTTTAACCTTTACCAACCTCTACTCCGTAATACTAATAGTGGCCCTATATTCTATTAGCGTCTAAAGTATAGCTAAAAGTAAGGCAATTTTTGCCCTATAGGAACCCTTTACTTCCCCTCCTACTAGTTAGTAACCTCTATATATATATCTACGGCACACTTGCCTTTAATTTAGGCTTTAATGCGTTTAAGACAAGCAGCTACTGGTCTTCATTACCCACAGCACTGGTATTAGTTAGGTATTAATGCCTATAAAATAAGCCTTTATAATTTACACCACAATTTACGCCTTGCCATTAATGCAGCACTAAGGAAGTTAGTTTTAGGCTAATTAAGTCTTCTATATACTTAAACAGACCCCTAAGGATTATATACTCTATCTAATAAAGACCTTATTCGCATTATATACCTTATAATAATGGCTATATTACTACTAACTATACTTAACTTTTAGGTAAGCGACTATGTACTAAAACCTCCTTCTATCCGCTAATAAGTTATTTTTTATAAGTATTCTATAACCTTTTATCTCCCTTTAAATAATTTTTCTAGCTAGTTAAAGCTCACCTCGCGTTATAAGCTAGCCGTCTATTTTAGATATAAGCCCTAATACTATATCTTACCTCATACCTAACTATCTTTACTTTTTAACCATCTCTATTTCTAATACTGACTTTAAACTCTATAAACATCCTAGATAAGATTTAGCGGTAAAGAATACTTTAAAAGAAGATAAGTATAACGTTAACATTTACCTAAGAGTATTAGATTTTTTTAGGCACTTTATAGTTCCCAGCCCTTATATCTATAAGGATTTTAGTTATTACCTATTAGGACATTATATAGGAGTTATCCTTTCGCAAGCTAAGCTAGAATATTTTATAAAAAGTACTATAATAACTAAAGCCTATATTGTAGATATAGGTTATATATATAGAATATTTTATATAAACAGTAAGCTCTACTTATAGCTTCCGTATATAAACAAACTATAAATAAATATAAGTTTTTACTAAACCCTAAACGTTTCTTTTACTACTTAACTTTTAATATTTATATCCACTAGGATCTAGCCTTATTTAGAGATTATAAAACCAATATCACAACTATTTAAATTTATTGCTGCGAACTTTAATCCTAATATGCTACCTATAAACCAAACTTACCTATAGTTTAGAGAGACCGCTAAAAACAACCTATATAAATTTAACTATATTAAAACTGTTTAGGTTTTCTAGTTCTATAACCTTTCCAAAACTAACGCGGAACTAGATATAATTAAAGGCCAAAAGGCAGTGCTGGCTAGAATTATTACTCGTTCCTAAGAATATAAAACATTAAACTATTATATTATGGCGCCTTTTAGAACCAAAATATGCGGTGATTTCTATATAGCTGATTTACTTATTCCAAAATTATACTATTTAAAACTTAATAGAGCGGATACTATATACCGTAAATATAAGGCTTGCTACGCAACTAAGTATCTCTATTTAATAAATCTATAGATAGATTCTACTAGACAAATTTTAATAAGAGTTAGTTTACTACACTATACCTATAAATAGATGAGGGTAGATATATGTTATAGGTTATAGTTGTATAAGAAGAATTTGTAGCTTCTATTTGTAATATAGCGTTTATCTTTAATATATATAATAGTCCTTAGTGTTTTTATCTATATTTAATATTGAATATTCTATAATAAATATAGCAGTATTATTCTATTTTACCTATTTCCTACCTCTTTTCTATATCTTTACCTATACTATACCCTTTATAAGTTATATTTAAAAGTTATTAACTAAAGCGGGAAGGACAATTAAAATCTTTATACCCATTTTTTAAGTCAGCATTAGTGTTATTATTATTCAGCATTTTGTTAAGTATTATCGGGAAGCTAAGTAGGTAAGGTATAGCTTAAATCTAGGGTTTAGTAAACAAGGATAATTAGTAGTTAATGCTAGCCGCTATAGTTCCTCCGTTATAGTTTATCCTTTACTCTATATAATATTAAATATTAAATATTAATTATAGATATAACTAAATATACTAAAGTACTAATCTAGCCTTAGCTGTAAAGAGAATCGGAATTAGAGCTAGAGCTATTAACTTTAATACTAGATATATTAATTTCTTTACTAGCTTATTACCTACCACTATCTAAACTACTTAGAGACCCTTCTACATCTAGGAATAGCCATAGCTCGTTTATTCTGTCTTCCTTTGATAGTGGCTTCCCTATATTAGGATGCAGCCAGTATATCCTTAATTTCTTAAATACCTTCCTCTTCCTTATATAAGCTTGCGTTAAAATCTCTACCTAAGCCTCTCCCTATTGCTTATTACTTATTTTAACTATTTCTAATTTAATTAACTAGTTAATAAGCGGCATTTTATTAGCGTAAGGGTTTTTAGTTTTTTCCTTATAGACCTTAGTTCTAATATAGGTATCTAGCTTTCGCTTACTATTATTATAAAATTATAGGACCTATATATATGGGCCAAGTTTCTTAATAATATTAATTCATTTTCTTTTACTACTCCCGTTATTTATATACGCCTTATACCATTTCTTATTAAACTTAAAGTATTTCTCTTCTATACTTTAGAGCTTATCAGCACCTCTTAGCGCAAGTTAGTAGCTACTAATTACTTAGTAAAACGGATGGTTTTCTGTGCCCGCATTAATAATAAAGTAACTTTACTATTTGTTTTTATAAGGTCTTATAGCCTCTAGAATACTAAATTCCGTCCTTCTATCCTTATATAAAGGCATCTTAATATAATCGTCATTTAATTAAGAGTTTAGATTATTAAGGTCTATATTAATATCTATATTAGACTCTACAGATTTAATTACCTCTAGTATATAATATTCTGGAGCAATAAAGGCTATAGCTAATAGCCTTATAGGGGGATGAACTATAAGTATTCGCCTTATAGCGGGTTCTAGGGCGTCCTATCTAGGTAAAACGCTTTTAGCTTTTTTTCCGTTAAGTCTAGATAGTTTAATAAACCTTACCCTCTTAGTAGTAAAACCGCTCTTTATAGGCGATTTAGTAAAGCTTTCTTCCTTAAAAATAAATAGTGGTTTATTAACACTACTTTTATTAGTAAAACTGCCGACTTTAGCTAAACTTACTACTTTAGCAGGGGAGCTACTTTTTATAGGTCGTTTAGCAGAGCTTACTTTAGTATTACTTACTCTAAAAGTGGGGTTAATACCTATAGAGGGTTTAGTAGAGCTTAATGCATTAGTAGTAGTAGAGCTAATCTTTATAGATGGCCTAGCACCGCTAGCGCTGCTTAATTATTCGGCTAAATCGCCCTTTATAGAGTTTAGTAGCCTTAAACTCTCTTAAGCTATAGCGCTTATAAATAGTACTAGCTTCTTTCTAGGAATCTAAGTACTTATACCATTAATACCTCTAAATAATAATATCGCTTTAATCCTAAGTATAAGTACATCTCTCTTCTATTCTTAAATGTCCTTATTAGGTATCTCTAAAATACTAAGAATTTCTTTTATAGATTAAATTAGTATTTTATAATTAGTTAAAACTAGGTTAAGCTCTTTATTAACTCTTATAAGCTCGATATTTTTCTATTTAGCTACTTTAATTATATTCTTTAGAGATATATCTCTTACTACGGACTTCTTTTAGCAGGCTAAGTTAAAAAATTCCTATACTTATAGTCTAACATCGTTCTATACCGCCATTTGCTTAAGTATTAGGCCTCTTAAGGCCTCTAAATAGGCTAAATAGATAGTAGTAATATTTGGCGATTCGTTAATTAACTACTTAATTTTAATCTTAATATAGCTTAGCGTTATTAACTTATAATTAATACCTACTTTCTTTAGTAACTTAATAAACACAACTAACCCCTCCGTAAGTTTTTTAATGTTTTCCTCTCTTGCGACTATTCCTTCCTTAAGGGTATTAATTTTATTAAGCTGGTTTTTAAACGTTTAAATATTATCTACTAATATTTTTTAAGGGAAATACTAATAGCGGTCTAGTTGCTTAAATTTTTTTTTAACTTTATAAACTTATCCTAGACTTTCTAGTAAAACTCTTTTACTATATCCTTATTATCTCCATCTAATATTTAATTCTTTATTACAGCCTTTTTAGCTTTTAGGTATTTTATATTAAACTTAAAAAAGATAGCTTAAGCTAGCTTAGAATTATAATTATAGTTAAACTTCTTAATTTCTGTCGGGAATGAGGCAAGTTGCCGCCACGTACGGCAAACTGCCGTCACGTAATGGCAAGTTGCCATCACGTGTCGCCGCGGTACTAGCGTGGCGAGGAGCCTTAAGTTCCTCGCCCTCCCTTATTCTAATTAATAAGCTTTATTAACTAACATCACTATAACCTACTTAAGTAGTCGTTATTGGTGAGTCACCCTATATAACTAATACTAATTAGTGGTTAAATATACAGTCAACTATAGAGCAGCTAGGTTTTTAAATAGAAGAGACAGTCTCGTATAGGGGTGCTATATACGCTTATATAGAATGGATCCCAGCAATACTATACTACCTTAGACTTGCGAAAAACTAGTAATAGAAGTGTTACTAAGTACTAGGAGATACCAAGTTGCGTTTATTACGCAGAATAATCGCGTTTATAAAGATTTGGTTAAGTACTTTAGGTCAAAAGTATTACTAAACCTAGGGTCCTAAGTTAACGTCTAAAACGCGTTAAACAACGTCTAAAACGCGTTAAATAACATCTTAAATTGCCTACCTCTTAACAGCAAACCTACAAGATCCTATAAAACCGAAAATCCTACCTACCTTCAATATACGACACCCCGTTAATTTTATACCTACTATAGCGTTAACCTACCCAAAGAAGTATAAGGAAGATATTAACCCAAATATATAGAATAAAGCTATAATTAACCTTGCAAACGCTAATAAACAAGACTTAAATGGATTTTTATTATACTATATAGTATATTATAAGGATAGTAAATATAATAATACCGCGCTATAGGAATATATAAAGAAGGACTTTATTAGATGGATAAAGGAAATATAGGCCCTTATAAACAAGGATATTATATAGGACTTCCATAACTTCCTTTAGGAGAATAGAGTATTTGTCCCTAAGGACGGGGGTACTATTAGAGACAATATTTAAGAGCAGGTTATTAATATAAAAGAAGAGCATAAATGGACTCTATAAGAGATTAAGCACTAACTACGCACTATAAGGAAGCTTAACTTATAATAGAACCTAAGTAATATACCTCTAGAGACAAACCTACCTCCGCCTTTAACTCCTCTATATCTAATTTAACCCGTAACCTTAACGTCGGATACTATACCCTAATAAGAGTAGGCATAGGATCCTATTGCTTCGCGATTTAATGACCTTTAGACTCCACCGACCAGACCTACGTCCCTACTGCAGCCTATAATGTAACCCCCACCTCCTTTATCTTAATTTTAAATTGGAGGTAGTTTAAAATTGCTTATAGAGCTTATAAAGCTCTATTTGGATTAGAAGAAGAAGTTTAATAGGGAATTATATAATATTCTTAATTCGAAACTATATATCTTTTATAACTATTACTAAAAGGTAGGAATAGAGTTTAATTAATACCACAACGCCTATTCTATTATGCTTAAGGGCCAAGCTAGTGCCTTTTATTATAATTATTTAGTAGGAAAAGGATATAATTTTAACCGCATAATATATAAGTTAAGGTGCCACTTTAAAACAGAAAAAAATAAGTAGTAGTATATATTAGAATAGAGAGAGACTACCTTTCTAAGGATTATTGCTATAAACCCAGGTGTTTCTTAGCTTAATTATCTTTAAAAGCTCTTTAATTAACTTTAGATAATTTAGCGTGGTTTATCTAAATTATATTAAGAGGACTTTAGCCTATATAATTAAGTTATTAGCGTATACTAAGGTATTAAAGAATATAACCTTACTCTCTTTAATCCTATAAATACTTATAAAGGAGTATATACTTAATTAAGATCTTCTATTAGCACCGCTTTACGCTTTTAAGAAGTATAGCAATTTAACGCCTAACTTTAACCTACTTTAATCGACCCGCCTAGCCAATATAATTATAACTAGACTAATTAAACGTATAGTGGCCGTAGTGGGCAATATAGTAGAGGGTATAATTAACGACTATAAGGCAAAGGTGGAGGTCCTTATGGAGGTTTATTTTAAAATAATTGCTAGAAGAAGTACTATATTTATAAGAAACCAAATTACTAGTTAACTAGGCATTCTTTTAATAAGCAAAAGAAGGCATATAATAAGTTTCGCTAAAGTATAAAAAACGTTAAAAATTATAAGGCTACTATGGCTTACTTCTAAAGCTTTCTAGTTTAATACAAAGGCGTAAAAGATCTTAAAGGTGAGGTTAATAAGGCCGAACAGCTCCTTATAGATATAGAAATTAAGGACTACTTACCCGACTAATACTTTACTAAGTATAGTAAAGTAGATAGTATATAAACCGTCACTATTCTTAATAACTAATCTACGCTCCACTCTATTACGAAGTTAGATATCTTTAATAAGCTAAGGGAGAGTTCCGCGTTCTCCTTTAATAACAAATACTTAGCGAACGTCTTTTATGGTATTATGCCAGATATTAGAGCCGCAGGAGTATCTATAGTAGGAGAACCTTAAGTTTAAGCCCTTTAGTAGCTTAATAGCTCTATTTAGATTAACTATTTAACGGCAGGCCAACACACAATTTATTTTAGTAAGGGTACTATAATCTCTCTTAGCACAATTAGGGTCTAAACCCCCTTAGGGTATATTACCTTTTATATCGTTCCTATAAACACTCCGTTTCTATTTTATATTAGAGATATAAATAAATTAGGCATTAAGCTTAATAACCTTAAGGATATACTTATTTAGGGAGATAATTAGGTGCCCGTTATACGTAAGTAGGGTTACCCCTAGTTACTCCTTTATTAACTAGAAAAAAGTATTACTTAAAGCCACTTAACTAAGTTAGAGTTACGCCAACTACACCGTTATTTTAGCCACCTATCTATTTATTAATTGCTTAGGGTTCTTTAGTAAGTAGGTTATAAAGTTAAGGTTAAGGCAATTAAGCACCTTATAAAGTACCACCATTACTACTAAATAAACTAAAAGTCCCCTAACCAATTTAAGTTTACCCTTAAAGATAACTATAACTTTAACTTCTGTATTATTATTAACGTTATATATCTTAGCGGCAAGCTAGTACTCTAAGTTATTAACTTCTTAACCTCCTTTTAAGCTGCACGTTTCTTAAAGGATATATTAGCTAGAAACGTATAGGATACCCTTTAACTATACTAAATTAATATCTACCTAGGACCCCCTAATTAAATCATCTATAATATAGGAAAGAACTTCTTATCTATAGAGTTTTAATAATAAATAAAGGCAATAGCAATTAAGGTTAAGGAAGTCCCTATTAAGGCATATAATAGTATTAGAAAAGTAAAGCGATATTATACGCCATTACGCCGCGTATATAAAATTATCTCTTTAAAACTAAAGGACGCTAGTAAAGAACTTACCTTATAAATAGCTATTAAAGCTATTAATAATTCCGCTGGCCCAAATAGACTTATACCCATATTACTAGTCTTTAGCGCCTACCCTTAAATAACTAACAATTCTCTACTATCTCCCTCTATTATATAATAAGCTAAGGCTATTTATAAGGCAATAAAGGAGGTACGACGTCTCTACGCTATACGCTAGGTTAACAACGCACTAAGAATAAGAAATAGCCTAAATACCTTAACTACGCTTAATCTACTACTTTAGTCTAAGGTATACGTATAGCGTAAAAAGGGAGGATAGTTAGGCCCACATTAACTTATTATAATTAATAGTTAAACTTGCACTATTTAGATGCCTTATAGACCCACTTAATTCCATTTAACTGTTATTAAGCCTTACTATAAAGATAATAGTTCCGAGCCTTTATAGGATACTAAAAAAGATACCCTAAAGGAGAACCATAATTAACATACTCTAGAAGGCGACCATAATTCTAATATAATTATAATAGATATGCCGTAACTATAACGCGGTAGAGGTCGCCTAAAGGGATTATAAAATTACTAACATCTTATTAATTTTAAAGAGCAATTTGTTGCCGCTATTAAGAATAAAGTTAAGCTATTAATAGCCTTTATAACAGCTAAGGAGAAGGCTAACTTTAAACTTACAAAATAGCTTTAAAAGGAAGGTTATATTATAACTCTAAAAGCTTCTTTTTAAGCATCTAATAAGTAGGAGATTAATGGTCTTATTATAAGAGGAGTCTTTAAATTCAAGAAGTATAACCTTACTAAATTTAATAGAGTCCGTATCTTTAAGTTAAGAATAGTTAATAAGATTAAGGGCAAAGCTACNNANNCCCTATTTAAGAAATTAAGGCTTATTATCTAAGGCTACAACAATAATAGTAAGGAGGTAATTCTTATGTAATCTCCTATAATTTAATAAGCTAGTTAGCGAGTTATTATTGCGCTAGCTCCCTCCTTAATAAAGAATAGAATAGCGGTTTATTTATAAGATATTACTTAAGCCTACACCTAATTAGAGATATACCTTTAGCGCTTAATATTAGCATACCTTCCAGAGCAAATTTTCTACTAGTATCCTAAAGATATAATTATAGTTATGCTTAAGCCATTATATGGAATTATAGAGGTAGGAATTTATTAGTAGGCTACCTACAGCAAGCACTATAAAGAGAAGCTTTTAATAACTACTTCTATATTTAATTCCTGCTTCCTTATTATAACTACGGGAACTCTATTTAGAATTATTAGCATATAAACTAATAATATAATTATCTTAGGAGACGACCAGTTCTTAGCTCTTAAAGAAGATAAGCTAGTAAAGGCAAATCTTATAGCAAAGCTAAAGAAAAGCTTAATTTAAGAACACTATTATTTTTTAATAAATGCATCCTCTCCCTAAATAAGGATTCTATTGCTTTACGCCAAAAGGGTTAAGGTAGGAAGATTGTCGTTATTAACGCTAACTCTCTAAAATAAGGATATATGGAGTAACGCGCTTACGGAGCTTATATTACTTCTATTTATTAACCTAAGGCTTTATTTAATCTCTCTGTTGCTACCTAATACTAGAAACTAACTAAGGATAACGTCCTTGCCCTAAATAAATATCTTTCTTAGTAAATAAACTATCTTAATTAGGGACTACTCTACGTGCCTATTAATCTTCCCACCGCTAAGCTCTTTATATTTATTAATAAATCGTTTATAAATAATAAAGATTTTAGCTCCTAGCTAGGATATAAGATTATTATCGCAAACGAATCTACCGGAGAGAATAACTTTATAATCTATGGTAATCTTATTTATTAGAGCTTAACTAAGAGTAAGCGCGTTACTTAAAGCGGTTTAGTATTAGAGATATATAGAATAGTTAGCAGAGTTAACATAGTAATTGCAATTGGAACTACCCTAAAGATAATTATAGATTAACTCGAACTTTCCGTTATCCCTATAATTATATATACTAACTTATACTCCCTCTATAAGTATTTAGTTAAGCTTAGTACTATAAAGGAGAAGCGCCTTATAATTAACATTATGGCACTTTATTAATCCTATAAATGTTAAAAACTCTTTAAGATTTAATAGATTAATGGCCAAGATAACCCGGTAGATGTAATAATAAAGGCGAACCCAAATAAGGCACTAGAGACGTTTATTAATATAAATACTCTACATATACGAGTTAAAGGTTAGGTAAAAAGGGAGTCCCTAGAAATATCTTAGTTATATAAGGCCTTAAGATATCTAGGAACTTTAACCGGCGGTTAAAGTTGTTTAATTAGTTAGATTTTATAGACCCTAACTTAAACCAGCCAATTAGAATTTTCTATCCCTAGGATAGAAAATCGCTATTAGCTCGCTTATAGCTAGCGCCTTAGCGGCCCTAACGGCCCTAACATAATATCTACCTATAACTCCTTAACAAGAAAGCACTGCGTGCTAAGAGGCAAATTTTAGGACAGTAAGACTTATACTATAATGGTAATAGTAGGCGAGGAGGGTTTATATTTGTTATAATAGTTAAGCAGTATTTATATATAGATGGCAACCATAAAAGAAGAGTTGCTAGTGTTAGGAATAAGGTAAGTTGCCGCCACGTACGGTAAACTGCCGTCACGTAATAGCAAGTTGCCATTACGTGTCGCCACGGTACTAGCGTAGCGAGGAGCCTTAAGTTCCTTGCCCTCCCTCATTCTAATTAATAAGCTTTATTAACCAACATCACTGTAACCTACTTAAGTAGTCGTTATTGGTAAGTCACCCTATGTGACCAAGAATTTCTATATCTAGTTTATTTATTACGTTTTTATAGGTTAACGGAATACCTATATCCTACCACCGTCTAATAAAGGGAAAGGCTTTATAATATACTTTTCTTATCTCTTCTAGTACCTCGCTAAGTCCTTTTTCTTAAGCTTATGATATTTACACTACCCCTTTAAGCTAAAGTGCTACCCTATCCTCGTCTGGGGAGTAGTATTTTTTAGTTAATTCCTAAACCCTAACCTTTTTTATTTTAATATTATCTTTATCATCTAAGGCATTTTTCTCTATTTTATTATCCGAGATAACTTATTCTATCTCCTCCTCCTCCTTAGAGTTATTATTTACCGCTAAAGCTTTAGGTCGCTAATAATCCAAATATATTCTAAACGGCTTAGCAGTATTCTCTAATTTTAATTTTAAGTTCGTTCCTAATAGCGCTAGGTTTAAAGATATTAGGCTTAATAGCTTAAAGTTAGTAGGTAAGAGACTTAGGTATAGCATATTATTAATTTATAATAAACTCTAATACTTAATCGCTAATCTATTAGTCTAAACGTCTACTATTATAAGTATTCTTCCGTGCTAATTAGTAATATTAAAGTTAGGTTAAATAATTAAAAGTAGATAATTAAGCGTAGCTTAAATTATATAGTTAAAAGGAGGTTAGTTTAGATAATTAAGGGCGAGTTAAGATCTTTTATAGAACCTCTATAACTACTATTCCTATTTATAGTTAAAAAAGTTTTATTTTTAATATTTCTATTTTTTAAATTATACTTTATTAAATACGTTACTAGATTACTTATTTAAGGATTTTATTCTAATATCTTATATAAATATCTATTAAAGCTATTATCTACCTATCAAATTAAAGTATTATGCAGCTATTTATTATTTCCACTCTTATTATCGCCACTTTAATTTAGTATACTATTTTACTAAAGGGTGCTAAAGCAGTATTATTTTATAACTTATTAATCTATTAAATAAGCAGTATAATAGGCAGGCGATCTTTAGGAATTATAGCAGGTATATAGAGTTCCTTAGCTAGTGAACTTCTATTACTTATAAAACCTACTACTTATATAACTATTGGAGACTATAGGAATTTATCTTTTTCCTTAAATACGCTTAACGCTACGGTTGGGACAATATTAAGATTTAATTTTCTTAACCTTAACTATACCTTAACGCAAAGCCGTTTTAGAGACCTTTGTTAAAATAATACTTAGTTTAATATAGGTTTTAATTAATTTAATCTAGTAAATATAAGCGGGAAATTCCTAGCTAATTATAAGGTAAAAACACACGCCCCGTAATAGTTCTACTGTGCTTAAACTATTAAGAAATCCTATTACTATACTAGTATAGTGTTTGGCTTAAATACTAGTAAAGCTAAGGAGAAATTTATAAAAAACGCTTTAGGGTTTACTTTAGGAAGTTAAGCCCTATTATCCTCTATAATAGTATACCCTCTTCCTTAAATTAAATAGAACTCAATAACTTAAATTATATTAACTTAGCTAACAAATATAAGAGATATAGTTTGGCGATTAACGCCAACATTATCTACTATTCCCCCCCTAATTGCGAATAACGTAAAAATCTACCTAAACGGCTATAGTAGATATATGGGGGTATTTCTAGGGCTTCTTATAGTCTAGGTAGATGTAATATAGGGGTAAATAGAACTTGTTTTAAGAGGAATTATTAACCTAAATTAGATTTCCTTACTACTATTTTACTACTATCTTTAATGCCTAGTACCCTATATCTCACCACCTATTTCTATTACCTATTTTGTCTTAATTACATATAATATTTATCTCAGTTGCCTAGACCTACCTTATATATATAGAGAGCTTCTAGCCCTCTTTAATAAAATAGAGTTCTTATTCCTAATCGTCCGTTTAACAGGAATTAAATTTTAGCCCCTATCTATAAGTTAGTTATAAGTAGAGTAAAGAATAATATTACTTTAACTATTTTAAAGATTGAATTTAAAAACTAATTTAACTATATTATAACTAATTCCAGGAAATCTACTAATATACTATAAGTATATTGCCTCTAAAATCTCTTTAGAAGAGTTAATAGGCTAGCAAGTTATTAGTAGTACTAGTATTCCTACCTAAATAAGGTTTCCTTTATAATTTACCATAACTTAAGCGCTTTTACTATCTATTTAAAAGGCCTTATAATCGCCTACTCCGCTAAAAATCTTTAACAGCGTGAATAATATAGCCTCCGCACTAACGCATTACCTTAATTTAAAGGGTTAGCTATAGCTTCTAAATAATAAGTTAGAGATTCTTACTATTAAATAGCGGCCGTTCCGTTTGGCGTACTTAGAGGAATCCTAAGCCGGGCCATCTAATTGCCTGCGTAGTTATGTGGTTAGGTTATAGCCAAAATTAGAAAAAAAGTTAAGTTCTAAAAACTTAACGTGGTTTTATATATAGCATTTTAAGAGTTTAATAACCTAAGGAGATTTAGCGTTATAAAATAGGACTTATAAGGGTATAACTTACTAAAATATAAGCTCTTAACCTACTTGCGCCCCTAGGATTAGGTCTATAAGACTAGGTAAAAATTAATTAAAGGAGATTAACTACGTTAAAGCAAACGCAAAGTAGATAAAGGAGAGGATTAATGTCTTTATTATAGGATTAGATCTTATTACTAGTTTAGCTTAACTAGCTAGGTAGGCGCTAGCAGCCTATTATATAGGGTATTATTAGCGTTTTAGGAATTTGTTTTAGGATTTAATTTTATAATTTTATAAAGTAGGAAATCTAAATAAGAAAACAAAAAGTATTCTAAATAATAGATACTGTTTTAGTAATTCTAACTTAGTATACAACCCCTATAAGTTTAGCAATAAAGCGCTTCCTCTAATAAGATATAATACGGCGCTAATAATAGGAAAGATCTATAAATTTAGGTTGCTAAATTTTAGCTAAGCCGTAAATAGGAAAAATATTAAGGTATTCTAAGAGATCTAACAAATTTAAGATTGCATTATTTTTACCTTAGTGTATATTATCCACACTTAAATCTAGAAATATTACGATATTAACCCGCTAAAATTAATCCTACTAATAATTAAAAACTATTAAGGCCCTTATCCTTTATCCTTTATTTTTTATAGCACCTAGCAATGTAAGCTAAAACTTAATTACGCTCTATAGATATATATATTTTACCTAAATTATTAAAGAATACTATAGATTTCGGGTATATATATTGCTAAATAAATTAAATAGGTAAAAGAATAGACCTAATACTTATAGATTATTATCTAATAAATTTTATAATCTCTGCTATCTATTTATATTTCCTAATCCACTATTTAAATTATCTACGAGTCTCTGGGCACCTATAACTAGATAAGCCGAAAATTAAAGTACTATTAGTATAAAAACTTACCTAATACCGCCAATTCCCATCCAATAATCGTAAATTAATTTACCTGCCCCTTTTAACTTAAAAACTAAAACCTAGGTATTAGACTAGTTTACTTTCCACAATATAATATTATAAGGGTCGCGGTATAGTCCGTTATTTAGAATTATAGGATTATATAACTTAGCTATATCTTTAAGTAACTCCCTAGAGTACCTCTCTATAAGCTAGCGAAACTTAATTATACTAGGCTCCTACTTAATAAGATAGGATTCCTTTCCGCTATTATATTAGAAATCCTTTACCCTTTTTATAGGCTATAGCCTATTATACTTAAAGCATCTTATAGCCTTATTATTATATATTTCGCTATTTTAGGCGCTTAATAATTTTAGTAGGTCTTACCTAGGTCGTTAATAAAGGCTAATTTTAGGTTAACTTTGCAAATAGGACTTTATAGCAATAATACTAACTTAGGATTTTTAATAGCAATTATATTATATATAAGAACTATATAAATTAGTAGAGGCATATTTTTATTAGATATATATTATAAGTTATTTTATTGCGTAGGAAACTGCATTAGGAAATGGAGGCTTCCTTTACAGGCAAGGCGCCCTTACTTGTTAACCCCGGCTAAGCTAAGACTACCCCTTAACCTTAACCATAAAAGGCCATTTCTCTCGCTGCTTTTCCTCTTATCCTCTATCTTTCCTTTCTCCCAACACTACGCCTCCTCCTCTTCTTGCTACTAGTCCCTAGCACGGTCGCATTAAGGCATTTCTGCCGTCCCTTTAGCGCTAATGCGTATATAAGTCCAGCCCGCTTATTACTTTATTCCCCTATATCTTAAACTAACAATTAATATAGTTAACTGCGGCCTTTCTAATAGGCGAGTCTCTATTCTATAGTGATATATAAATAGTCTTAGCCTCCTCTTCTAATTCCCGCCTCTGGAGCCGATAGCTTTAATTTTTATTAAGCTCTTTTAGCGCCACCTCTGTCCGCTAAGCGCGTCTATATCCTTATAATTCTATTCTTTCTCTTATATACACCCTCTCTCCTTTCGCCTTCTAGATAGCGCTAGTCCGCAACTATCCTATAAAAAGGGGGTTAGGGAAATTCCGCAGTTACCAGCCGCGTTAGCACTATTGTCTTATTTAACTCTACTATATATCTCCTTCTAAGGTAAAAAGGGATAGGCGTACTATATCCGCCCCCTTAAGGGCTTAAGCGAGCTTATGTCGCACTTATTTTAGCTAACCTATACGCTATTTTCTTACCTAGAATATGCTATTGGTTAGACGGCCCGCTTTAGCATTTACCGATAGCTAAAGCCACCTATATTACGGCTGGTATGCCTACTAGGCTACCTAGCGGAAAATTAGCTGGACGTTGCTAATTTAAGCGACTACCCTATATAGGGCTATATTAGGCATTATTTAAACGGACATTATATAGAGTGTCGCCTAGGTAGCCATACATGCCTGCCTAGCGGTATAGTTATATTACTACGGATATTTTAGAGACACCGTTTAATCTACTAGTTTAGGGTTAAGGGGCTATTAGCTCTGCCTAACTGCTTAGCGGTAAAGTGGTAAAGGATTAATAATCCGGCCTTCTAAGCTATAGAGCTATAGTAGGAACTACCTAGATTAAAATTAAAAGGTTATAGCTTTTAGGCGTATAATAGATCTGCGGTACTATAACATAACTACAAAGAAATCTAACGCCAGCTAGCTATATTAGGAGGGTAAGTATTATATAGTACCTTATGCAGCACCCTATATAGTCCTTTACCTAGCTTATTTATATATTTATATATAATTACTATGCGAGCGGCAGGCGTATCTGTTACTGGGCGGTTAGTATTAGAGAACCCCGCCCGCTACTAATAATAATACTACCTCCTTTTATTATAGATAGCTTATAACGCGCATATATAAGCGGGGCTTTATATCCTATTAATACGAGCGGTATAGAAGATTAGCTAGATTGATATTGTTGGGAAGTAAATAAATATATTAGCACTGCCCTTTACTAAGGAATAAGGGTAGAGAATTTAAGCCACTAACCTCCTAATAAGGGGCTAGATATAATAGCTATATTAAAGCTAAACATACTAGCTTAGATAGGTGGATACGGTTTAATCGCAATTTGCTAAAGGTGTTAATTAGGTACATGGAATTTAAGCCCTTATAAACCTTTATACTTTATAAACGGTAATTAACCCCAGTTTATGCTGGAGGCGCACATATTAAATACTTTAATTTAATAAGAAACTTAGGCGAGGGGTAAAGGGCAAGGGGTAATAGGCGAGTGCTAGTGGCGAAGGGAGGACTAATATGTACTTAAAAAGACCTTTAATTCCCCCTTAAAGCTTTTAAAAGCTATAAAATAATAGCAACTCTAATAATAATAACGTTGGTACTACCTTAGTCTTTATTTCGTATTCCTTTTAAAATTTCGCTTAATAAGAATAATTTCTATACTAGTCCCCCTAAAAAATTAATAGCTTTATCTTAGCACTATACAATTATAGCCCTTAAGAAAAACGTAAGTAGTAAGCCTAAAAGGAGGAGTAGGGGAGTACCTCTTTTCCCCCTAAAAAGTTAAGAAGCATTATAAGCTTAGGTACTTAACGGCATATTATTCCACCTAGGGCCTTAATTTAGATATTCCGTCTAATAAAGCGCCTATAAACCCTATATATAATTATAAGAAAGCTAATAATAAGTATTATAAGGATAATAAGGATAATAAGAATAATAAGGAAGATTTCTATGGGGATAGAAATGACAGTTAAGTCTCTAGAGGAAGTAATTAAGGTAATTATCCCAGCAATTTCCCCACTACTCTTCTTCTTTCCCCAGAAGTTCTAAATATGTAATTTTAACAACTAGTAGTAAATTTAATAGTTATTAAAGACAATATAGCCGATTTAGACTTGGAAACTAAGGGCGATAAAGCTAATAACGCTGTCGACGAAGTTAATAAAGCTAATAATTAACTAATACCTTATAGATTAGGTATACGCTTCCCCTTTTAATTTATAATGGCTTTATTTAACAATTAGTAAATAATGGGAATAATAGTAGTAGTAAAGGCGATAAAGATAATAAAGAGCTACCTTTGTTAGAAGCGCTAGAAGAGGAGGTATATACACCTACGTATAATCATACTATACCCTTAACGCTAGACGGCAATTAAACGGATAATTTAGCTAAGGGGCGTCACATTAGAACTGCTCCGTAGTTTAGGCAAAAGCTTAGGATATTAGTAGCTACTGGTTAAGAGTCTTTAGGAGCTAAGAAGTTAAAGAAATAGAGGTCCGATTAACTTAATTAACTAGGTAGCATTAATTATATCTTTAATACTTCTATTAATAAGAGTAGCGAAAGTATATAACTTAGGAAGCAACAAAGGTCACCTACTTCCTAGAGGACCACGCCTTCTAGCTCTCCTACCCTTGGCCTTAACAATAGTAATGGTATTAAGGAGCGAGCAGCCTCTACTGCGCGGCCTATTAGCTCCTCCCCTCGGCACTATATATTTCCTTGCGATACTAAACCACCAGAGGATAGGGCTAATAAAAGTTGTAATTATATTCTAGATAATCTTGTTAACGGCTTAACTAAAAAAAGCGATAATAAAGATAGTAAGAACGTTATAGACGAAGATAAGGCCGAGAACTATAGCGACGGAAGTAATAACAGTAATAATATGGGTGATGATAACTCTAGGGACGATAATAGTAGTAATAGCGATGAGGGTAATGAGGCCTATGGGTATATAGGGCGATAAGGATTACTAACCCCTATTACTAGTTAATTAAAGGCAAAGCGTGCTGTGAAGTATTATCTCTAGCGGTTTTACCATTCCCCTTTAATTTTATCTACATATACGTCCGACTAAAGTACTACGCTTACTAGCAATTATTATAAGTGGGTTGCATCCCCTATATATAATCACCTCCGTACCTAAAAACCGCTATTAAGCCCCGCCTTTAGCTTTAACTCTAATAAAGTAATACTAGAAGCCGCCTTAAATGCTAATTTAAAAGAAATTTTACTCTAAGTAGTTTTTAGGCACTAGAAAGACGGGTTATATATACTAGATATCCTTCCTTAATAATTCCCTTTACCTTTTAACTTAGTTAAGCAGCCTTAGAAGCTAAAGCCCTAAGGGCTAAAGTCTAGAATAAAATTCACTAAAAAGGAAGACGCGCTGCTTATTAAATTAAAGAAAGGATGTAATCTTCTATAGGAATAAATTAAAGACTACTTTCTAGAAAGAAGTCTTAGATTACTATAGGCGTATTACTATTTAAAATTAAAGGCCCGGCCTACCGCGTAGAAGAAAGGGGGCCGGCCTACCGGGCGGAAGAAATGGTAGTAATTGTAGTGCCCTTCTTTCTAGTTTGGAGATCTCTTTCTAGCTTTAGGTTCTACTTCTAGCTTATTCTATTTATGGCGCATTTCCTATAACGTCCTATAATTTCCAATTTAAGAAAGTTAAGCCCTTATAAACTATACTGCCGGCTATACTATATATAATTACTTAACCGTAATATCGTCTAAAGCTGTAAGCTTAAGGGCCGCATAAAAAGGTCCGTAAGAGTATTACTTTTTTAAGGGCGGTAAGCAAGAGCCACTTATTACTACTTATAACGCTATAAACGATAGAGAATATAAGGCTAAAACTACGTTTACGACTTGGCTAGCTAATTAAAATCACATAATATAGTTAAAACCGAGCGGTAGTCCGAATAATATAAAGTCGGGCGTTAATAATTAATTAACTTATATATATAACGTAAAGGCGTATAAACTAGCTATAGTTAATTTGCCTTATAAATAAGAACGAGCCATAAGAATCTAATCCTTAGAGATATTTTAGTTAGTAGAGGGGCTATATATATCTAGTAACTCTAATCCCCTAGACTTTAGCCAATGCATAGTTAAAATACGCATTATTGTGGACGCCTTACCCGTTATTTGGCTGGTGGCCTAATTATATACGTAATGTTCTGCGCTAGAAAGCTTTAATAGTAGGGTAGGGCAAATCTGGCCGCAGCTTAGCAATTCTTTTATATAAGCCTTCCTATTAGGCACTAATAACTAAGCAGCCATAAACCTATTAACTGTAGTAATACCTCTATTTTCCCTTATAAATTTCCTTTAACCCTACTTTGCTAATTATTTATAGCGCAGTTCCGCAAAGCTACTCTCCATTTAAGCCTACAATCTACCTCCTTTTATACTTTTTGTGTTCTGCCTCTTATAGTTATCTAGCAATTCTATTCTTGCCATTAAGGTAAATATTAGCTTGGCTATTCCGCGCAGTATATGCCTAATTACTTATATCTTTTATAATAGTTGTGCTTTAATACGCATATGCTTTATAGCCTTTTATTCTAAAATAAATTCCTAAATTAGCCGCTATTCCTCCTTAGACGGCTATCTATAATTAAAAACGCTTTATAAAAGATAACATTTACTTAATATTATACATCTACAGAATACCTCTCTTTTATAGCCACTAGTCCCGCTAACTTACGCAGTCGCATTTCTAGCTATATAGATTATATCCGCTAAGGCCAGGGATAAGGCGCTTAGTGGGGAATAGAAGGAGATTGGAGGTTATATATTTAAGATAACGGAGGATATAACTATAATATTTAAAGGCAGATTATATAATATTAAAAACGGCGAAGGGAAGCTGGTTAAATATTTAGGTATAAAAGATGGATAAGTAATAAGAGAGGTTCTTACTAGGTATAAATGTTATATAATAAGGGCACGGGTTAAGTTAAAGAAGAGGTAGTAAGAAGAGGTAGTAATAAGTAGTAACCCGAAGCGATATATGCCATTTATTATAGATAAGAGTTAATCTCTAGCTTCTTCTATAGTATTTTCCAAAACTTTAGAGTATTTAGGTCCCCCAAACTAAATAATTTAAAGATATTTTATTTATTTTTATAGCCGATCCTAACTAATAAAAGAGTGTCCTTATTGTCTATTTCTAGCATATACATAGACAGGCAATTTATAACCACTAATCCTCCGCTCTTCTTTTCCTTTCCCTATAAATTACTTATCTCTATTCTAATGTAAAATGGCTTAGGGAGATTTTTAATTATATGGCGCCTTATAAATAAAAAAAACAAGTACTAACTCTCCCCTAGCAATATTAGATTTCCTATTTAATGTTAACCACAGATATAATATCTTATTAAAGGTTATCTTATAGACCTAAAGTTTGCTATAATTCTAACCGGGGACGCTTTAATAGTAGTTTATTTATAACTTAATAATACACTAGTATAATGGCGCTTAAAGGACTATTAGAAGAGGCGTCTATCTTAAATAAGTATTAATGTATTAAATTTAGGGAATAAGGTGTCTAACTATTGGTTTTAGAATTGTTAAATAAGATTATACTTTCCTTTTATAATAAATCTGGCTCTAAAATATATAAGTAACTAATTAATAAGCACCTAAGACTTATATACCGAGCGTTTAATAAGCGTCCTAAGGGATTAGAGCTTTAGAATGCCTCTCCAATAACTAAAAGTCTTAGGCTAATATTAGGTGTTCCTCTAATAATATTTATTAATAATTTATTTAAAATATAAGGCTCTTTTATACTAGTAGAGGGATTTACCTCTAAAGATAGACGTTTTAGAGGCGAAGGAATTAATATACTAATTAAATTAGCCTTATAAAGTGTACTTATAGCAACTATAAGACCGCGGGGGTAGGGGTAACTCTTCTACTATCCTTAAAGCTCTTAGAGGAGGTTTTTTATTAATACCATTGCCAGCTTTAAAATAGGCGCTGCTAAAGTGTATAGGAAGAATACTTTAGGACCTAAGCCGATAAAAACGTCCGTTAATAGAGTGCGCGTATATAGCCTCACACTTCGTCGCGAGCTTAATTGTTTCTCTAAAAATATCGCGTTTTCTTATAGCACCTTAAGGCACGATTTAAACGCGTTGTTCTAGTAGGAGGGTAATAGATACGTATTAGCGTCGAACGTCTTTCTTTTTTCCTTAAGTAGCTTGTAAAACTAGTTATTTAGCGCTATTAGAAGTTTAACTAAGAATAAAGAGAAGGATAAAGAGAGCTAGGACGAGAAAGAGCGGGACAAGAAGAGACGGGAAGGGAAGGAGGAAGGGAAGGGAAGGGAAGGAGAAAGGGAAGGGAAGGAAAGAGATAAGACAAGACAAGACAAGACAAGACGGGACGGGACGGGACGGTTAGCCCAATTATATGCCACTTCCCCTAGATAAACGATGTACAGCCAAATCGCTTGCTGTAATCCGGCTAGTATTACTAGCACTAATTCTACACTTATATCTTTAATTTAACCTAAAACATTACCTATCTCCTGTATATCAATTAGAGCACTTCTATACTTTAGGCAATGTCTTTTTTTAAGCTCACTCTAGTGCTAGAGTTAAAATCCCGTATATAAGCTAGGGGACTATTTCTATAGGTATAGCAAGCACGTATACTATGGCTTTATTTACTATAACGAAGACAATATTAATATATCTTAACTAAAGTTTGCTAGGATTAATTGGGGAAGGTAGCCTATTACTAGAAAAGGGGTGTAGATATACCTATAGCACAGCTTATATTGTATAAAAAAAGGGCAAATCCGGCCCAAAAAATAATACTATCTAGCTCCTCTTTCTACTTAGCTCCTTCTTTAAATTAGTATTACGTTACTAAAGCTTTATAGAGTAACAATGCCAGTTACATCCAAGCCCGTTACGCTAGCGCCTTTACTATTTTATAATACCCCCCCTAGTAGCTTAAGCCGAACGCATGTGCATTATAGGCAGTTAGCGCAGTATCTTATAGTTAAAGTGCTTATAGCTATATTAAAGATAGTCTAAGCGGCCTAACCTCCTCTACCTTCTCCACCTCCTCTACCTCCCCCTACGAGTTTAGGGGTTAAAAAAATACCCAAAGTAAGAGGTTCTAAGGTTGAAGTTAAGGTGTTAAATAAGATATATATTCGCGAAATCCCTAAAATATACTTAGAAATACGCTAATATAGCGTTTACTACAGCTAGGATAAATAAAACTGCTAGTATAAGACTATAGAGACTTCGCCGGATATATTAAGTAAGCGTAATATATATAATCAGTATATCTATATTCTTTAGAAGAAATTTAGTCTATTTCTTAGGTGCCTTTAAATATATTAACTTAGATGCTGACTTTAAGCTAAAAAAGGATAAGAAAGACTACAGTACGTACTTAAGCATAAATTTAGGAGAAGTAAGAGACGCCTTATAGGTGGTGCTAAACGGTATACAAGCTATCTCCCTTTAGAAAGATAAGCCTATAGTAAGTAGACCTTTTTATAGATGTAGCTTATTCTAATTTAACTTCTAGATTCCTATAAACCTTATATTTAATTTCCTACCCCAGTTAAAAACATACTAGGAAAGTCTTTCTCCCGACTTAATCGGCGCTAAGCACCTTTAGGGGTTACTAAGATTCCTTAAAGACCATTTCGCGCCTATAACTAATAGTCTCCTACCGCTTCTATACTATAGCGAAATTAATTTCGATCTCCTTTAGGCCTTATTTAAACCAAATATATATATTCTTATAATTTATAAAGGCTCGGATTAACCAAGATGCCTTATATATAATTTAGGCAACTTTAAAACCTNACTTTTTNGCGAAAAGAGCTTNNAACTTAACTGTNACTATTTNGGCTATAATNGGAAGGNNTTTAGNGAGGTAAAAACCACCCTCTNTATTCCGGAATTCCGTTTAACTATAAAAATTATATCTCTTAAAGTATTTCCGCTAGAGCGTAAAGAAGGATCTTATTAGTAATGGCTAGAAGTTTATATCTTTAAGAGATATTAACCGCCGTAAATATAAAGGGATCGCATTTTTCTGGACTAAAGATAGCCCGTTAAGATTTTCTATAAGCGGCCGTATTATAGTGGACGTAATAGTATTTTATTGTTAGAATCCTAACTATAGTAAGTAACTAATCGCTATAAATGCGTATGGAATAAGCGTAATTAATTAAGGGACTAATTAGTAAGGGGATATAAAGAATTAAGGTTTAGTTCTTAAGGAGATAGAAGATAATAAGTACCTAATCTATCCACTAATAGCCCTAGCCTTTAGTTTGGTAGATAAAAAATAGGGTTAAGCTTTTTATATACTTTTTCTAGAGTTAGCAAATTATATATATTAATATAAGCACTAATAGGTAAATTTGCCGTTGCTAACATTAAGGACATTAAATAGAATGCCTTAGCATTTAAGTTACTCGTAATTAAAGAGGATAAAAAAATGGTACTTTAAGGACTTATAAAGAGCTACTAGTCTAAGTCCGGGAAATTAAAGTTTAATAATATAATTAAAGGGAAGGGGAAAGGCCTAGTTTTCTTACTACAGTAGGTTTTCTGGTGGGGCATTGGCTATTTTAAAGGCTAACCATTTTAGTAGCCCACCTAGGGTGGGAAAGATATTAATAGCTAAAGCACTTACCAAATCTTAGAGGAGACCCCTTTATATAGTTTATTTCCCTTTATAAGTGTATTTATATACTAGTCTAACTATAATAAGGCTTATATAGGAGACCTTAATACGGATCTAGCCCATTTAGAATAAAACCTAGCTCTAATAGTTAAGAACGTTTACCGCTAGAGCGCTGTCTTTCTTCTAGATAAGGCCGATGTCTTTCTTATAGAAAGAACTTTAAATAATGTCTAATATAACAGCCTAGTATCCATCTTCCTGCGATAGATAGAGTATTTTTAAGGTATTATGTTTCTTATAATAAATAGGATTACTATATTTAATGTAGCTATATAGAGTAGAATATATCTTACACTTAAATATAACAAGCTAAAAAGACTAGTAAAAGAGTAGGTATAGAAGACCTTCCTAAAGTAAGCTAATACTGCTGCTAATATCTCTAAAAAGGATATAGAGCGGCTTTTAAACCATTAATTAAACGGAAGATAGGTAAGGTAATATTTAAGAGAGAGTTTTAAGGCTAGTACTAATATACTATATTAGATTAAGAACACTATACGGATTGGTTACGGCTTAGCTAAAAGTAAGGGGGAGAAACTTATATATAAGTATTTGGGTAAGGCTCTTATATTAAACTAAGATTTTAAAAGTAACTTTAAAGACGCTAGACTAGTTAAGAATTTAAACTTATATATATAGATTTGCTTATATATATAGAGTATTAAATACATCTTATAGATCTTATAGCTAGTAGCATTATTATTTATTACTTTCTTAAAATTACTTTTTTACTTTTATGGTAATAAGACCCATATAGTAAGCAGTAGTATAGGCGAATTGCTTATAGATCCGGGAATAGGAGAATAGAAGCTATAGGGCATTAGTTCCTATAGGGGAGTAGAAGATATAAGTATTAGTTCCCATAAGGAATTAAAAGCTATAAGGTGATAGAGAAAGTAGGTATTAACCCCTGTAGAGAACCGCAAGCTATAAAAGATTAGTTTCCGTAGGGGAGTGGAAGAAATTACTATTAGTTCTTATAGGGGAGTAAAAGCTATACGGAAGTAGGAGCTATAGGGTATAGTTCTTACAGGGTAGTAGAAGATATAGTTACTATATATAGGAACGGAATTTATAGGGGATTTGTTCCGTAGGGGAGTAAAAGATATAGCTAATAGTATTTATAGATCTAGGAATAGAGAACGAAAGCTATAGGGTATTAGTTCCCGTATAGGAGAGGAAAACGTAGCTATTAGCCCCTATAGGGGAGCAAAAGCCGTATAGGAATATAAGCTATAGGGGATTAGTTCCTATAGGGCGGTGGAATACATAGGCATTAGCACCTATAGGGGATTCATTAGCGCAGGGGATTTGTTAGCGTAGGGGATTTGTTAGCGTAGGGGAGTAGATCCTATAGGGGATTTATTTAAGTAGGGGACTTATTTAAGTAGGGGATTAGCTAAAGTAGGGGATTAATTCTTCTATAGCCTTTATTTAGACGGTATAAGGCGGCTTCTAATAGGCTAAAGAGTAGGTTAGTGTCTTATAGAAATTTAAAGCCTATATAGGATGGTAGGGTATAGGGGCCTAGTGGAAGATTCGGTTATCCGCTTTCCTAGGTTTATTTAGCCTAGGTAACTTACCCTACGCTACCCTATATACGTCCTAACTAAGGCTACTATTTAGCCTTAGCCGCCCAAATCCCTACAAAACTTAAACCCGTATAGTAGAAGAATATAGGAAAATAAAATATTATTCTTTTCTGGGTTTATTTAGCCCAGGTAACTCGCCCTATGCTATTTTATATACGTTTTAACTAAAGCTACTACCTAGCCTTAGCCGCCTAAATCTCCGCAAAACTTCACTTATATAGTGGAAGAGTAATAAAATATTATTCTATCTACTCTACTAGTACCTTTAAATCCTTCCTTACTTCTTAAAGCACCTCCTTTATTTAAAAAGGAAGTTTTTTATTATTTCCCTTTCGCCTCCCACCATCTAGAAATACTACTTTTTGTAATCTATTAACCTAAGGGATTAGTAGCTAATAGTACGGTAAAAAGTTATCACCTATACCCTTAAGAAAATCCCCTTTATTATCTACTTCTCCTTTTTTTTATCTTAGCTAGCTCTTCTATATCTATAGAATTCCACTTATTAAACCTATTAACAATATTACCTTTTTATTAGGTCTATTATAGTAAATATATATCTAAAATAGCACCTAAAAGAACGACTTAAAATTATGCTAAGCTAAGTATATCTTGCCTAGGAGCACTCTAATCGCTATAAATGCTCTTATACCGGTCTTGCCCTACGCTCCTAAAGGCCCTTCCTACTACTCCTTAATCGCAAGATTAAAGTTAATTAAGAATGCCAGCTAAAAAGGATTATTATTTTCCTCGTTTATTATAAGGTTGCCTATTAAAATGTTATATTAAATAATACCAGCCCGCGTATATAAAGACTCGTATCCTTTAATACTACCCTTTAGTGCAGTAAGTATTACAGCCTAAGAGCTTGCTTTATAAAGAGGCTTTTTATAGTCCCTAGTAATAACGTGTTAATATACTTAATTTAGGGTTATAAGGCGCCTTCTGCCTTTAGGCGGAGAGCCTAAATATATACACTTACTAAGCGGTAATAGGGCGTTAGTATAGCTGGACGACCTCTTTCTACTAAAACTTTAGCCTTACCTTATACTAATTTTTACTCTAGCCGGTTTTAGAAGTATTATTAAGTCTTCTAGCTTATAGTTTGTTGCTCTTATAATATCCAGCCCCTTACGGACGTTGTTATAAATATTATCTTCTTTACCGCCTATATAAACTATCTCGTGGTAATAGTACCTAGCTACGTTAACTACTTCTTTCTCTATTACCTTACGCAGCAGTTTACCTTCTTTCTCGCGCTACGGGTACTACTATAAGTCTTTAATAATGAGGGGTATCTTAAAGGTGTCCCCCTTATAATATGCTTTTTAGTAAGTAGTTGCTTGACCGGTAATATAGCGTGCCTACTTTATGGGTTTATTAAGAATAAGACGCTTAGTTTAATTATTGCGCACGACCTTAATATATCGCTTGCCGTCCGATATTAGAATAGTAGGGTTAAACCTAAGCTGCTTCTTATTTATTTAAAGAAACCCTAATATTGCCGAGGTAAATTATAGTCCGTCTTTATTAATATCAAATAGTGATAATACGATACCTCCTACCTAGTTATACTTCTATAGCCGTATAATAGATCCATAGAGGGTAAAGCCTAAGATAAAGTGACAAGTGTCCTAAGTAGCAAAAACTTCTCTTATATATTTTTCTAAATTAAATCATACCTACGAGGCTATATTAGTGTTTAGATTACTCTTTAGCTCTCTTAGTACAAGTATATGCGACTAATAGTATTAAAAACTTTCGCTAGTTATTAAATTATCCATAAAACCGATATCTAGCTTTTGCTTTGCTGTAGACCCTTATAAGGGCTGCTTAATATATATAATAAGCGTTTATTATATCTTTAGGGTAGACCCGTACTCCTCTGCAAAGCCCAAAAATAATTTAATTAGGTTATTAAACCACTCTAGGATATTATCTTGCTCTATACTTCTAGGCCAGTTACGCTAGCCGCCCTTAGCGTATAGTAAATTATCCTCTTCCTTACATTTCTTAAAAACGGCGGCGCTTGCCTCTTTAAGACCTTCTATCCTTCTAAAGAATGCTTTATATAAGCTAGAAATCCCCACATAAAGAGGGCCTAGCTCTTCCTTTAGAATATAATCTACGTATTTCCTATATTCGGACGAGTTAATAAAGCTGCTTATGTTGCGTAGATATAGGGTTTAAACGTAGAATGGTAGCGGTTAGGGAGGAGGCGTAGACTCTGTTATGGTGGCGTACGCCTTTTTCTAGGTAACCTCATTAGGTTTAATCCGAAGGATTATATTTAGAAGAGGTAGAAACCGCTTAATGTTAAAGTTATTAGAACCGACCGCTAAATTAAGTCTTAATAAATTAATAAGAAGGCTTTTGTTGCCGCCGTTAAATAGTAATAAATAAGAAGCGGGAAGGCCCTATAGAGCTAGTATTAGATTAAGTAAAATATTCTTTAGTTTTATAAGCGTTAGATGGAAACTTATAATAGGTATATTAGTAATTACCTTTATTACCTATCTAGTGTAATAAGTCTAAAGAGCTAGAGATGTCTAGATCCTAATAAGCTAAGTTAAATAAATTGTAAAAGTTATTTAGTCCTTCTTTAATAGGTTTTGTTTTAATTATCTCTAATTAGGAGAAATTTGCTATTATAAGTAAACGCGCTAAGAGCTATATTAGGAGGGCTAACGTAGCAGGCAAGTAGGCAGACGAGGAGGGGAGATTAAAGAGGCTAGTATATAACGGATAGTATAATAGCAGGTAAGTATAGGGAGGTTAAGTATATGTTAAGCGCGTCTTATAATAAGGAAATAACTAAGGAGAAAAGTATAAGGAAGAAAGCAGGGTGCGAGCAAATATAAGGATTAAAGATTAGGCGCGGAAAAGTTAAGCTAACCTAACGTGGCTTAGACTAAGACTTTATAGGGCTTAGTTAAATACTAAGCTATAATAACCTAAAGTAGAAAGTTGCAGGTAGCATTTCTTAGTAATTATAGTTATTAGCTTTTAGTTTGTTCTATAACGCGTAAGGCTTAAATAAAGTAAGGCTCTAATGCAGCGATGCTAAAAGGCGCTAGGTAAGGTACAGCTAGCGACAGTGGGTTAATTATTGGGTTAGTTATATAAGCACCCACAATTAATTATATAGCTAGTCCTAAAACGAGCTAAACCTAATATGCCAAATATAGATATAGCCAACCCCATTTTACAGCGCTTAATTAACCTATTTCCTATAACTGGGATCCAGTTCTTAGAACTAGATCCTTTTTTAGGATCGCGCCCTTTTTACAGCAGTTAATTAGTCTGCTTTATAAACCCGAATTAGGATTTTAGTTTTAGAATTAGATTCCGTTCCTAGAATTATAACTTAAGCTATAACTAAAAATAGCTCCTTTCTTCCAAGACCATTAAACCGCTTAGCTTAACGCTATACCTTTTTAGCCACATTTAGTACGTTTGGCTTAGAATTGGGATAGGATATAGTCTTTAAAATCGGATCTAGTTCTTAGAATAAGATCCCATTTTCAATATTAAGAGAGATATCCTGTATTTATCCTTAACATTCCCACCTTATTAATATGAAATTTAGAGTTAACCTACACCCTAGTTACCTATAAAAACGCCAGAGACTATAATACCTTAACTTTAATTCTTTATAGAGGCTGACTTATTGCTGCTAAGTATATAAAGGTGGAGGACTTATAAGCTTACTATAAGCGAGTTTTTAACTTCAATTTAATGTATAGGCAAATAATAATAAGATACTTTTAACATAGAAGCAACTAGATAGAAAAACAATACTAAGCTAAGGAAATCCTAATTAGCGCCTTAATTCTTAGCGCTAGAAAATATAAACGTAATTATAAAAATCTTTTCTTATAAGAAATTTCTCATTTCTTTAGCTTCTTAGAGGCTCTATCTATAGTACAATCCACCTTTTTTTTACGTATCCCTCTTATTAATAGATCTTCTAAATGATTATCTGGCGCCTTTTCTGGTTGGTCTCTTTGCTTATATAGTTTACCCCTCCAAGCTATCTCTATTATAATATCTTTAAGCGGTTTATATATTCTAGTATAATAATAGAGGTAACGTGGGTTCTTAGTATAGTATAATACAAGTCTCTTATGCGGTATACCCGCGGGTAAAACCCAGGTAGGATACTAGGATATTATTATAATAGGACTATATATAGATATAACTAATCTATATCTAGGGTTTCGGAGACGCTTTAAGTCCTCTATTATATAGTAAGTTAGTAACCACGATAAGAGATATTTTAGTTATCTGCCCGAAATTATAGCATTGGAAATTATTAACACTTTAGTTAGGGGAGGTATATCTCTAAGGAAGTTTATAGAATTAGCTAAACTATTCTCTACTTAATTATTAGTATTGCTAAACAATATATAGGTGTTTTATAAACATACCTAGAGGCACCGGTAAACCTTTAATATAAACCTCTTTTGGTTAAGGTAAGTCTGTCTTAGCCTCGCCATGGCTCTCTATTAGCTTAGGTAAGACTATTTTAGTTTCACTGCGGCCTTTTAGGCTCTTAAGGTAATTGGCGTATATTTCCATATCCTCTTATATATTACCCTCCGTATTATCATTAATTTTATAAAAGTTAACCTTTTTAGGTGTTTAAGTAGGCGTATAAGGCATCTATTTCTGCATAGGGTTAGAAAGCTACAATTATTTCTCCTCCCCGCTACCGGATGCTATATCTTTATCGTTAATATAATTCTATGATAATTTAAGGTTTCCAGTAGGTTGATAATTAGGTATATTATCTTTAGGGTAATAGTATATTGTAATATTTTTATAAGTACTAATTAAGGACCTATAGGTTATATTAGCAATATATCTAAGCTTAGTTAAGGTAATATATATAATGTCTAGTATTCTTATAAGGATGGTAAGGGATGTATAGTTAAGAGGTTAGATTTAAAGGTAAGTCGAATTAATGGTATATAAGAACCAGGATTATAACATTTATATTCCATTTCTCTCCTAAGGCGAAGTTAGGACAGAAGGTAGAAGGGAAAGACAGAGTATACTAGCCGCCCCTTTCCACTTTATGTAGTGTCTATAGTACAATATTTAGTGGCTATAATTACTCTTAGCTTATATATTGTCTATGCCTAAGACTATAGGTGCCTAGAGTAATCCATAAGTAAGGCATTGTTAGGGGTAGCTATTAGCTAAGCTACTGCTAAACTTAAATAGCTAACGATCCCTAACAGACGCCGTATGCCTTAGTGGGGTTTAGAAGCGTTTATATAAAGTTATAAACTAGAATTAGAAGTTAACAATAACCCCTAATAACGCCTTTTTTAGTAGGAATAGTATTATATAATCTACTTTTAACGCCCATCCTTCTCGGGGTAAGATACTGCCTAAATAGTAAACTTATCCTAGCCAGTTAATCTTATATATTAACCCCCTATCTATAGTAAAGGAGCTATTAGTGCCTCTAGGGTAGTTTAATTGCTATTCTGGCTAAGCCCTTTATAAGCGCTCCGCTTTATATAGGTGGTAATTAACTCCTATTAATCTGCCTTGCGTTAGGGGAGATCTTTTACTTAAAGCGCTAAGCAGCCGGTACTTAAAGGTCTATAGGCTTATTCTATATCCTAACAATATTAACTATAATTTCTCCTTAAGTGGTATCTATAACCCCAAGTACTTATAAGCGTAGCGTCCCTAAATTGTTAGCTAGTAAGTAGGCGTTTATAGATAGAGAAACCGACTTTAGAGATAACGGTAACGTAGAGGCGTTAGCTAGTTAGGAAAGTAACTTTAGTAATAAGGATTAAGAATAGGACGTAGAGATATTGTATAACGGAGAAAATGGTTTTAGTACTAAAGATTAAGAAATAGGGGCAAATAATAATAAAGAGATATTAAGCGACGAGGCCATATAGGCGACGGTTAGATACGGTGGCCTTAGCTTTATAGTCTTAAATCTATAAGTATAGGATATAAATATAAAGAAGATTTCTAATAAAAGCTAGTAAAAGGGTTAAAACTTTAGCCACTTTTTGTTTAGCCTATCGCGAAACAAAACAATTTTTTACTATTTTTACCAGAGTCTCTACCTGCTTAACTTATAGCGAGCTATAAAGCATTCGCGATAATCTATACTTTTACTTAGATAAATTTATTTACTACCTTAAAAGCGATAATAGAAGGAAAATCTATACTAATGACCTAGGATTTTTTAAATTTCTTATAGACCTGGGACGTATGCCACCTTAGCAACTATTAGTCGTGTTTAAGACTATAGTACTTATAGATTTATATCTTAAGGATATAAATTTTTTTATAGTGTTTTCTTTTTATTTAAATTATTTCTCTACTTATAGTATATAGCGGTTGTTTATCTATTCCGGTGTAGTAGGGAGGGGTAGTTAGGTTACGCGAAAGGGCTTAGACTTATAGCTACGCTTATAGGGCTGTTTATATAGGAACTTCTCTAAGAATATATAAGGGGTCTTTATATGGGAACTTCTTTAATATTTCTAGATCTGGGACTTATATTTTTCTTTTTTTTATAGTTCTGGTATTTTCCTAATATTTACTTCCTATTTATATACTAGGCGTTAATAGAGGGCGCTAGGTTAGATTACCCTACTTATATAATTACTCTGCTTACATAATTACTCTACTTATATAATTACCTAGCTCGCATAATTACCTAGTTCGCATAATTGCCTAGCTCGCACGATTACCTAGCTCGCACAATTACCCAGTTTGCACAATCACCTAGCTTATACGATTACCTAGCTCATAGGATTGCTCAACTTTTACAAGCACTATACTTACACGGTTACCTAGCTTGCATAATTACCTAGCTTACAGGATTGCCTAGCTCCCACGAGCACTATGCTTACATAATTACCTAGCTCGTAGGATCGGCCAGCTCCCACAAGCATCTAGCTTATACGATCGCCTAGCTTATAGGATCAAAGCCACGAAAGTTATTAAACCCATTAATACCCTATTTACACGCTAGGTATTAATTAGAGGGCGCTAAATTAAACCACTATACTTATATAATTACCTACTTTCTAGGATTCCCTAGCTCCTATAAGCCCCTAGCTCCTACAACCTCCTAGCTTATAGAACCGAAGCTATCGCCGCTAAATCTATTAAGATTCTGGCTATATATTTATAGGGCGCTACGCCTAATTACCTAGCTCGCTCTTTTTATAAAATTCCTTAATTAATTAATAGTGCCTTAAAGGAAATCGTTACGGAGGAAGTAAGGAACAATAGTTAGAGTAGTGGAATATAAACATAAGAGCATTCGTAAGCGCGTATTAAATTTATCCTCCAATAGCTAGCACTATTTAATTTTAATTTAACAAACTGCGCCGAATATATAGTGCTCTTTAACTTTAAGACTAAAGATAAACTATAACCAGATCCTTATCGCTACTACCCCTCTTATTTACGGCTTCTGGTATTAGTATTATAGCTACCTTCCCTAACAAAACTTATATTCGCAACTGGAATAATAGGGGTGTATATATTTATAAACTTTAACAGGTCCTTTAACAGGTCCGTGTCTAGCTCAATATTGACACTCTTTTACTATTAGCAGTGCTATATAAATATAAGCAGGTATACTTATATAGTACCAAGTTTTTATATCTAATATATTTAACTCTTTATACGGTATGCCTATAACGCACTAAGTTGTTATATCCAACTCTATATTTAGCTCTTTTTCCATTTCCACTAAACAGTCTGTATAAGCTTCATGTTTACATATACACGTTATTCTACGTTTTAGCAGACTATTTCTGTAGTAACACTAGCAGCGATTATAATAAGCTTAACAATTAAAAAGGCTAAACTTACATAATACTAGACTAGATAGCTAGATATAGGAGACTAAGAGTGGCTGGCCTCTGTAACTTCCATTATAGGAAATCTATATAGCCTATATTAGCACTACTAAAATAGTAATAGTAGTTAAGGCTTATATAGGGTTACACTGTGCGCATATTAAATGCCCATAATTAGGGCACCTTTCCCCAAGTCCGACTCTGTTATAACAGTGTTATACCTTCTATTAGACCATTTAATATTATTATAGAAGGATATATACGCAAGTCCAACGTTTCTATAGCGGCTAAAATTGTTATTATAGAGCCTATAGAATTACTTAATAGCAAAACTCATAATATATAGTTTATAACTCTTAGGTTTAACGAGCGTGTTTTCTTCTTAGTTAGATCCGGTACTAAGATTAAGCTTTTTAAATTGTCCTAATAGTTGCGTGTAATTTTCTATACTAGATATTCTTTGCTAGGATTAAGAATAGAAAGGCCAAAAGTCTAAAACTTATAGGTAGACATATAGGGCAGCCTAAAAGGCAGAAGTCTCGGCATATTATATAAACTTTTATATTTAGCGGGCCGTATATTATTTATAGCTACCGATATAGAGATCTATAAGGCGTACTATGCTCGCTATAAAGCGTACTAGCTATTTATAAGGCGTATATGCTATCTATAAGGCGTATATACTAGCTTCTAACCCCCTCTATTTCGTCCACATTATTTATTACTATCTACATTTCGTAGTATAATCTACGTTAGTTAAGCAACTTAGTATAACTTCCCCTTTCTTTTATCTCTCCGTTTTCTAAGAAAATAATTTTATTAGCACCCTTAACAATACTAAGACGATAAGTAATAGTTAAAATTGTTTAACCTTTCCCCCAACTTTTAAGCGATTCGTAAATTAATTTCTCCGTTATATTATCTATAGCAGACGTAGCTTCGTTAAGAAGCCAAATCTTTAAATTTTTAAAAAAGGCCCTTGCGATAGTAATGCGTTAACGCTTACCGCCTAAAAGTTTAATACCTCCTTCCCTAACCACTATGTTATATCTAGTATTATAATATATAATCCGTTTATATATAGAAGCGGCTTTATAGCTTTCCGTAATTTTAGTATTATTAGTATAGAGCCCATACAATACGATTTCCCTAATTAACTTATTTAATACTTTAAGATTTTAGGGTATAACTACTATATCTTCTCATAGACTTCTTAGTATAACATTACTAATATTTTAGCCATTAATTTTAATGCTTCCTTTACTAGGGTTAATAAACCGCTTTAGGAGATTAAGAAGTGTAGACTTACTACTCCCGGTTAATCTAATAAGCGTAATAGTCTTTCCGCCCTTAACTATAAAACTAATCTTCTTTACCGTTGGCTCCTCGTCGGCGTAAGAAAATAAGATATTATTAAATTTAACGCGACCGGCGGTAACCTTAAGGTATATTACTCCTTCTTTATTAACGATAGATAGCTTAGTTTAAAGAAGTTTGGAAAAGTATTCTTCTGCAATAAGGCAACCTATTAGCATATTATACGTTTATATAAGATAGCCTATAAACATAAATGTGTTTAGCTAGGAACTAATTAAAATAAATAAGCCGCCCACACTTGCGGTATTTTACGTAAGGTAAAGAAGTAAGACTAGTACTAAAATTGCTAGGCTAATTGCTTTTAATCCCTCTCCTAATAGACTAGTAAAAAGTTATAAACACTTTATCCATAATCCTAGTTTATTACTATCTATTAATATAGAGGAATATCCGTGCTACTCCTAATCTTAATAATTAGCTATTTTTACTAGATCCTAGTATATAACTATGTCGTACTTAATCTAGCTTTCCTTATACCTATTCGTACTATATCTTAATACATTTAAAAAAGCTTAGGATTCTTAACGAGCTTAGTCCAAATATAAATAACGATTACGTTAATTATAATAAGTCCTATATATGCATCAATAAAGTGCGAGAAATAAACTATAAAGGTAATAATGTTAATTGCAGAAGGTATTAAATTAAGGATTAGACTGTCCGCAAGATGGATATACCGTTCTTCTAAGACTATAACCTCTAAGACTTCCTTAGAGCTGTTATTGCTATAGAAGTCCATTAAGAGTATTATAACGTGTCTTAAGGCGTGCTCTTTTAGGTTACGTATTAAATATTCTATAACGTGCCCCTTTATATATAAGTTAAACCGGTTTAAAATAAAGGTAAGTAGCGTTATTACCTATAAGACAAATTCTAGAATAGGAATAGAACCTTTAGCGGTTAGTTAATGCTACTTAGAAAGGACAAAAATATAAACTAGATCTATCTATAGTAGCATTTATAAGTGCACCCGTTTATATTAATGGCAATATCGCTAGTAGCCTAGCTAAGACTTATAGGACACCTACTAGGCAAAGCAACAACTATATTTTTAAGTCCTTTGGCTATAGGTACGGTATAACTACTAAGAGATCCTCTATACAATCCCGCCAGCTTTTAATATTACTAGCTTAGGGCTACTTAAGTAGCGGTTCCACTTCGCTCGCTAGGTAAGGTATTCTATATAGGATAGAGAGCCTAACCAACAGAAACATCCCCAAAACCGGTATTATAAGGCGTATAACTTAGTAGACGTTAATTAATTAGTTAATGGCGAGGACGATAAAACGGGCGACTTTAAGGGTATAGGTAATTAGGCAAGAGCTAAAATAAAAATACCTTAGGTGAATTAATTTGAGTTAAAAAAGGATCTAAATAGTACTCTATATAAGTATCGAACTTTCTATAAAGACCTAAACATCTAGTTAGTATAGAACAATAATTTTATATAGGGACGTTATATACATGCGTGTAGAGTAATTTGCTAGTATATAGCCTGGAGAATACCTTCTGTACCTTACCTATTATTAGATAAGCTTATAGTTGTAGAATTTAGATACTTATATAGCTGGCTATAATTTCTACCACCATCTATAATACCTAAGTTAGCCGCTTCCTATATATAACTAGTAATAACTACAATCTTATAGATTGCACGGTATAGTAAAGGAAAGAAACAACCAGAAGGACGGAATAAATATAGTTAATAGTCTTAAATAGCTGCATAATTTATGGTTTTATAAAATAAGATATATTTACTATTATAATTTTTTAAGTAAGATAGCCTGCCAAACCTTTTGCACTTAGTCTCCCCTAAATAGTTAAAGAACTAAAAATAAGATAAAATTGTTACTAAAACCCAATATTAGATTAGGGCCTAAATACCAAATAAGAACGTATGTGGAGCAAAATTATCTAACGGATAGGGACTAGGATAGTAACAACTCTTAGTTAGTATCTAGTAGAGCGTAGGCGTGTATAGTAGATTCTATATACGTTAGGGGAGTTAGAATAAGGTGGATAGAGGAGGGCTATATAGCAAACTAGTATTAAGTAGTATTGATCTAACGCTTTAGAATAGAATCCCCCTTCCACTAAATACCCGCTTTATATTGGTTTTTTACCCGCCTTGTATATCCTTGCCCTAGCTATTTATTACTTATTCCTGCTCTTTATAGGATCCTAAGGCAGCTTATATGGTGTTTTGGGTTTAATACTTAATTAGTTTATAGGATCCTAAGGCTTATCTAGCGTCTTAGATTAACTATTTAATTAGCTTGCCTCTTATTATACTAAAACTTAAATAAGTATTTATATTGACTATTTATAACTAAAACTAACCAGATAGAATTGTGCCCTAGGATTATGCCCTAGAGAAATTACTCTTAATAGCCTGTAATATACGCCACTGAAAAACCTTATTATATATTAGGGATATCTTCACTTCCCGTAGCTCGTCTACTATATAGTTTTAAACCTCCCCCTAGATAAGTAGAGGAACCCATAACTAAGAGTTATAGGTTTTAGTAAGATCCTTAGCTTTATTACGCAATAAGAGCTGCCTAGTGTTAACTAAGACTTATAGTGCGCACAATATATAGCTTACTAGGAAGTATCTCTATTCTTTCTCTATATATCCTACAGCGGTACGTATATTTAGGCTAGACTTATAAGACATAGTGGCGTTAAAACGGAAGATTAGGACGATATAATATGACTTAAGTAGAGTTATAAGACGAAGACCTAACTATTCTAACTAATTATATCGCTTTAACTAATCTAACTATTTTAACTATCCTAACTATTCTAACTATTCTAACCGTTCTAACCGGTATAACCCGCTTACTATCCCCAGACGCCACTAATAAAGCCTTAAGTTAGTATAAAAATCCCACCCCTAGCAACTTTTGCCTTAATACGCCTTCCTATATCCCCAATACTTATAAATAAGGGATAACCAAGCTATAGAGGTTAAGATGCCGATTATGGCCCCATAATAATATAAGCGTTAAATTTAGCTTAATTAATTGGCTAGTTCTTATCGATAACTATTAAACGCGAATTAACGGGTTAAGGGATAAGTACGGTTTTAATATAAAATGCTCTTAACTAATCGCTATAAGCGCTATAAACGCTATAACAGATACTACCCTAGCCTAAGTACTAGCGTAAAGAAGCGGATACTTAAACGGCTTTAGATATTAGAGTTTCTATCTCTAATCCTGTTACTTTCCTACAATTTGTAATTCTAAAAACCTATATATTCCGATAAAGATATCACCGCAAACGTTATAATGCACACCCACTACCTTATATTAGAGGATTTCTTTAAAGGTTAAATGATTTACTTACTAAGAGGTAATAATCCGTCTAAGATAAGATAAGGAGAATTAAACTTACTATAGCTGGAAAAAAGCTAATAGTTGCACTAAGTATAATTATCCGCGATGCTTTATCTAACTAGATCTATTTTACTATAACTTAGGAAGATACATTACAGTTTAGACGCGTGCGCCACTCCCACTTTATAATAAGTTGGGCTGTAGTAAATGGAACCTACACCGAGACGCTTTCTAAAGCTGTTAAGACGCGTACTAAAAGTCGGCTTAATATTAAGAATAATAGCACTATACCAAAAGGCTAGAGTAGGGAAGGGAATAAAATAGCGACAATAAGCACCTAGCGTACTAGGCGGGGGCTTTAGCGGTATTACTTATAGGAGTTCTATAGACTTATAACCTAGTTCTCTATTAGTGGATTCCTTTAATATAGTGGCCTTATAAACCTAAATAACCAATATAAGCAATAATAGAGACTCTAGTAACTAAGTTATTGGCTATAATAAGTCTTAGGGTAGGTAGACTTTTCGGAGCTTTTTATACTGCTAAATAAGAAGCCTAATAGCGAGTTTAGGAAAAATAAAAAGGAGGAGCACCTAAAGCAAAAGATGCTCCTAGAAGTGGCTTGGCTAGTAGTACTAATAAAGTATAATATAGAATAGTATAAAGTAATAAAAGAACTATATATAGAAATACGTAGCGTAGGCAAACTAATAATCGTGTATTTTATAACTGAAATAACTAAAAGCGGTAAAGGGGGAAGGTAACTATATCCTCGCCCTAGTTAACCTGCCGCCCTTATATCTGTGCTAGCGATACTAGAACTTATAGGGAAGTGGCCTTAAATATCCTATCGCGACTTATAAAAGAACTAATATAATATTGGAAATGCTTTTCTAGGGGGTAATATACTATCTCCTAAGGTAAACAAAGTTAGTATAAGACTGTAGATGTATTAGGGCAGGCGGGATGGGCTGACTTTAGGGGGCTAGGGGAGGTATTTTACGCAGTAACCACTAAATCCTAGACGTAGCGCACCGCGACTACTAAATTATAGACGCCTTTGTACTGTAACCACTAAATTATAGATACCTTTATACCGCGACTACTAAATTATAGGATATGCTAAAAATTAGAGCCGCTACTTACGGCCAACGTAGTAATTACCGCCTTTTTTAGCTAAGCACATTCGAATCCAAATCTATAGCTTTAACATAGTTATTATCCCTTAATTAAAGATTAAATAAGCCAGAAATTATAAATAAGGATTAAAATCTGTAAGTAAATATTAAAGTAATACTAAGTTATAACTAAATCCGGCGCCTAGGATAAAACTCTATAATGTCTAAGAAATACTAATTAATACTAGTTAAAGACACGGTTAGATAGCTGCTATTAAGTAGGAAAGGTTATATAAAAACGAGCCGCTGCCTTACTCCTAAGCAGTTAAATCGGTATATAACGAGTCCTACTTAACCTTTAATCCTTCTTATAAGTCGGGCGTAAGGCTTAAAGGCTAAGTTCTATTAATAGTTACCTTATACGTATAAGAGCTGTCCGCCTCTTTAGGTATACTATTAGGCTAACTTACGTTTTAAGTGTATATATATAAAGTAGACGCAATAATAGATTTAGTACTTTTTAGTTATTAAGCCTCCATTATACTAACACCCTAAATTAACTAGATATACTATAAAACTAAAATAAGGTCAGTAATATATATATAGCTAGATAATTACTAGAAAATGCTATTCTAAACGGTAATAAATAACTCCGCCGCGAGTGTTTTCTAGTAGTTGGATATAATGCGCTAGGTAGTTATATACTTAGCATATAGTAATAAGAATTAAGAGTATATTGCTAAATATATAGTATATAGGGAGCGCCTTATTGTTAGATAAATAAAAGCTTTATTAGGGTATAGGCTGTTTCTTAATTAAATTTTGCTCTTATTTACATGTTCAGTTTTCCAGTTCTTTTAGCATTAGTAAGGTAACTAGCCCTAAATTTAAATTGCGTTATATAAAGGTTAAGATTTTTTCTAAGTTAAAGATATAAGTTCTCTTACCCTTAAAGTCTATAGATATTAGAAGGAGTAGTTACTAGACCTATCCAATAAGAACTCTACCCGTTTTATCTTATAGCTTCTATAAGATTAAAGCATTATAGTCCTTAAAGGCGCAACCAATGCCATTTTAAAGTGGCCGCAAATTAATGACAATAAGGTTATGCCAGTTTTCTTTCCTTTAAGGAAAAAAAGCTCTACTTACTAATACCTTTAAAGTTCATAAATGCCCTTATTAGTTCTACTAGGGATAGTAGTTTCTAAGTCTTATATGTTAAAGAACACGATTTCCCTTAATATGCCCTATTTTTAATTAGATAATTACCGGATTAGAAGCAGCTAGCTAATAACAACAATATTATTACTATTAGTTGCTATTACCTTAGAGAAGACATTAATTAGAGATAGATTGTATAGTACAACCTAGCCCTTTAAAAGGAAGAGACTAATAGCATATCTATTATTAAAGCATGCGGAGGGGATATATAAGTAATCGCGCCTACTAATTAAGCCAGCTCTTATTAAAATTAGTATTATTTAAAATGGGTAGCTAAGACAATTAAGTCCAACTCCTACTATTAGAGAAGGGAAAGTAATAGTGGTTTATTATATGTAGAATAGGAATAAGCCTATTTAATAAGTAGCAAGATATAACTTATTTGCGTTATTTAAGATATATTTTATCTAATCTCTTTATTAAGAGTCCTAAAGCTATAACTATTAACCCTAGCCCGCTCCAAACATAAGATTATTAAAGGGAACGTTAGCGGCGCAAGGTTCCATCCTAAATTTAAAAATCCCCTTACTATAACCCCCTAGTTTACCTGCCGGAAACTCTATTTACGGAGCCATATATCTAAAATCCCCTTTAGCACTATTTCTACTAAACCTAACCGTAGTGGTACTTGGTAACCCTAACCTAAAGTCCCTTCTAGCTTTAGGTTTAATAGAAAAATTGGTGTATAGATCTATAGTAAATCCAAAACCCTTTTTAGTAGCGCTCGGTGCTATAAAGAACTTAAACACCCTTCTACCCCCTTATGCTTTAGGTTTAATTGCACATAGCGTAGTACTTAGTGCTATAGTGAATTTAAAGTCTCCTCTTATAAAAGACGTTGGGATAGGCATCTAAGTGCTGTCTTCGGCTTTTAAAGTTAAGGGGCCCATTTCAGCGCTTAGAGGAATAAATTCTCCTTAGCCACCGCTATTAAAGCTAGGTTTTAGCGAGTTTGTATAAGGTATATAAACAGTAAAGTCTTCCGTTTATTTTATTTAATTACTAGCCTCCGCTAATTGCGAGTTTATATCTTATAAGCATTTCTAAAATAATATAATCTTATAACATATTCTTCTTAATATACGTTATAAATAGTATAAATATTTAAGTCCGTGATAAAGCTTCCATACTATAAGCTTTCCGCTTATATTAAAGAAGACCAGCAGAAGAGTTAAATTGGTGGCTATACGGTAGGCACGTATCCTAGTTAAAATAACGCTTTAGAATCTTATATCCAAACCCCTTTATAGTTTTAATATACTTATAATACAAATCTAGACGCTGGTAAATTTTATTATAATCTTTAATAGGATAATCCCACCCTCCTTTTAACTTTAAGGGTCGAAAATATCTAACTCCTATATAATGCTTAAGGGCGAGAATATAACCGGTAACGGCCTTAGTAAAGGCGGCTTCGTCCACTTATATTATGGGTAATAGCCTAAACATCTCCTCTAAAACACTAACTCGCGTAGTAAGATCTTTATACAATATAAATAAACAGTATTATAGGTCGGCATCTTTTCTCTTTAATAGATATTGACGTTTAGCACGTCGGGGGTAAGGTGGAGGTGTTTTAACGGATGTATTTATTATATACATTAGTTTCTTTATAAATGTTAGTATATATGCCGTTTGTAGCGTACGAAGAGCTACTTACTATTATCTCTATTTAAAAGCTATCGGATATGTTTAACAGGCGGGCGGTTAGTAGAATATTATAAGTGTATATGCCAAGGTTTACCTAGCCTACGTCTAAGGTCTTACCGTCTAGGGGCTAAGGCTTAGTGCGTTAAGTTAGGCGGAATTTAGCAGCGCTGACCGCCTAATTCTGGCTATAACTAAGCCACGAGCCGGATATATATAATGACTAGACTTATTGCTAAGTTTAGAACACATCAAATACTTTATTAAAGATAGTTTGGTTTCTCTACCCTAAATACTTATTTATAGTACATCTATAAAGAAGAGAGTTATATATGCCCTTTACCAGCAATACGCAGCCCCCTTCGCGTTTATTAAATAATTTCCTCCTTTACCTTCTTATGCATATTTAAGTAAGCCTCTTAGTTTAATATGTCTTTATAGTCGCCTAGAAGAAATTCTTATATAAGCTTTTTAGGCCTCTATATAGACCTATAGAGGCGCACCGCAGTTTTTATTAAGCCTGTATTTACTATAATAGAAAATTAGTTATGCATTAATGGCTTAGGTGTTTGCTCTTACATTATAACAACGTTTACTAGATATCTTTTCTGCGTCTTCTAGTATTTCGTATACTAAGCTCTTACGGTATAGCGGAGATAAGTATACTTATAGTAAACCTAGGTATAATTATACATTGCTAGTAGCAAATAAAAGGGAATAGATATTAAAGGATATTAAATAACAGCAATAAAATTGAGCATTTTATTTTTAAATAAAAAGGATCACTAATTAAAAGAACGTATGTCGCTTTAAGCGTTAGAAAAGTAGGGTACCTAAGATCCCTATTACTACTAAAGAGTGCTAGAAATTAATAAAGTATTTATATAAGAGCTTATATCACGCAACACTATATAGGGCCCTCTAGATAAATACTAGATAAGTATTAAGTACATCCCCTCTACTATTTTAAGCTACCGGGATCTATTACTAATACTGTTAAATCTAGTACGCATACTATAATTAGATTAGATCTTAATATGGGGCTCCTTATACTAGTGCTTATAGTATAAAGCGTCTATAATTTAATAGTCCCGGTACAAAAGTGTCTATAATTTAGTGGTTATAATGCGAAGGCGTCTATAATTTAGTAGTTGCGGTGCAAAGGTATTTAGAATTTAGTAGGCACTATAAGCTACTAAACTATTTAGGGTTCTGCTATAAATTAGATAAGAGCTAATTAAGAAGCTAATATTACTTTCTTTCCTCTTAATATTATCCCGGATATAATCTAAGCTAAATCGCGAGAGATCCTTAAGGTTAGATAACCCAAGCCTTATTCTGCGACTCCCTACATTCTATAAGCCTTAGATATAATCGTTTAATAGGCTTAGTAGGAGCTAATTGGATTCATCCCCAAAGCTTATTACCCATTTAAGAAAATAAGCCATCTTAAAACCGAAACAATTTAGGAGTATATATACTCTAAATAATAGCAATAAGTATAGCGCGTATTCCCTATAAGCATTATAGGTAATTAATATAGCCCTTTTTCCCCACTTACTCCTTTTACCTATATAATGTTTCCTAAATATAAAACTCTTTAAAACTTCTAAAGGTTTAGCTTAGCAGTCCGCTCCCTAACAGTCTATCTTTTTAACTTTTTATATTCTACTCTTCTACTATCTAGAACGCAAAATAGTAGGACGCCTTACGCTTTAAATAGAAACTAGGGTTCTATATTAGGAATGCTTATATTATTATATTAATCATTAATACGCCAGATCATTCTATATATAATATTAGTATTAGCGCCACGTTAATACGTGGAAACTTTATATCCCGCCTCCTCTTAGTAGTCTATATCTTTAATTCTACATCTTTCTATATTTTAAACCTCTTTAATATCGCATATAAACTTAGCCGTCTACTTTTAACCACTAACTGCTACAATAGAATGGAAATAGGTAAGTAAAAGGATACTCTGCCCTATAGTTATTAGAGTTAATAGTCCACTTATAGAGGGGCAGCTACTAAATTAGAAAATTTACGTGTATAACTATAACAATTATATAAGAAGTTTTGTTTAAGTAGGGCACTTAAACTAACACTAAAAATCCCGTAAGTCTCTACTCTATTTAACCGTAGTGTATATTCCTAACTCTTATAGACGCTAAAGAGCCGACTTACTATTACGACAAATGCTCTAGAGCTTTCTTTTAAGGTGACCTCCTTAAGTTACATAAGAGGCGTTATAAAAAAAGGACTGTTGCTAGCTATAGTTAAGACTTACAAATTTTAGTGCTAAGGAGAATAAGATTATACTTTCAATGCTCCTTAAAAAAACTTAAGTATAATAGCGATAGCGACAAACCTTGCCTAAGATGCTTACTAGCGGGTTTATAATACGTTTATAAGTAGAGGCGTAACTAGGCGACTCTCCTAAAAGAATTAAAGGAGGCTAAAAAACTAGTAAAAGAGATAGATAGGAGAATAACGGGAAATAAAGAGGATAAATCGATGCTAGGAGTTTAGTTCCACTCCCTATCCTTAGGTTTATCCACTATCCTATTTTCCTTAAACTCCTTAGCGGCCTTACCTAAATAACAGCATTACCTAGAACTAAATTTTCTCCTTAAAAGCATCTCCTAGTGCTAGATTTACTTATATTTAGGGTTCTTTAAAAAGACTAAAATATCGCTATACGGGTGCGGCCACGTAAGGGATAAGCACTATAGTAATATAGAGCATGGTTAGACTCCTTTAGGTTTTATACCTCTACAGATATACAATACTGCATTATATACCTCTTCCGTTACTTCTTAGCATTGTTCTTTAGTGCCTTTAGCTAATTTTAGTACGTATAAGCCCTCTATAATATGCGTAAAATATTAAATAAATATCTAACGTACTAGGAGAGTTCCCTTCACTAATAATAGAGGAAGGTGAATTATTTCCTAAAAGACATTTTGTTAATACTAATAATAGTAAAGTTATAAAATTCTAAGGTATCTTAAATATGCTAAAGCATTATATAATTACTCTTTGTACTAGATCCTATTAATTTAGGAAATATATTTTTATCTACTAAGCTTTATATAGTAGTGTGTTCGCAAGGTTAGTTTTATTAATCTACTTACTTAGTTAGTAAGTTATTAGTAGGGAATATACTATCTCTAAGACTTATAGAGTAATTAACTAAGAATTAAGTTAGTGCCCCTTATCTAAAAAGTATACTTCAACTACCCGATAATAAGAAGGTTGGCCGGGAAACCGCTCTTAGAGGCGTAGGAATAGTGTAATTAGTAGGCCGGTACGCAGGAACATAATACTATTTAACTTTACTTAATGTGGCTTAAAGGAGTATAGAGCCTTAACCTAAGCTATAGGAACACGTCCTTTAACTAAGCCTTTATTATATAACCTAACTGCTTTTAGGCGCTGCGGCTAACCCCACCACTTACCCTTCCTAGAACTTTAGAAGTTACACTAGTCCTTAGTTAAGTGACTAACGTTTAAAGCTCTAACTAACTAGCTAAATCCGTTGCAGATTAGACGAAGCTAATAACGACTTCTTAATATATATATAGAGGCTCTAGAGCTATGTTTAATAAAGCAGAGTTCTTATTCTTAATCGTCCTATTTAACACTAAATTACTCCCTTAAATATTGCTTAAGGCGTAGTTAAAACTAGAGAAACATGCTATCTAAGAGTGCTCTATTTAGCTTAGCGCAGCTTATAGATAGCGAGAAATATAGCAACTTAAAACTTATATACTAGGGGCTAAAGTTTAAAGTCTATAAAGTAATTATATGTACCTAATCTCCTATACTTGCAGCTGCCTATAATAGAGGCTTTTAGATAAAAGCTAATTAAACGTCTAGTGGAATTGACCCTAACTAACCAACTAATGGGTAGGAGGTAGCGACTAATATTATAAATATCAACGAGTTTGATTCCGGCACTATTAAGAAAATAATTTAATTTATATATAAGAGGGACTATAAGAATGGTAAGGAGGAGTAAGGATCTAATATTAACAACGCCGATGCCTTATTGCTATCTAAACTAAATAATAGCGGTGGCGATAATAAAGATATAATAATACGGCTAACGACGGCCTATATTATACTTCGTTACGTCTATATTAATATAATTGCCGATTACTATAATATACTATAGCTAAAAGAGCTTGCGAATATAAAAATCTAATATATTCTAGGAACTAGCTAGTCCGTAGATGGGTTTCCTAATATTATTAAGGATGTCTTTAGCCTAATAGGTGACTTAGTATTGCATAATATAATTACCTTAATAGCGGCTGAGTATATTAAAGAGCTTATTAAACTTAAGGACTTTATAGAGCTGGACGTTATAGGCGATTTTGCCATTAGCATTATACGGACAGCGATTACCGCATCTAAGGATATAGAGGAAAATTTTATACTAAAACTTTAAGCTATCTAGTCTCAGCTACAATAAATAGAATTACTGCTTTAATCCGCCAAGGTAAGGTATACCGCGGCTAAGCGTAAAAGCGAAAACATTAATAACTGTCTTAATACCCTCTGCACAACTAGGACCTATTATAATATTAGTTATAGAGCCGAGTTTATATGTTATATTAAGGACAGTAGTTATCTATCCGACCCTAATTACCCTTATATACTTTATTATAAAAGGTGCGAGCATTATATATAAGTAAAGATACATAGCTTAGGAGATCGGCTTAGGTAGGAAGTTATTATACAATACTTCTATTCCTTTCTCCGTTTGGGTTGATTTAAGAAATTCGAATATATATCTCGTTTATAGTCGGTCCGTTAGATATTATACAACTATATTATCCATCTCCTATTAGCCTCCCCTTACCTCACCTCTTACCTTACCCTTTATCTCATCCTTTACCTTACCCTCACCCTTACCCTCACCCTTATTTATTACCCCTCGCCCCCCTAAACGAATTACAAAATTCTAGTCATTGCATCTATTTTACTAAATACTAGAATAGGATTAGATAATAATAGACTAAAATAAAATAAAAAGTGGTAAAGAATAATAAGATAAGCGCGTAATAACTAGGAAAAGGTCTTATATATAAGGAACGTATAGTTCTAAATTTACCAGTTATATACCTTTTTATAGGTACTAGAGGGTTAGCATAGGATTCTCGCATAGGCAAGGTAACTTACTTAGTAGTGCCTTTTAATTGGATGCTATACGCTATACATAAAGGTTGCGTAATTTTTAAAATGCTTAAGTTCTTTAATCTACTCTAAGCAATAAGGATGCTTATAGTAGAACCCCTGCCTAAACACTCCTTCTATAACGTAATTATTAAAATACTTCTATAGTATATCCTTCTTCGCAAATAGGCGGGTTTGCCTTAGCGTTAAGAGTTAGTTATTGCCGATGTAGATAAGATAAATAAGATTAATAAACGTTATAGGATACGGCAGCTGTATTATCTTAATACCCTCTTCCTTAATCGGGACCGCGCTCCGCGTCTTATCTAGGTTTTCTTAAAAAGGCGAGTCTAAGCTAATCTATTCTTTCTACCGCTTTACCTACTAATAGGTGCCAGTATTAGCGTTACTTGCACCTCTTTTTACGCCTATTATACTTTAGTCTACTTTAGACCTAAGTTAAAATCTAATAGCCTTACTTAGGATCCCATTCTGCTGACTCTCTTATTAATTATAATACTTAACGAGATTGTGGATAAACTTTATATGGAGTTTTATAGCGTGTCCTTCTTCAAGCTTATTTAGCAGCTAAGATAGTAGTTTGGCAATAGCAATATATTTATAAAATTTATACTATACAGCTAAATAGGTGGGAATTTCCGTCCTAACGCTACCACTAAGCTATCTTTTAATATTATAATTGTCGATGGCGTTATAAAAATTAAGAATAACCTAGTCCTCTTTTTGTTTACGTAGGACGTTTATAATACTATAAAGTTTATATCTAGCTTTGTTATAATAGTTATATAGTTTTATTCCCTTTGCGGTATTAATAGGGTAATATCCCTAGCTCCTAATCTTTTACTTATATTGCTCTCGTTTCTTATAAAGCTATAAAATATTAGGGCGTTAATTAAGTTCTAGCTAGAATTTAAGCTTTTGCTTATTAGTTAGACCTATAGGGGCCCGCTTATCCCTTAAGATCCCTATCTATACGGCATATTAAATAAGGTCGTCCTATAATAGAGTCTTAAAGTAAATCGACTAGAAATCGCGCTTAATTAAATTAGGTAAATAAAACCGTTAGTAGGTATTACTATAATAACCTATTATCTAATTTCGCTCTTTTAGAGTAAGGGTACCTAGAAAACTTAGTTAATATATACACTTATATCAAATTAGACACTTACTATTTAATTTCCTTTTAGACGCTTATTGCAGCTAGTAAAGTTTAAGCAATTTTTTAAACCCGGCTACTTGGCCTAACTATATATAGTAATCGCGGCATTTCTAGTAAGGGAATGCTTTAGTGTTCAACACTCCCCTATAACTAGCCATTATCTTAATATCTTAAAAAATAGGTCGTTTCTCTATCTCCTTCTTAAACTTCACTTTAAGACTCTCTTTTTTTGCTAGGATTTTAAGTCTAAAAATCTCTTCCGGTGAAGTGTAACGGCGTTAAAATATATTATCCGCGATAGTAAGGCTTATAAGATAGAATAGGATATAAAAAGCTAGGATACTTTTAAGACAGAAAATAAACCTCTTACTATAGGTATATTAGCACTATTCGCGCCGTCTTTAATTAACGTCGCTATATACCGTCTACCTATACCTCTAGAATTCTTAATATATATAAGACTTACAAGGGCAACAGTTATAGTTTAATTAAAGTTTTTTATATCGCGAACTTTTAGGATTGTAATATATTTATATAAAAGCGCTTTGTTAGAGCCTTTTACACTTAAACTTTTAATAAGAGCTTAGGGTCTTATTGCCATGGCACTAAAGAGGAGGAGGATTACTCCTATCTATACTTAAAAACGACTATAGTAAGGCTTTACGTCCATTATCTAATAGGCATTAATAATTGTATATAAGTCCTGCATATATATAGCATCCTTTTCTTTCTCTAACGTGTCCAGCTTATATATTGGCGTTAAGTAGGTTAGAATCCACTATAATAAATCAGCCAGGATTTTTTTAAAAAAATTAAAGATTACCTATATCTTGTATATTAAGTTCTGCGCTATTGTTTATACTATAGCCTACTACATCTATAAATTTGCATAGCATTTATCTCTAGTATAACTAGATCGTGCTTTTCTTCTTAATTTAAGAATTCTTTACGCGCTATTTAAGGTATGTTTTAAACGTATTAGCTACACACTAACGAAGGGCCTTAGTTAGGTTAGACTTAACTTTTAGGCAGAACCTAAATATAAATCATTAGTATTATAAGGTGAATTTTGGTTTAAATATAAACGAACTTTTCCTAATTTTAAAACTTACGCTTAATAAAAAAAGTAGACTAGGGCTTCCGTTTTAACTTCGCCCTTTCTTAGTCCTTATAATACGCAATCCTCTACTACAAATATTCCCCCTTAGAATTGGCGTCTTCCTTAGCTCTAGAGTTAGAGCTTAAATCTAAGTCCGAAGCTAGCTTAAAATAAAACGGCTTGCCTAGTTCGGAGTCTAAGCTAAAGGCTAGATCTATATTTCGCCATTTCTTACGTTAAAAGGGCATGGTGGTTAAACGCGTAGTATTTTAGTGCTTTAATAGCTGCCAGTTACTTACACGTAGAAGCTAGCTTAAGAGCGACTGCTGTTAATAGGAACGCTAAAAAAGGCTTTATAGGAGATCGGCGTTTTTAAGAGCGGGATAGGGCAAAAAAATCCCATAGGTAGAAACCTAGAAATTAAGTATTAAAAGTAAACAACATAATAACAGAGGAAAATGCATACGTAGCTACTGTGGGAAAAGGGTTAAAGGAGCGTAGTATAGAAGGGAGGTTTTATTATATAAGGGTAGTGCTTTTGGCGAAGGATGAGGATAAAGGTAGGCGGCGGACGTCTATGGCTTCTTAAATAACGTTTGGGGAGCTTCTAGGTTTAGTAGGTAAATGAGGAAGACCCTACCGTCCTTAGCATGCTTAGTATGTTGTAAAAGCGGCGACAAACATAGGTCTAAGTGAGGAGAAACAGCCTCCTAAAACGGGGGGGAGGAGCCTCTAAATCCGGCTGCGTCTTCCCCAACAATAAGATTCTAGTAGGTATATTATAAGCATGAAAGGCGACTAATAGGGGTTAGTAATTAAATTAAAGTTATAACTAATAAGAGTAAGAGCTAATAAGTAACCGTTAAAGCAGGCTATAAGATAAAAATGAAAACCTTGTTTTTAAATTAAGTTATTTTAATACCATTTTAGACTAGAAGTGTAGTTAGCTAAATATTAAGCGCCTAGTTAGTTTAGCGCCTTTTAGATAATTTTAAGAAACTACTTCCTGTAATTTAAATACTAATAACTTAAACTTAAACTCTAGAGAAAGCTAGATATCTAAATTAAGTAAAACACTTACTACTATACTCTAATATAGTTTATAGGATAATTTCGCTTCTAGCCGCCTAGTAGCTAAGGCTTTACTAATATGCGTATAAAATATTATACAGCAAGCAACTTAGTAATTGCCTTACTAGAATAAATAAATTACTATAGTTTATCTATTTTTCGCTTTACTGGAATAAAAAAAAGAGGCTTTTTAAGTATTAAGTAATCTACCCAGCTAAATAGAGCGTAAAGTTACTGTAAATTAATTAGATCTTTAAGACATATAGGATATCCGCTTATTAACCTAGGTATACTTATAATCCCTCTAATAGAGATCGCAATACTTTTGCTTAAGGTATTAACCATAAATTATATACGTCGTTTAAATAGGGGATAACCTTTTAGTACTTTTAATATATATAAGCTATTAGATGACTATAAATAAGGAACTAAGGTAATATAGTAATAAGCTAAGAGTATAAGTATTAACGCCCACTAGGAGGGGGATTAAGTCGGCAAAATATATAACCAACGCACTTATAACGGCCGTTAATATACTAAGGGAGATAATGAAGCTTAAAGTAGAATATTATAGCATATATTAAGTCTATAATAGTAGAAATTATAAAACTTAATTTTATATATTCCATAGTTTGGCTTTTTAATTCTCCTACTATAGATAGGTTATTAAATAGAGGTTTAGGTCCTTAGAGATAAAGATTAAAACAATAATATCTACTATAGTACTATACTAGGATAGTATAAATAAACCTCTTTTATGCTTCCTCGCTGTCTAAACTCCGTATAAAGCTTTTAAAGAGTTTTAGGTAAAATCGATCTATAACTAGGGATTAAGTGCTAGCAGCTATTAGTATAAAGGTTATACCGGTCCCTAATAAAAGATTAAAGTTAGGCTTGCCCTTTTTAGGCTATAGGAATAGACTTTCTAATTAGGTAATAATAATTAGATTATTATTTTAAAGGCCCCTATCCTAAAAAGTACTAAGGTTTTTTACTACTTTAGGTTTAAAGAACCTTTCTAAGTTAGTATTAAATTATAGGATATATAATAGATTAGCTAACTAGGGTGCGGTAAAAGTACAACATACCCTAAAATATATTAGCTTAATTTTAAGCATCTCCTAGACTAAACGTACGCTTCACTAATAGATACATTATACTATAAATAATTGGCCTAGATTAAACTATACCCTATATAATTAGGACGCTACTACATTAAATTAGGAAAGTACTTTACTTACTAATCTTCTTAGGTCGCTTACCCCTATTATAATTACAAAACAAATAAGGCTGTAACTCCTTAGTAGTTGTCATTATTACTACAACTCTAGTATTGTTTATTAGAAGATTAAATATCTTTAAATTGGATCTAAAAGCGGCCTTAAAGCCTAATTTGATGGCGGTAAGGCTATACTAGCCATCTTAGGCGTAGCTTAGCATTATCTCTTATAACCTAGTAAGTAAAGTAGATCTAAATTTTCGCCACTTAAAGGTCTTGCTTACTACATCCTTAAATCTCTATAACGACTCAGCTCTGCTCCACCCTAAAATATCTATCCTTATAGCGGTTATCCCACCTAAATACCAGATTAACTTAAGTTCTTATTAATATAATTTTATTTTTATATACCTATAGAAGTGCTACAGATAAGGTTAAAATGTTCTCATAGTAAATATCTAAAGTTAGATAGTGCCTGCTTAATATATATTAGAAAAATAAGAGATATAACTCCCCTTATACCTCCGCCGTCTATACTTAAAATATAAATACTAGCACTAGGTAGTACAAATTAAAAATCAGACGCTCTATAAGGTAAGGCATAGAGGACATAAAATAAGAGATAATAACTGTATTTCGTTAAGGATAATTATCTTCTATATATTTTAATATATATATTATAAAGTATATAACCGCAGTCTAATACCTTTTCGGGCATTTACATTAGATAATAGAAGTAAGACTTATAGCTTCTAAACTCTACTACTTAGGGCCGAAGCCTTGCGATATTTTGCGTGTAAATCTAAGATGCGGTTAATAAAGAGTTTAATTAGAGTGTTTAGAATATAGACTGGAAATTATCCAGAACCGCTAATAAAATTTTTATATAAATACTCGCATTTATAGCATAGTCCTACATTACAGAGATATAAACATTTAAGAAATGCTTTAAGAAGATAAAAGTAGGAAGAAAGTCTATAATTAGCATTAGTTAGTTAGCTAGATTTAGGGCAGGGATTATATAATAAAAACCCGGAGGATAGCTTAATAGAATTAACGCTAATACTACTAATAGGGCGATAAAGTGCTATAGCCATGCCTAAGACGGTATGTGCTTAATAAGATCTCTAAGGCACGCTAAAAACCCCTTGTTTAAGAAGCTATAAGGTTATACTACTTAGACAAATAAGAATAGGGCGGTAATAGTAGAGTAAAAGTGCTCTAAAGCTAAGCTTAATAAAGCCTTAAAATGCTTAAAACGGAATTTAACTTAAGTAGATTGGCGTAAAACACGTGCTTCTTCTAATATAAAAAGAATTCGCTTTCAAAATATGTATAAACATTTCGCTAGGCTTATAGACGAATTTAGTCTAAGGATATGGATACTGTAAAAATAAGCCTTTAGATCTATATTTACGTCTTTAGCTTTACTATATTGCTTAAAGTTCTATATTATTTTAGTTATTAAAGCTAGGGACTTTAATTTAGCAATATTTTTATTAAAGGTTAGTAAGGATATATTAAATACTAGCAGAATATAGGGGAGTACGGGGAGATTAGAACTTAGAGATTTAATAGCTTACTAAGCTATAAGCTTAGACACCTCCCTTTTACCTTAGTGGACTCATACTAAGAAATCGATTGCGCTGACGCGCTAATCTCCTTTAGATATTTAATCGAATTCTTTGTCTAAGGAACTTTAGCGAGATTTGTATAAAAGCATAAGCTTTTTTTATAAGGAAAACTTATAAACCCCAACAAAATTAATTAATCTCCCCACCACGTATTTTAAGGTAAAAATTATATTAAATTACTTAGGAGATCTAGCTCTATAGATTATAAGATTTTAGGCTTTTTATACCTTACGTGGGCCCGTATATAAGGGTACGTAAAGGTGCTTATGCTTTTAACAACGGGAATTTTAACTTTAACAAAATTAATCTCAGATTTAGGAGGGGACATTATAATTCTAAAGCCGTTAGTATATAAAGTAGCTACCTAAAATATATCTATAAACTTTTAAAGACTTTATTTTATTATGTTGTAGAGGAAATCCCTTTACAAAATTGCTAAAACTAAGATTTTTGCTTATGCTTTTAACAAAACTCGCTAAAGGCTCTCAGACGTGATTTTGTAAGAAGGAAGACGGCGTAGCTATTATTCCGACGCTAGCCAAAAAAATTACGTTTAAGCTCGCTAAGGTAAACCTCCCTTAGTTTACCCAGATCCGTAACGAAATAGTAAACTACGTTAGAAAAAGGTAAGAGTACTTAATTATATAATAATAAGCCGAGCATTTTACGACGTTTTAAAGGCTACTACTAAGAGATTTTTCTCGTTACTATCTCCCCACTGCTATAGAAAAGAAGTAACTGTGATAAAGAATAGTTTTAAAGTTTATAATTAATAAAAAGGATTAGTAAAGTATCTTTGCGGGTTTAAGGTCTTCCTAAAGGTAGATTTAATTATACGCATTAGCTAGAAAATTTCTATCTATAGTATCTCCTAGTAGGTATTGCAGAATAGTAGACTTTATTTTTTTACTAACTAGTATAATAAATAATAGGCTCTAATACTGGCTCTCTTCTAGTATTAAGAACTTAAAAGCTTATTAGTACTTAGTAATAGCACCTTCGCTTTTAAAATTAACAGTTATTTAAGGAATTTTTACTATTAATAAAAGCGGATAAGGCGGAGGAGTAGAGCTTAGGAAATCCTCTAAACATTTACTTATATATATATATTTAAATATTTATAGTTTCCTAAAAATTTAATTCTACTTCGTGCCGCCTAATACAGTTTTATAATCTATAAGATAGTATAATTAAAATACTAAATTAAAAATTTTAGTTTTAATATTTGGTTCTAACTAATATTTCCCATAAAAGAGCTTTAAGTCTCCCACATTAGTAGGAATATTAAGCTCTTAGTATAAGTAATAGCTCTTCCTATAACTATAGATAACTCTATCCGTGGCCTTCGTAGCTGCGCCTTAACCACCCACCTAAAGGGTGGGTGGTGGACATCCAAATCGCCAGGACACCTCAATCGCCAGAGTTTAAAAGAATTAATTATATAACACCACCACATTAATAATTATAAGTCTTTCTACTGCTTATACGCTTTATTATATTTATTATATTTATCCCTAGCGTTATTAAAAGTCTTAAGCTCTAGTATTAGTGATTTAGCCTTCTTTTTACGCTTATTTGTGAGCTTTTTTTTATTATCTATTTTTCTTTTTTTAGCTAATAAACGGCCTTTAGCTATAATAATTACCCCAAATTTTTATATAACCTTTTTAGTATTGGCTTTTTACTTTTAGCATTACTTAATTTTAATTTTAGTGTTTTTTAATTACTATTTAAAGGGTTTAAAAGCTTAAAATTAAGTATTTACTTTATAGACATATTTTTATATAGCCTTATTTAGGTTTTTATTTTCCTATTTTTACTAATTATATTTAATATACTAAGTTAAGTTACTTATCTGCCTAATTATCTTTAATATAATAATATTAATAGTCTTTAATATTAAGTTTTTTTTTGTGTAGTCTTATATAATAAAGGCAGTTTATTAAATACTTTTTTTAGGCTAAGTAGGTAAAGTATAGCCTCTATAAACACTACTTTAGTTACTTTAGTTACTATTTTTATAAATATATATTTCAGAAGTATATAGCCTATTTAGTACTATAAATAAATAGTAGTTTAGTAAAATCTATATAACAGTTAATAGGGATATAATTAATAAATTATTTAAGCATAAAAATGCTAAGGCGTTACCTAATAATATTTTTTTTTTATTATTTATAATATAGTACTTCCTTTTTTATAATTATTAAGTTATCTACTTATTATAGATCAATTTAATTAAGACTTTTGTCTAGTAACGCGTTGTTTAATGCGACCGTATAAATTATAAATTTTATGCATTACCTTTATAATTAAAAAATATATACTATTATAGATGGCTTAAGTAAGGCAAGCGACCTAGTTTTCAATTNATAGATAATTACTTATTGTGGTGGTTGTGTAGTAATTAAATATTTAAGAAAGTTGATCAATTCTGGCGATTGAGGTGTCCTGGCGATTTGGATGTCCACCACCTACCCTTCGGGTGGGTGGTCAAGGCGCAGCTACGAAGGCCACGGATAAGCTGTTTATACTTAAGGCGCGGAACTACCTAGATATAGCGAAAATAAAACTTAGGGCACTTAATTTTAACTATCCTCTTATACGTAAAAAACATCGGTTACTATCTAAAAAAAACGTCCGCCGCCTTAAAAATGTATTTAAAAGAGTAGGTTATAAAAGGCTAGAAAAAGATATTTTTATTAATACTATTATAGACAATATGGCTCTTATCTCGTTACTAGCCTTTTTAGGTCTTAATAAATAACGTTTTTATTAACTTTAGAAGGATAACTTAATACTGTTTATTAGCCTAAGGAGTATAAACTACCTTAGAGGCTTATATCATATTAAAGCTACTAAAGAATTTTTAGACGATAATAACCAATAGTAAATAATGAGGCTCTTCTCTAAAGGTAAGCGCGTTTACTTAAGTGTCTTAATTTTTTAGCTAAAAAATCTATTACAGATCTCCCACAAATAGTCCTTATAAGGATAATTAAAAAATACTTAAATAAACAGAAACCGTTAAACGGGGAAGTATTTCGCAAAATATAATACTATCATTTTAAGAATGACACGAAATTAGAGAATAGATAGTAGGCCCTATTAGATAGGTCTAAGCTAAATAATCTAAGACAACTTCTTAAGAATTCCCACTTTGCGATAGTATTTAATGCCCTAGTAAAAATATAAGGCCTATAGGAACCAATTTAGATCGGAGCGCTATATAAATTCTTAACGCTTAAATATAATAAGGTATATTATTCTCTACTTGCTTATAAAGAGTGCTAGCTAAATAAACTAGGAACTACTTTATGGACTTAACTATATCTCTAAAATTTAGAAGAAGATTATTAGCTATAGTAATATAGATTTACCCCTATTAGTAGTAGATCTAAACACTATTTAAAATCTAAAACTACTTATACTAACTATCTTAAAAGCTAATATAAATTGTATTACCGCGCTAATAAAGTCCAGAAAGATTTTCCTAGCTATTTTAGACCAGTTAATAAGAGACCTTATTTTATAGAACATTTCTTTAATAGATTGTTTAATTCCTTTATTAAGAACCTTTTTTAAGAACCTTAAATACCTAAAACCTTATTATATTATACTAAAGCATTTAATTAGCAATAAAATAAAACAAACAATTCGTTAGAGCTTTAAAGCTTACTATTATTATCCTAAAAACTTAATTATACCGTTCTTGGAGATAAGCTAGTAGCGCTATTTAAAGTATAGATTTATAGAAGACCGATAGCTTCGCTATATACTATTATAAGCGTTTTATCTTTATGATTTCCCATATATAACTTAATATGCTCTATAAAAAGAAATTGGAAAAGAAAAGCCTACTATTAGGGAGCTAAGTCTAGCTCAATATTAAAACCTCAGCCATCTATTTATTACTTAAGGCTTTCGGACTCCTATAGCTCTTATACTTAAGTCGCAAGATCCTAAAAAAGAACTTACTATTTAACCATTGCAAAAAGCTAATCCTTAATTAAAGTCTATAAATAAGCGAAAAGTTAATATAACGGAACCTTGTAGCAGGTACTACAATAGGCTCATTATTAGGCTAGGTGTGTAGGTAATGCAAATTAAAGTTAATAACGTAATAATAACTGGTAGAGTGGTTGCCTAATAGATTAACTCTAATTATATTTTAAGAATTACTACAAGGAAAGAACTATCTAGGTAGGGACTAAGGTCCTTAAATATATAACTATACTTCTATAAAATCCTTTTTATACGTAATATACGTCTTATATATAAGGTACGTAAGTTTCTCCCGTTCCTCTTATTTAATACGTAGCACGTTATATAACCTTAGCTACTATTCCTTATTATATAGTTCTATTAGCTCTATTTTAGACCGTGTCTATATTAACTAACTAGCTTCTTTTAACTCCTTTCCTAGTAGTTATAATATTATACTTAAAGCGTCCGTAATACTATCTCCTTCCTCTTTATCTTTATCCTTAAAGATTTCTAGTATCTTTAAGTTATTTACTAGAGGTATAATATCCGTCTAATTAATTTAGTTAATATTGTTACTTATTATACCTAAAGCTTCTTCTTCTTTATACGCCCAACGTCGTACTCGCACTATTGCTGCAATATTATTACTTAGTAAAATTATACTATCTTTATATTCTTGTTGTTTAAAAGAGGGGTTAGTTTATATTATATTAGTAAGTCTATCCTTATAATAACCGTCCTCTTATTTAAAATATACTAAAGTAAATATTTATTCGTCCTATAACATTTGCTTTACCTCTAATACTAAATATACGCAACCTATTATTCTAAATAGTCGTCTAGTTCCCTAGTTAATTTATCTTAGGGTTTTATGTTTAATCTACTACTACATAACTAGATAGTAAACTATCTTAAACCCTTACTAAGTTAAAACGTTCTTATAATATAGAGCAGAAGGCTCTTAAAGCCCGTATTATAGCGTCCGCTTAGTTACTTCGTCTTAAAAAGGTTTATAAAAAGGTTTATTTTAAGAAGTAGAAGCTTATAAAATAGGGTTTATAAGAACTTAGTAATAAGAGAACGGATTCTCTTCTAGCTAAGAAGGGAATAGATCTAAGTAGTTTGGCAACTACTCTTCTTAAGTCCCCCTTAAGTAGCTTATTCTTTAGCGATCTCTCTTTATTAATACTGCCTAACCTAATCTTTTTTAATACTCCTATACCTTTCCTATAGCGTTTTTTAGGTTCTCTAGTGGTTTCTAGGCAGTCTTATTATAGCCTATCCACTTTACCTTATACTATATTTTATTGTTAATGTCCTTATAACTAATAATTCTTAAAACTTACTATTTATTCTCTTCTTACCCTCTATATATATCTACTTTATAAACTAGCGGCTTAATATTCCTATATACTAGCTTTAGCATTATAATATACTATATAGGGCAGATCTTTATTTTAGCTAGTAGGTTTAACTTAAACGTAACTAGTAAAATCCTTTAAATAATTTTAAAAGGTCCTAGTTTAATATAGTCTAACTTCTTACTTAATTGTTAACACTTAAAATTTTTATATAGTACCTATACTTTATCTCCCTCCTTAAGATCTAATCCCTTAAATCTCTTAGTATTATAGTACTTTTTTATTCTTTCTTATACCTTCTTTACTAATCCCACAAGGTCTATATAAAGATTTATTAATATCTTTATTCTTTCTTTAGCTATACTACTTATTTTCTTTACTTACTATAGTAATAACAATATCCTTAGCTTATATTTATAATTTACCTTAAATAGTAATATACCTATTCCTTTTTATAGCGTTGCATTATATATAAACTATATAACTAGTAATAGTAATACCTAATTATTCTACGCGTGATTAATATAGTGTTTTAGATACTGTTTTAGTATCTAATTTAATCTTTCTATTTAACCGTCTGTCTGCGGATAATATATAGTAGAAGTTACTACTCTAACTCCTTATTCCGCTAAGAATACCTCCTAAAATACTACTATAAATCTTAGATCTCTATCTAATATAATCTTACTTAGTACCCTATATCTTATAAATACTTCTTTAATATAGATTTTAGCGATATCTTTTACTAATATTTCTTCTATATATGCTATAAAGTATACCCACTTTATAAGCTTGTCTATTATTACCAAAATCGCGTTATAATCTTATCTAGTAATATGATCTCTTAACTTTAGTAACTTAATAATAAAGTCCTAAAATATAACTTCCTATAGTTTCTCTAGTATCTTAATAGGTTAGAGCCCTCTATATAGCTTATACCTTATTAGTTTATTTCTTTAATAATTTAGATATTTTTTTAGTAATTTTTCGCGCTAAGCCCTAAATTCTATTAATAATATACTCCTCCTAGAGTCTTAATACTAAGTTCGCGGCTCTATTATATCCTTAAGTTAATCCCTTATAGAAATCTTTTATAAATTATTCTGCTATACTTCTTAGGATATACTTTACTTCTTTATATTTATATATATCTATCTATAGATTTTCTAGCTATACCTTTAAAAAATTTTATACCTAAAAGCTTTCTAATAACTTATAAACTCTATCTAGTTCTTTTTAAGTTACTATAATTTTTAGATAATTATATCTAATTAGTCTATCTATGTCTTTTTATAGTAAAGCCCCTAATAGCTTTTTATCGTTCTATAGTTTAGCCTTTTAACTTAAAGCGTCTGCTCTTATATTATCTATACCCTTAGTATACTAAATCTTAAAATAGTATTCTATAAGCATTTCTGCCTATCTAACCTATCTTTAGTTAAGTTCCTTTATTATTAGAAATCCTATTAGGTTTTTATAATCTATCTTAACTCTAAATAGTTTTTTAGTATATTATAAGAATACTTTCTATTTTTTTAGTACTATAATTATACCTAATAACTCCTTATTATAGATATTATAGTTTAACTTTAGTAGTATTATCTTCCAACTATAATATGCCATTAGGTGCTATCTATTTTAATATTTCTATATAAAGTATACTCCTAGTATATAGTTTAATATATCTATTTTTATAACCGCCTCTAATCCTAGTTAATAGATTTTAAAAACTAGCTCCTAGGTAAATAATTCCTTAACTTATTTAAATAACTCTTATTACTCTTTACCCTATACCTATAGTTTTTTTTATTTATTAATTACGTAAATAGTTTAATATCCTTTAACTATTACGCTATAAACTTTCTATAGTAATTATAAAACCCTAAAAATAATCTTAACTGCATAATGTTCTCTAGTTCTTACTAATTTACTATAGTCTTAATCTTCTTTAGATCTATACTAAGTTAGCCTAATTTAATAATAAATCTAATAAAATCGGTCTTTCTAGTGGAGAACTTGTATTTTTTAATTACTACTAGTATCTGTTCCTTTTATAGTCTCTTTAAAACCTATTTAACATATTCTCTATATTCTTCCTTACTTATTAAGTAAATAATAATATTATTAAGATATACTATAATAAATTAATTTAAGTATTCTCCTAATATATTATTAATACGCTTTTAGAACGTCGCTAGTGCGTTTATAAGCCTAAATTGTATAACTAATAGTTTATATAGTCCTTTCTTTAACCTAAAGGCTGCTTTTTATTTATTACCTTCCTTAATTCTAATTTAATGGTACGCCTATCTTAGATCTATCTTTATAAAGATTTGCGTATTACCTATTCTATCTTAAATCCTACTAATTAAGGGTAAAGAATACCTATTCTTTCTAGTAATACTATTTAACTATTTATAGTTAATACACAGCCTTAGTTTGCTATTTTTTTGGTATAAATAGTACTAGATAACCCGCTGATAACTGCGATAGTCTAATATATCCCTTTTATAAATTTTCTTAGATAAACTCCTTTAATGCTCTACCTTCCTCTTTAGTAAGCTTATAGATTAGAAAGAATCTTAGACTTATTCCTAGTTCTAATTCTATCTTATAGCCCTATACTATATACTCTAACAGCGTTTTACTTTTTGGTAACTATAGTTTCTTACCATACTTATAATATCTCTTTAGTATATAACTTAAGCCTTGCTTAGTCTCTTTATATATTGCTCTGACTTAGTACTATACTAACTTAGCTTATTATTGCATCTTATAGCGTTAAGTATTACTAATATTAACTTAACCTATAACCTAATCGATCTTTTGATTATATTTCTATAACTAAGGCATTCCTAGTACTGCCTTATTATTCCCTAATAGTAATATATTAAAAGACATCTTAATTTATTTCCCTTTAATAGTTAACTAAATAGGTCCTATTTTAAGGTTAATAATACCTCCTTTATAGGCTATCGGATCTTCTAAAATTATTACTAATAGGTAAGGATACTCCTTTTTCCTATATAGTAACCCTATTTTTTTTTAACTGCTGCTAGTTGTTACGGACGCTTTAAGTACGATGTTATGACTACTTAAGGAAGAGTCAAAAGAAGCTAGTTGGTTAATTAGAGCACGGTCTAAAATGGAGCCGATAGAGCTATATAATAAGGAATAGTAACTAAGGTCACATAATATAATCTATATAATCTATATAATCTATATAATTTATAAGATCTATAATAAAGCAGATAGAGCATATATATATTATATATAAGAAGGATTTTATAGGAGTACGGTTGTGTATTTAAGGACCCTTAATCCCTACCTAGATAGTTCCTTCCTTATAGTAATTCTTGGAATACAATTAGAGTTAATCTATTAGGTAACCACTCCACTAGTTATTATTATATTGTTAACTTTAATTTATATTACCTATACACCTAGCCTAATAATAAGCCTATTAGAGTTTCTACTATAAGGTTCCGTTATACAATTACTACCTAGTTATAGTATTAAATACCGAAAGTTAAACAATATGACACTAAAAGCAGCCACTATAACGCTAATAACGGCGGCAACTATATTAAGGTTAGTAGATAACACCAGTATAGCAAATACTAACTTATAGCAACCTATAACTGTTAGATAATTATAAGAGGTAATTAACCGGTTAATAACTAATAATGCAGCACTAGAAGAAAGGGTTAATAGGATAGAAACGGCGAAGATTAAGCTACTATTAATTAAGAGATACTTAGGAGAAAGATTAAAGCTTAAAGGATTTCTTATATAAATGCACTTTAAAGTTACACAGGAAGGGGTAAAGCTACTAACACCTATAGATTAAATAGCCTATACGGGACTATTCCTATTAGGAAGAGCACTTAAATAGTTTAAGCCTTACCTTATAAAGATACAGATAAATAAAATAACGACCACTAATTAAAAGGTGTGATTTATATTTTTAAGCTAGAAAGGATTTATAGAGCAACTTATATAAATGTTTAGAGACCCAGAAGGTATAACTATAGCAGAAAGAAAACTTTAGAACATTACGTAATAAACCTTAGTAATTAAGTATACAATATAGTTCTAAACGCTAGCTATATAAGTTAAGTAGGATAATAGGGCGCTTATAGTATGGTATAAACAAGGACTTAAGGCTAAAGTTTAAAACGTAATTATTCTAATAGAAAATGTAGATACCCTAAGGGAACTAATAGATTAGGCGATTAAGATTAATAATTAGATCTACTAAAAGGAGTAGGCTAAAAAAGGTTAGGATAGAGTTCTATAGTTATATAAGGCGTAAAGTACGCAATAACTAAAGCTAAGTTAGAAACTATAGTATAGCACAAAGCTAATAGACCTAAGTAGTACTAAAGAAACCTATAAGAGATGGAGTAAGAAACTATAAAAACTTAGAGGTTAAGGATCTAGTAATTACAGGACTAAAAAGTAAAGGCTAAACTAGAGATCTTAGTAGCAAAAGACGTTTAAGCGGACTCTATAATAAAGTTAATAGTTTAAAAATGAAGCTTATATAAATTATAGGAAATAAGGTTATTTTATAAGGGATTATAAAGATAGTTAGAGTTACTATATAATAAAGGGAACAAAACTAATAGTAGAAGATATATATATATAGAAGGATAATAGTATACTATAAGGAATAAAAGAGTATTTAATTAAAAGTTTTGCGTTTTATTATAATAACGTATACCAAATTTATAAAGACGCTAAGTATGGCGTAAGCTATTAGCTATAGGAGCCGAACCCTATAGCGTATAGAGAAACTAATAAACTAGTTTATAGATTAGACATTAAGGATAATAAATTTAACGTAGGTAAAACATTTTATAATAATAAGGTAATAAAGGTAGCTTACTAGAAGCATATAGACCTTAGAGATGTTATACTAAAAGTAAAGGATAATTCCACTATAGAACAAGGAATATTAGTAGGGATTAAAACCCTACTAGACACGATGTTTATCGCTTTATAAGACGCAAGAGAAGTAGAATAGTGAACTACTTTGGCACTTAATAAAGGCAAAAGGCTAAAGGCTTAAGATTCTTAAGATAAGATAAAGACGACTAAGATTCTTAAGACGAAATAAGGTAAGCTTAAGGACCTATAATAGACAGAAACCAATAGAGTAGAGTAGTAGCTTAGTTTAAAGATATATAAATAAGCTTAGGATAGAGTTTCCTATAAATATAAGATTCTTAAAATAAGATAAGTAAGATTTAAGACTTTTAAGATAAGAGGAGAATACCTAAGCCTAGTTAGACTAAGGTAAGAGCTAAGCTTAAGTTAGAAGCAAGCTTAGGATTAAGAATCCTATAGGACTAAGACTTTAATATATAAATAAGGACCACCGAATAAACTAAAACTAAGAAGTAAGAAGACTTTAAGGATCCACTTATAAGACGCGAAAGGAAAAAAACTATAAAGGAGTTTGGAGTAAGAATTACCTTATAGCAAGATTAGAAACTAGATAAGAGATCTAGTATATTAGGGCGTATATAAGATAGAGCACCGGTATAACAAATTACTAATAGGCCTAGGGTAGGCATACTAAGAGCTAAGTAGCTTACTAAACTAAAATAAGAAGAGGATCTAGGGATTCTAATTAGGTTTAAAAAACGATATATAAAAGGCTATTATAATGTAGTAATAAGAAGATACTTCCTTATAAATATGCTATATATACTTAAACAGCTATACTAAAAGTGGTATAGATAACGATATAATAATAAGTAGGAACATTTCTATATATAGCTGAATAAAAAAGTTATCTAAGACCACCTAATTATAGAAAAGGTTATAACTTATATTAAGGGAGCCTTAATTATAATATTAAAATATCTAAAGGAGTAATTAGAGGACTAGAGAAGTAAAAGATAAATTTTAGTATTTATAAATAAAGTTGCAACGCTTAGATTAATATAAGAAAGGTTTAAACTTAAGAATAAGAACAAGCTAAGAGTTAACCTAAGATACTAAGTATATTATATATTAGTATAAATCGCATATATAGATAATATATATAATATATATAAAGCACCTAAGGATAAGTATTATAAGTATTTAAGAAGAATATATTAAATATATAATAAGGCAAAGTATAGAAACGCTAAATATATATATAGTTAGCATTTAGTAAAAGTATAAAAATAAGGGGACTTAATACTTTAGCTAGGAAGATTCCTTACGGAAGAATGCCTAAATAGATAATAGTAGTGGGAATACTTAGAGAATATATATCTATAGTATATTAAAGATAAAAAGTAAACTAAGTATTGGCTAAAGTTGGACTAAGTATAAACAGGATTAAGTAGCTAATAGTTAGGAAAAGTAGAGGCCTATAAAATTAGAGGGAACTAGTAATAAAGCCTTAGACCCTTAAAGAAATTTAGGGACAATATTTAAACTTATAAGTTAAGTAGTAAGATTAATAGTTTAAGGCGCTAATAGATAGTAGAGTAATAAGGAACTATATCTTACTAGCAGCAGTTAAAAAGAATAGGTTTACTATATAGGAAAAAGGAGCATCCTTACCTATTAGTAACAATTTTAGGAGATCTAATAGCCTATAGAGGAGGTATTATTAATCTTAAAACAGAACCTATTTGGTTAACTATTAAAGGGAGATGAATTAAGATGTCTTTTAATATATTACTATTAGGGAATAATAAGGCAGTACTAGGAATGCCTTAGTTATAGGAATATAATCCAAAAATTAATTAGTTTATAGGTTAAGTTAATAGTAGGGATACTTAACGCCGTAAGATATAACAATAGGCTAAGATAGTATAGTACTAAGTAGGGGCAACTTACGAAGAAACAGAAAAAGGGATAAGCTACGTATTAAAAAGATACCATAAATACGGCAAGAAACTATAGTTACCAGAAAGTAAAAAGCTATTAAAGTATATAGCATAGAACTATAAAATAGAATTAGAACTAGAAATAAGTCTAAGGTTCTTTCTAATCTATAAGCTTACTAAAGAGGAAGGTAGAGCATTAAAGGAGTTTATCTAAGAAAATCTATAAAAAGGATATATTAGACTATTATAGTTATCAGCGGGATATCCAGTACTATTTATACTAAAGAAAAATAGTAAACTAAGGCTGTGTATTAACTATAAATAGTTAAATAGCATTACTAGGAAGGATACGTATCCTTTACCCTTAATTAGCGAAATTTAAAATAGGATAGGTAATATGCAAATCTTTATAAAGATAGATCTAAGATGGGCGTACTATTAGATTAGGATTAAGGAAGGCAATAAATAAAAAGCAGCCTTTAAATTAAAAGAAGGACTATATAAACTATTAGTTATATAATTCGGGCTTATAAATATACTAGTAATATTTTAAAAGTATATTAACAATATATTAGGAGAATACTTAAATTAATTTGTTATGGTATATCTTAATATTATTATTATCTACTTAATAACTAAGGAAAAATACAGGGAACACGTTAAATAGGTCTTAAAGAGACTATAAAAAGAACAAATACTAGTAGCAATTAAGAAATATAAGTTCTTTATAAGGAAGACTAGTTTCGTTAAATTTATTATTAAACTAGGCTAACTTAGTGTCGGGAATAAGGCAATTTGCCGTCACGTACGGCAAACTGCCGTCACGTGATGGCAAGTTGCCATCACGTGTCGCCGCGGCACTAGCGTGGCGAGGAGCCTTAAGCTCCTCGCCCTTCCTCATTCCAATTAAAAAGCTTTATTAACCAACATCACTATAACCCTACTTAAGTAGTCGTTATTGGTAAGTTACCCTATATAACCAACACTAATTAGTGGTTAAATATATAGTTAACTATAAAGCAGCTAGGTTTTTAAATAGAAGAGATAGTCTTATATAGGGGTGCTATATACGCTTATATAGAATAGATCCCGGCGATACTATGCTACCTTAAACTTACGAAAAACTAGTAATAGAAGTATCACTAAGTACTAGGAGATACCAAGTTACATCTATTACGCAGAATAACCGCGTTTACGAAGATTTAGTTAAGTACTTTAGGTTAGAAGTATCACTAAACCTAAGGTCCCAAGTTAACGTCTAAAACGCGTTAAACAATATCTTAAATTGCCTACCTTTTAATAGCAAACCTACAAGATCCTATAAAACCGAAAATCCTACCTACCTTTAACGTACGACACCCCGTTAATTCTATACCTACTATAGCGTTAACCTACCTAAAGAAGTATAAGGAAGATATTAACCTAAAGATATAGAATAAAGCTATAATTAACCTTATAAACGCTAATGAATAAGACTTAAATGGATTTTTATTACACTATATAGTATATTATAAGGATAGTAAATATAATAATACCGCGCTATAGGAATATATAAAGGAGGACTTTATTAAATAGATAAAGGAAATATAGGCCCCTATAAACAAGGATATTATATAGAACTTCTATAACTTCCTTTAGGAGAATAGAGTATTTGTCCTTAAGGATGGGGGTACTATTAGAAATAATATTTAGGAGCAGGTTCTTAACGTAAAAAAAGAGCACAAATAGACTATATAAGAGATTAAGCACTAACTATGCACTATAAGGAAGCTTAACTTATAATAGAATCTAAGTAATATACTATAAGAGATACGTTCTAATTCTATTGCTCTAGGCGCAAGTTCTTCCGTTCTATATCCATCGCCTCTACCTCTATCTTTAGTTCCCCAGAATCCACTAATTTAACCTATAACTTTAACTACTACCTCTTAACACAAGCAAGTACAAGATCCCCTTACTTCGCGATTTACTAACCTTTAGACTCCACCAACCAGACCTACGTCCCTACTGTAGCCTATAATATAACTCCTACCTCCTCTATCTTAATCTTAAATCGGAGGCAGTTTAAAATTACTTATAAAGCTTACAAAGCTCTATTTAGATTAGAAGAAGAAGTTTAGCGGGGAATTATATAATATTCTTAATTTAAAATTACGTATCTTCTATAACTGTTGCTAGAAGGTAGGAATAGAGTCTAATTAATACCACAACACCTATTCTATTATGCTTAAGGGCCAAGCTAGTACCTTCTATTATAATCGTTTAGTAGGAAAAGAATATAATTTTAACCGCATAATATATAAGTTAAGATGCCACTTTAAAATAAAAGAGAATAAGTAGCAGTATATATTAGAATAGAGAGAGACTACCTTCCTAAGGATTATTGCTACAAACCCAGGTATCCCTTAGCTTAATTATCTTCAAAAGCTCTTTAATTAACTTTAGATAATTTAGCGTAGTTTATCCAAATTATATTAAGAGGACTTTAGCCTATATAATTAAGTTATTAGCGTATATTAAGGTGTTAAAGAATATAACCTTACTCTCTTTAATCCTATAAATACTTACAAAGGAGTATATACTTAATTAAGATCTTCTATTAGCACCGCTCTATACTCTTAAGAAGTATAGCAATTTAACGCCCAACTTTAACCTACTTTAATTAACCCGCCTAACTAATACAATTATAACTAGACTAATTAAACATATAGTGGCCAGGGTAGGCAATACGGTAGAAGGTACAATTAATAACTATAAGGCAAAGGTAGAGGTCCTTATAAAGGTTCATTTTAAAGTAATCGCTAAAAGAAGTACTACATTTATAAGAAACTAAATTACTAGTTAACTAAGCATTCTCTTAATAAATAAAAGGAGGTATATAATAAGTTCCGCTAGAGTATAAGAAACGTTAGAAATTATAAGGTTATTACAGCCTACTTCTAAAGCTTCCTAGTTCAATATAAAGGCGTAGAAGATCTTAAGGGTAAGGTTAATAAGGCTAAATAGCTCCTTATAGATATAGAAATTAAGGAGTACTTACCCAACTAATACTTCACTAAGTATAGTAAGGTAGATGGTATATAAACCGTCACTATTCTTAATAACCAATCTACGCTCTATTTTACCATAAAGTTAGATATCTTTAATAAGCTAAGAGAGAGTTCCGCGTTCTCCTTTAATAACAAATACTCGGCAAACATCTTCTATAGTATTATACCAGATACTAAAGCCGCAGGAGTATCTATAGCAGGAGAACCTTAAGTTCAAGCCCTTTAGCAGCTTAATAGCTCTGTTTAAATTAACTATTTAACAGCAGGCTAATACATAATTTGTTTTAGTAAGGGTACTGCGATTTTTATTGGCACAATTAGGGTCCAAACCCCCTTAGGGTATATTACCTTTCACGTCGTTCCTATAAACACCCCATTTCTATTTTGTATTAAAGATATAAACAAATTAGGCGTTAAGCTTAATAACCTTAAAAATATACTTATTTAGGGAGATAATTAGGTGCCCGTTATACGTAAGTAGGGTTACCCCTAGTTACTCCTTTATTAACTAGAAAAGAGTGTTACTTAGAGCTATTTAACTAAGTTAGAGTTACATCAACTACACCGTTGTTTTAGCCACCTATCCGTTCACCAATTACTTAGGGTTTTTTAGCGGGTAGGCCATAAAATCGAGGTTAAGGTAATTAAGTATCTTATAAAGTACTACTATTAATGCTAAATAAACCAAAAGTCCCCTAGCCAATTTAAGTTTACCCTTAAAGATAACTACAACTTTAACTTCTATATTATTATTAACGTTATATATTTTAGCGGCAAGCCAGTACTCTAAGTTATTAACTTCTTAACCTCCTTCTAAGCCGTACGATTCTTAAAGGATATATTAGCTAGGAATGCATAGGATACCCTTTAATTATACTAGATTAATATCTACCTAGGACCCCCTAATTAAATCGTCTATAACATAGGAAAGAACTTTTTATTTATAGAGTTTTAATAATAGATAAAGGTAATAGCAATTAAGGTTAAGAAAGTCCCTATTAAGGCATATAATAGTATCGGAAAAGTAAAACGATATTATATACCATTACGCCGCGTATATAAGATTATCTCTTTAGAACTAGAAAATGCTAGTAAAGAACTTACCTTATAAATAGCTATTAAAGCTATTAACAATTCCGCTAGCCCGGATAGACTTATACCTATATTGCTAGTCTTTAGCGCCTACCCTTAAATAACTAACAATTCTCTACTATCTCCCTCCGTCGTATAACGAGCTAAGGCTATTCATAAGGCAATGAAGGAGGTACAACGTCTCTACGCTACACGCTAGGTTAATAACGCACTAGGAATAAGAAATAGCCTAAACACCTTAACTACGCTTAATCTACCACTTTAGTCTAAGGTACGCGTATAGCGTAAAAAGGGAGAATAGTTAGGCCCACATCAACTTATTACAATTAATAGTTAAACTTATACTATTTAGATGCCTTACGGACCTACTTAATTCTATTTAACTATTATTAAGCCTTACTATAAAGATAACAGTTCTAAGCCTTTGTAGAATACCATAGAAGATACCTTAAAGAAGAGCTATAACTAACATACTCTAGAAGGCAATTATAATCCTAATACAATTATAGTAGATACGCCGCAACTACAACGCGGTAGAGGTCGCCTAAAGGGATTACGAAATTGCTAATATCTTATTAATTTTAAAGAGTAATTTATTGCTACTATCGAGAATAGAGTCGAGCTATTAATGGCCTTTATAACAGCTAAGGAGAAGGCTAACTTTAAACTCGCAAAATAGCTTTAAAAGAAAGGTCGCATTATAACTCTAAAAGCTCCTTTCTAAGCATCCAATAAGTAGAAGATCGATAGTCTTATTATAAGAGGGGTCTTTAAATTCAAGAAGTATAACCCTACTAAGTTTAATAAAGTTCGTATCTTTAAGTCAAGAATAGTTAACGAGATTAAAGGCAAAGCTACTAACGCCCTATTTAAGAAATTAAGGCTTATTATCTAAGGCTATAATAACAATAGTAAGGAGGTAATTCTTATACAATCTCTTATAATTTAACGAGCTAGTTAGCGAGTTATTATTGCACTAGCTCCCTCCCTAATAAAGAATGGAATAGCAGTCTATCTATAAGATATTACTTAGGCCTACACCTAATCAGAGACGCACCTTTAGTACTTAATATTAGCATACCTTCTAGAGCAAATTTACCACTAATACTCCGAAGATACAATTATAGTTATGCTCAAGCCATTGTATAAAATCGTAGAGGCAGGAACTTACTAGTAGGCTACCTATAGCAAGCACCATAAAGAGAAGCTTTTAATAACTACTTTTATATTCAATTTATACTTCCTTATTACAACTACAGGAACTCTATTTAGAATTATCGGCATATAAACTAACGATATAATTATCTTAGGAGATGACTAATTCTTAGCTCTTAAAGAAGATAAGCTAGTAAAGGCAAATCTTATAGCAAAGCCAAAGGAAAAGCTTAATTTAATAACACTATTACTCTTTAATAAATATGTCCTCTCCCTAAATAAGGATTCTATTGCTTTGTGCCAGAAGGGTTAAGGTAAAAAGATTAACGTTATTAACGTTAATTCTCCAAAATAAGGATATATAGAGCAACGCGCTTATAGAGCTTATATTACTTCTATCTATCAACCTAAGGCTTTATTTAATCTCTCTATTACCACTTAATACTAGGAACCAACTAAGGATAACATCCTTACCCTAAATAAGCGTCTCTCCTAGTAAATAAACTATCTTAACCGGAGACTACTCTATATGCCTATTAATCTTCCCACCGCTAAGCTCTTTATATTTATTAATAGATCGTTTATAAATAATAAAGATTTTAGCTCCTAGCTAGAATATAAAATCATTATTATGAATAAATCTACCAGAGAGAATAACTTCACAATCTACGGCAATCTTATCTATTAGAGCTTAACCAAGAGTAAGCGCGTTACTTAAAGCGTTCTAGCGTCAGAGATATATAGAATGGTTAGCGGAGTTAATATAGTAATTGCAATTGGAACTACCCTAAAGATAATTATAGATCGACTTAAACTTCCTATTATCCCTATAATTGTATGTACTAACTTATACTCCCTCTATAAGTGCTTAGTTAAGCTTAGTACTATAAAGGAGAAGCGCCTTATAATCGATATTATAGCACTTTATTAATCCTATAAACGGCGAGAACTCTTTAAGATTTAATAGATTAACGGTTAAAATAACCTAGTAGATATAATAACGAAGGCAAACCTAAATAAGGCTTTAGAAACGTTTATTAATACAAATACTTTACACGTATGAGTTAAAGGTTAGGTTAAAAGGGAGTAAGAGTATAACGCTTTACAGACCCTAATTTTAACCAGCTAATTAGGATTTTCTATACCTGGCATGGAAAATTGCTATTAGCTCGCTTATAGCTAGCGCCTTAGCGGCCCTAACGGCCCTAATATAATGTCTACCCACGACTCCTTAGTAAGAAAGCACCACGTGCTAAAAAGCAAATTTTAGGATAGCGAGACTTATATTATAATGGCAATAGTAAATAAGGAGGATCTATATTTATTATAATAGTTAAGCAGTATTTGTATATAGAGGGCAACTATAAAAGAAGAGTTGCTAGTGTCGGGAATAAGGCAATTTGCCGTTACGTACGGCAAACTGCCGTCACGTAATGGTAAGTTGCCATTACGTGTCGCCGCGGCACTAGCGTGGCGAGGAGCCTTAAGCTCCTCGCCCTTCCTTATTCCAATTAAAAAGCTTTATTAACCAACATCACTGTAACCCTACTCAAGTAGTCGTTATTGGTAAGTCACCCTATGTAACCAACACTTAGTATAGATTTAAAGAAAATTAAGGCTATAGTAAATTAGTAGGAACTAAAGAACGTTATATAGTTAAGATTATTTCTAGGGTTTTGCAATTACTATAGAAGGTTTATAGCGTAATAGTTAAAGGATATTAAGCTATTTACGTAATTAATAAAAAAAGAAGAACTATAGGTATAGGGGGAAGAATAGCTAAGATTATTTAAATAAGTTAAGAAATTATTTACCTAGGAGCTAGTTTTTAAGATCTATTAACTAGGACTAGAAATAGTTATAGAAATAAATATATTAGACTTTATACTAGGAGTATACTTTATATAAAAATATTAAAATAAATAGCACCTAGTGGTATACTATAGTTAGAAGATAATACCACTAGAGTTAAACTATAATATCTATAATAAAGAGTTATTAGGTATAGTTATAGTATTAAAAGAATAGTAAGCATTCTTATAAGGTATAGAGAAACTATTTATAGTTAAGATAAATTATAAGAACTTAATAGGATTTCTAATAATAAAGGAACTTAACTAAAGATAGGTTAAATGGGTAGAGATGCTTATAAAATACCATTTTAAGATTTAATATATTAAGGGTATAAATAATATATAAGCAGATACTCTAAGTTAAAAAGCTAAACTATAAAATAATAAAAAGCTATTAGGGGCTTTACTGTAAAAAGACATAGATGGGTTAATTAGGTATAATTATCTAAAAATTATAATAACTTAAGAAGAACTAGAAAGAGTTTATAAGTTATTAAAAAGCTTTTAAGTATAAATAATTCTAAAAGTATAGCTAGAAGATCTATAGATAGATATATATAAACACTAAGAAGTAAAGTATATTCTAAAAAGTATAGCAGAGTAATTTATAGAAGATTTCTATAGAGGGATAACTTAAGGATATAATAAAGCCGTAGGCTTAGTATTAAAACTCTAAAAGGAGTATATTATTAATAAAATCTAGGGCTTAGTATAAAAAGTTATAAAAGAATATCTAGATTACTAGAGAAATAAACTAATAAGGCATAAGCTATATAGAGGGCTATAACCTATTAAAATACTAAAGAGACTATAGGAGGTTATATTATAGGACTTTATTATTAAGTTACTAAAATTAAGAGATCCTATTACCGGATAAGATTATAATATAATCTTAGTAATAGTAGATAAGCTTATAAAGTAGGAATACTTTATAACGTATATAAAAGAAATATTAGCAGAAGATATTACTAGAATTTATATTAAGGAAGTATTTATAAAATACGGAGCACTAAGTAAGACTATATTAGATAGAGATCTAAGATTTATAACAGTATTTTAGGAGGTATTCTTAGCGGAATAAGGAGTTAGAGTAGCAATTTTTACTATATATTATCCGCAGATAGATAGTTAAACAGAGAGACTAAATTAGACACTAAAGTAGTATTTAAAACACTATATTAATTACGTACAGAATAATTAGATATTATTACTACTAGTTATACAGTTTATATATAATATAACACCTTAGGAAGGAATAGGCATATTACTATTTAAGGTAAATTACGGATATAAGCTAANAATATTATTATTACTAAGATAAGTAAAGAAAATAAGTAGTACAGCTAAAGAAAGAATAAAGATATTAATAAATCTTTATATAGACCTTATAGAATTAGTAAAGAAAGTATAAGAGAGAATAAAAAAGTACTATAACGCTAAGAGATCTAAGAGACTAGATCTTAAGGAGGGAGATAAAGTATAGCTACTATATAAAAATTTTAAGAGTTAATAATTAAGTAAGAAGTTAAACTATGTTAGACTAGAACCTTTTAAAATTATTTAAAGGATTTTATTAGTTATATTTAAGTTAAACCTACTAGCTAAAATAAAAATCTACCCTATATAGTATATTGTAATACTAGAGCTAGTATATAGGAATATTAAGCCACTAGTTTATAAAGTAGATATATATAGAGGGTAAGAAGAAAATAAATAATAAGTTTTAAAGATTGTTAGCTATAAGGACATTAATAATAAAATATAGTATAAGGTAAAGTAGATAGGCTATAATAAGACTACCTAGAAACTACTAGAGAATTTAAAAAACGCTATAGAAAAGGTATAGAAGTATTAAAAGAAATTAGGTTAGGCAGTATTAATAAAAAAGAATCGCTAAAGAATAAGTTACCTAAGGGGGACCTAAGAAGAGCAGTTGCTAAGCTATTTAGATCTATTTCCTTCTCAGCTAAAAAAGAATCCATTCTTTTATTACTAAGTTTTTATAAACCCTATTTTATAAGCTTCTACTCCTTAAAATAAACCTTCTTACGTACCTTTTTAAGATAGATTAACTAAGCGGACGCCGTAAGATAAGACTTAAGGGCCCTTTACTAAGTATTAGCTGCCTTCTATTCTGCGTTATAAAAATAATATAACTCTGCTAGAGTAATAGACAGTTTATTATTTAGCTTTATATTAGTAGATTAAATATAAAACCCTAAGATAAATTAATTAGGGAACTAGATAACTATTAAGAGTAATAAGTTATGTATATTTAGCATTAAAGATAGAGTAAACGTTATAGGACAAATAAATATTTGCTTTAGTGCACTTTAAATAAGAGAACGGTTATTGTAAAGATGGGTTTACTAACGTAATATAAACTAACCCCTCTTTTAAACAGCGAGAATACGAAGACGGTATAATTTCACTAAGAGATAGTATTATAGCGATAGTGCGAATATAACGAGCAGTTAAGGAAGAAGAAATTGCTTTAGGTATAATAAGTAATAATATTAACTAAATTAATTAGACGGATATTATACCTTTAGTAAATAACTTAAAGATATTAGAAATCTTTAAGGATAAAGATAGAGAGGAGGGAGATAGTGTTATAGACGCTTTAAGTATAATATTATAACTATTTAGGGAAGAGTTAAAAGAAGCTAGTTAGTTAATTAAAGTATAGTCTAGAATAGAGCCGATAGAGCTATATAATAAGGAATAGTAACTAAGGTTATATAATATAATCTATATAATCTATATAATCTATATAATTTATAAGATCTATAATAAAGCAAATGGAGCATACGTATATTATATATAAGAAGGATTTTATAGTAGTATGGTTGTGTATTTAAGGACCCTTAGTCCCTACCTAGATAGTTCCTTCCTTATAGTAATTCTTAGAATATAATTAGAGTTAATCTATTAGGTAACTACTCTACTAGTTATTATTACGTTATTAACTTTAATTTATATTACCTATACACTTAGCCTAATAATAAGCCTATTGTAGTTCCTGCTATAAGGTTCCGTTATACTAGTAATATATAATTTCTTATTACTCCACTATCTATTAATGCTTTAAACTGTTAATCTTGCCACTTAACTTATAAATTTAGGTATTATCCTTAAATTTCTTTAAGGGTTTAAGGCTTTATTACTAGTTCCCTCTAGTCTTATAGGCCTCTACTTTTCCTAACTATTAGCTGCTTAATTTTGTTTATACTTAGTCCACTTTTAGCTAATACTTAGTTTACTTTTTATCTTTAATATACTATAGATATATATTCTCTAGGCATTCCTACTACTACTATCTATCTAGGTATTCTTCTGTAAGAAATCTTCCTAGCTAAAGTATTAAGTCCCCTTAGCTTTATACTTCTACTAGATACTAACTATATATATATTTAGCGTTTTTATATTTTACCTTATCCGTTATCTAATATATTCTTCTTAGATACTTTTAGTTTTTATTTTTAGGTACTCTATATATATTATATGCATTATTTATATATATAATCTATGCTAATATATAATATACTTAGTATCTTAGGTTAAATCTTAGCTTATTTTTATTCTTAAGTTTAAACCTTTCTTATATTAATCTAAGCGTTATAACTTTATTTATAGGTATAAAAATTCGCCTTTTACTTCTTTAGTCCTCTAATTACTCCTCTAAATCTTTTAATATTATAATTAAGGCTCCTTTAATATAAGTTATAGCCTTCTCTATAATCGGGTAGTCTTAAATAACTTTTTTATTTAGCTATATATAGAAATCTTCCTACTCGTTATTATATCGTTATCTATACTACTTTTAGTATAACCCCTTAAGTATATACGGCTTATCCGTAAGGAAGTATCTTCTTATTACTATATTATAACAGCCCTTTATATATTATTCCTTAAACCTAGTTAAAATCCCTAGATCCTCTTCTTATTCTAGTTTAGTAAGCCACTTAGCTCTTAATGTGCCTACCCTAGGCCTATTAGTAATTCTTTATACTAGTACTCTATCTTATATACATTCCAATATGCTAGATCTTTTATCTAGTTTCTATTCTTGCTATAAGGTAATTCTTACTCTAAATTCCTCTATGGTTTCTTTCTTTTCGCGTCTTATAAGTGGATTCTTAAAGTCTTCTTACTTCTTAATCTCGTTAATAGTCCTTATTTATATCTTAAAATCTTAGTCCTATAGAATTCTTAATCCTAAGCTTACTTCTAACTTAAGCTTAGCTCCTACCTTAGTCTAACTAGGCTTAGGTATTCTTATCTTATCTTAAGAGTCTTAAATCTTACTTATTTTATCTTAAGAGTCTTATACCTATAGGAAACTCTATTCTAAGCTTATTTATATATCTTTAAACTAAGCTACTACTCTACTCTATTGGTTTCTATCCGTTATAGGTCCTTAAGCTTACCTTATCTTATCTTAAGAATCTTAGTTATCTTTTATCTTATCTTAAGAATCTTAAGCTTTTAGCCTTTTGCCTTTATTAAGTGCCAAAGTAGTTTACTATCCTACTTTTCTTACGTCTTATAAAGTAATAGATATTATATCTAGTAGGGTCTTAATCCCTACTAATATTCCCTATGTTATAGTGGAATTATTCTTTACCTCTAGTATAACATCTCTAAGGTTTATATACTCCTAGTAAGCTACCCTTATTACCTTATTATTATAGAATATTTCGCCTATATTAAATTTATTATCCTTAATATCTAATTTATAAACTAGTTTATTAGTTCCTCTATACGCTATAGGGTTTAGCTTTTATAGCTAATAGCTTATGTTATACTTAGCGTTTTTATAAATTTGGTATATATTATTATAATAAAACACAAAACTTCTAATTAAACATTCTTTTGTTCCTCGCAGTATACTATTATCCCTCTATATATATATATCTTCTACTATTAGTTAGGTTCCCTTTATTATATAGTAACTCTAACTATCTTTATAATCCCTTATAAAGTAACCTTATTTTCTATAATTTATATAAGCTCCNTNTTTAAACTATTAACTTTACTATAGAGTNNNCCTAAACGTCTTCTACTACTAAGATTCCTAGTTTAGCCTCTGCTCCTTAGTCCTATAATTACTAAATCCTTAACCTCTAGGTTTTTATAGTTTCTTACTCTATCTTTTATAGGCTTTTTTAGTACTACTTAGATCTATTAGCTCTACGCTATACTATAGTTTCTAACTTAGCTTTAGTTATTGTGTACTCTATGTCTTATATAACTATAGAACTCTATTTTAACCTCTTTTAGCCTATTTCTTTTAGTATATCTAATTACTTAATCTATTAGTTCCCTTAGGGTATCTATATCTTTTATTAGAATAATTACGTCTTAAACTTTAGCCTTAAGTCCCTATTTATACTATGCCATAAACACCTTATTATTCTACTTAACTTATATAGCTAACGTCTGGAACTATATTATATACTTAATTGCTAAGGTTTATTATATAATATCTTAGAGTCTTCTTTCCGCTATAGTTACTACCTTTAGGTCTCTAAATATCTATATAAGTCGCTTTGCGAACCCTTCCTAGCTTAAAAATATAAATCGCACCTCTTAACTAGTAGTCATCATTCCATTTACCTATATTTCCGTAAAGTAAGGCTTAAACTACTTAAGTGCTCTTCCTAATAGGAATAGTCCCGCATAGGCTATTCGATCTATAGGTATTAGTGGCTTCGCCCCTTCTTATGTAACTTTAAAGTATATTTATATAAGAAATCCCTTAAGCTTTAATCTCTCTCCTAAATATCTTTTAATTGATAATAGCTTAATCTTTACTGCTTCTATCCTATTAACCCTTTCTTCTAACGCTGTATTATTAGTTATTACCTAGTTAACTATCTTTTATAATTATCTAACCGTTATAGGTTACTATAAGTTAGTATCTGCTATACTAGTGTTACCTAACCTTAAAGTAGTTGCCGCCGTTAATAGCGTTGTAGTGGCTGCTTTTAGTGGCATATTATTTAACTTTTTATATTTAATACTATAACTAGGTAGTAATTATATAACGGAACCTTATAGCAAGAACTATAATAGGCTCGTTATTAGGCTAGGTATATAGGTAATGTAAATTAAAGTTAATAACGTAATAATAACTGGTAGAGTAATTGCCTAATAGATTAACTCTAATTATATTCTAAGAATTACTATAAAGAAGGAACTATCTAGGTAGGGATTAAGGGTCCTTAAATATATAACCATACTCCTATAAAATCCTTCTTATATATAATATATATCTTATATATAAGGTACGTAAGTTCCTTCCGTTCCTCTTATTTAATATATAGCACGTTATATAACCTTAGCTACTATTCCTCGTTATATAGTTCTATCGGCTCTATTCTAGACCGTGCCTATAATGGAACCTTATAGTAAGAACTACGGTGGGTCCTGTTATTGGGCTAGGTGTATAGGAAATATAAGTACAAAAGTTAACAACGTAATAATAACTAGTGGAGTGGTTGCCTAATAGATTAACTCCAATTATATTCTAAGAATCACTATAAGGAAGGAACTATCTAGGTAGGGACTAAGGGTCCTTAAATACACAACCGTACTCCTATAAAATCCTTCTTATATATAATGTACGTCTTATATATAAGGTACATAAGTTCCTCTTATTCCTTTTATTTAATACGTAGTATATTATATAACCTTAGCTACTATTCCTCGTTACATAGTTCTACCGGCTCCATCTTGGACCGTACCTAAATTAACTAATTAGCTTCTTTTGTCTCTTCTCTAAGTAGTTATAATATTATACTTAAAGCGTCCGTAACACTATCCCCCTCCCCTTTATCTTTGTTCTTAAAGATTTAAAATATCTCTAAGTTATTTACTAAAGGTGTAATATCCGTCTAATTAATTTGGTTAATATTATTGCTTATTATACCTAAAGTAATTTCTTCTTTACACGCCCAACGTTGTGCTCGTACTATTGCTATAATATTATCTCTTAGTGAGATTATACCGTCTCCGTATTCTCGCTGTTTAAAAAAGGGGTTAGTTTATATTACGTTAGTAAGTCCATCTTTGTAATAACCGTCCTCTTACTTAGAGTATACTAAAGCGAATATTTATTTGTCCTGCGACGTTTGCTCTACCTTTAATACTAAATATACGCGACCTATTACTCTTAATAGTTATCTGGTTCCCTAATTAATTTCTCTTAGGGTTTTATATTTAATCTACTACTGCGCAGCTAGATAGTAAACTGTCTTAAGCCCTTACTAAGTTAAAATGTTCTTATAATGCGGAATAGAAGGCCCTAGATACTTAGATCGCGGCATCTACTCGTTTACTTCGTCTTAAGAAGGTTCGTAAGAAGGGTTGTTTTAAGGAGTAGAAACTTATAGAATAAGGTTTATAGGAACTTGGCGATAAAAAAACGGATTCTCTTCTAATAGAGAAGGAAATAGATCCGAGTAGCTCGGCAACTGCTCTTCTTAGGTCCCCCTTAGGTGACTCGTTCTTTAGTAATCCTTTTTTGTTAATACTACCTAACCTAATCTCTTTTGATACTCCTATACCTTTCTTATAATATTTTTTAAATTCTCTAGTAGCTCCTAGGTAGTCTTAGTGTAACCTATTTACTTAACCTCGTACTATGTTTTATTGTTAATATCCTTATAACTAATAATCTTTAAAACTTGCTATTTGTCTTCTTCTTATCCTTTATATATATCTGCCTTATAGACCGGTAGCTTAATATTCCTATATGCTAGCTCTAGCATTGCGATATGCTATATAGGGTAGATCTTTATTTTAGCTGGTAGGTTTAACTTAAATATAACCTATAAAATCCTTTATATAATTTTAAAAGGTCCTAGTTTAACATAGTCTAACTTCTTACTTAGTTATTGACTCTTAAAATTTTTATATAGTAGCCATACTTTATCTCCCTCCTTAAAATCTAGTCCCTTAGATCTCTTAGTATTATAGTACCTTTTTATTCTCTCTTGTACTTTCTTTATTAATTCTATAAGGTCTATATAAAGATTTATTAATATCTTTATTCTTTCTTTAGCTGTGCTACTCGTTTTCTTTACTTATCTTAGTAATAATAATATTCTTAGCTTATATCCGTAATTTGCCTTAAATAGTAATATACCTATACCTTCCTATAGCGTTGCGTTGTATATAAACTGTATAACTAGTAATAATAATACCTAATTGTTCTATGCATGATTAATATAATACTTTAGATACTGTTCTAGTGTCTAATTTAATCTTTCCATTTAACCGTCTGTCTGTAGATAATATGCGGTAGAAGTTGCTGCTTAAACTCCTTACTTTGCTAAGAATACTTCCTAGAATACTATTACGAATCTTAGATCTCTGTCCGATATAATCTTACTTAGTACTCTATATCTTATAAACACTTCTTTAATATAGATTCTAGCGACATCTTCCGCTGAGATTTCTTCTGTATATGCTATAAAGTATCCCCACTTTATAAGCTTGTCTACTATTACTAAAATTACGTTATAATTTTGTCCAATAATAGGGTCTCTTAACTTTAGTAACTTAACAATAAAGTCCTATAATATGACCTCCTATGGTCTCTCTGGTATTTTAATAGGTTATAGCCCTCTATATGGCTTATGCCTTATTAGTTTATTCCTTTAGCAATCTAGATACTCTTTTATAACTTTCCTAGCTATTCCCTAGATTTTATTAATAATATACTCCTTTTAGAGTCTTAACACTAAGCCCGTAGCTCTATTATGTCCTTAAGTTAATCCCTTATAGAATTCTTCTATAAATTGCTCTGCTATGCTTCTTAGGATATACTTTACTTCTTAATTTTTATATATATCCGTCTATAGATCTTCTAGCTATTCTTCTAGAATTCTTTACGCCTAAAAGCTCTCTGGTGTCTTATAGACTTTATCTAATTTATTATCTTCTTAAGTCGCTATGATTTTTGGATAATTATACCTAATTAATCCGTCTGTGTTTTTTCGCAGTAAAGCCCCTAATGGCTTCTTATTATTTTATAGTTTAGCTTTACAGCTTAGAGTATCTGCCCGCGTATTATCTATACCCTTAGTATACTAAATCTTAAAATAGTATTCTATAAGTATCTCTGCCTATCTAACCTGTCTTTAGTTAAGCTCCTTTATTGTTAAAAATCCTATTAGGTTTTTATAATCCGTCTTAACTATAAATAGTTTCTCTATACCTTATAAGAATGCTCTCTATTCCTTTAATACTGTAACTATACCTAGCAACTCCTTGTTATAGATGTTATAGTTTAACTCTAGTGGTATTATCTTCCGACTATAATATGCTACTAGGTGCTATCTATCTTAATGTTTCTATATAAAGCATGCTCTTAGTATATAGTCTAATGCATCTATTTTTATAACCGTTTCTAGTCCTAGTTAATAGATTTTAAGAACTAGCTCTCGGGTAAATAACTCTTTAATTTTCTTAAAGAGTTCTCTTTGTTCCTCTCCCTATGCCTATAGTTCTTCTTTCTTTATTAATCGCGTAAATGGTTTAATATTCTTTAACTATTGCGCTATAAACCTTCTGCAGTAATTGCAAAACCCTAAAAACGATCTTAACTGCGTGACGTTCTCTAGTTCTTACTAATTCACTATAGCCTCGATCTTCCTTAGATCTATACTAAGTTAGCCTAGTTTAATAATAAATCCGACGAAATTGGTCTTCCTAGTAAAGAACTTGCATTTCTTAATTGCTACTAGCATCTATTCTTCTTATAGTCTCCTTAAAACCTATTTAACATATTCCCCGTGTTCTTCCTTAGTCATTAAGTAGATAATAATGTCGTTAAGGTATACTATAATAAATTCATCCAAGTGTTCTCCTAATATATTGTTAATACACTTCTAGAACGTTACTGGTGCGTTTATAAGCCTAAATTGCATAACTAATTGTTATGGGACGGGGCAGTGGCTATAAGACGTATATATTCGAGGAGTTTACAAGACGTTGCGCGATCGATCGTAAGGGTCGAGGGCGTAAGGAGGTGATATACCTACGCGTAGCTGACATAAGCTGTACGCGAGGTGTACGCGAGAGCACGGGGCTCTCCTATNGAGGCCCCTGNGGTNGGGTTNCGTAANACTACCCCCCCTNCTATAGAGGCGGAGCTCNGGCGACGCTGTGGTTACTATATATATATAGAAGGGACACTTAGGGTATAGAAAAGAAGAAAGGGGGGTATTACTAAAGGCTTAAAACAATATTATATAATAAGGCTTAGCATCTAAGAATCCGACCAATTAGATAACTTTAACCGCCGGTTAAAGTTCCTGGACATCTTAACGATATTCTAGTTACGTGATCGCACTTTATCACAATCTAACGGCAATCTAACGGCAATTTGCCCCTATGTGGTAATGTATAACGGTTTAACTCTATAAGGGCTCCTATAGAGGATTAGGTATAAAATCTCTGCTTAGGCCCGGTTTCTATAGGTTCGCGTAGTAAAAGTCGCTAATTAGATCCTTTGCATTTTTGAAGTCTTCCTATAGTTGCCATTCTGGCTAATCTATGTTGAATCCTGTGTATATAGCTCTGTAGTAGAGCCATCGTCCTCTGCCTTTACTAAAGTATTTAGAGTTAATAATTCGTTTAACAGTCCACTCCTTATAGTTCTCATCTTTATTCTTATCTCGGATTAGTACTAATAGGGGTTCGGGCTATATCTGCCCCGGTAAGGGGTTAGGCTGGTGAAGGTGTAGTAGCTATAGGTAAAATACAGGCTATATCCCGCGGGTGGCTAGGGTAGGTAGGAGCTCTAGCTCGTATACGGCTCCCCTATTAATAATTTATTTAATTAGGTAGGGGCTAAGGTTCTTATAATCGAGTGACTTTATAGGCCTCTATATAGAGATATTGCGTATATCTAGCCATACCTAGTCGCTAATACGTATCTCCAGTGGTGGCGTTTTATAATGGTCGGCGAAGTAAGCCTACTTTGCTTAAGCCCAGGCCATTTCTCCCTTATAGTAGTTAAGTAGATTTTTTATATGGTCTGTATACTAGTTAGTAAGTAGTATCTTAAGGCGTTTTCTATATGGCAGTTTCTTATTAATAGGTTCTGGTGGTTCTATGCTAAATTAGGGGTAATATCCCTTGTTCGCGAAGAATAGGGTAAGTCCTATAGTAGTTAAGACGTGGTTATTCGCTGCGAATTCACCTAGTGGGAGGTAATCCACCTAGTTATCTTAACTATAGGCAACTACCTGTTGTAGGTACGCTTTTATACTAGCATTAGCGTTTTCTAGTTGCCTAGTAGTTTTATGGTAAAAGGATATAGATATCTTAACGGAGATGCCAAGGCGTTAGTAGATTCGTCTCTATATATCAGAGCCGAACTATATGCCTTAGTTAGACGTAATCGAGTTAGGTAACCTATATAATCGGTAGATTTCGCGAAGAAAGGCATTAGTGACGTTGCTAACGGCTACGCCTTCGGTTAGGACGTAGTGGCGCTTTTTTATAAGTCGGTATATTATTATAAGAATATTCTTATAGGTACGGCCATGTCGCTTATAGGGTAGTAGGTTAATAACGAAATCTATAGCGATATCTGCCTATTATCGTATAGGTACTAGTAGAAGGTGTAGTAGTCCTTAGTACTTTATATTAAAGGCCTTAGCGCGCTTATAACCGTAGCAGGCGCCTATAAAGCGTTTAACTAAGTTTATTATTTTAGGCCAGAAGTAGTATCGGCTAAGAAGCTTATAGGTTCCTCCTTTATCTAGATAGCCGCTTAATTAGAGGTCGTGGGCTATTTAGATTAGTTACCGTTGTAGATTTTTTAAGTTAGGGATAAATAGACGGCCTCTATAATAGAGCCTGTTTTCTTTTACTTTTAAGGCTGCTATATTAATCTAGCCTAAGCTTTAGAGTTTAGTTGGCAACATACAGGCGCTAGCAGTCTTTGCGGCAATAAGTTAATACAGTAATAGGTCAATAGAGGTGTTATATGCTGTAGTAATAAGCTCGTTAATTTTGGGAGGTAATTTTAGTTCTATAGTGTGGAGCTAAGGTATAGTTGGCTCTATTATAGGTAGCATACCTTAGGCCAAATTCCGTGCTTTTAGGATTGTTTATTATTGGAACTGGTTATAGGGGTTATCTTTAGACTAAGGAAGGTCTTATAAGCGGCGTATTAAACTATTAGGCTTAATACCTTATACTTCTAGCCTATATATAATTTTAAAGTTAAAATTAGAGAGGAACTCGTTCTAGCGTACTTAGCGTCGGTTTAGCTGTTTCGTAGTTATAAAGTACTTAAGGTTACGATAATCTGTAAGGACTTTAGTTAGCTAGTCAGGTTCTACTAAGGAAAGTTCCGGTTAGAATTCCTTAAACGCTTATACAATCGCAAGAAGTTCCTTATTATAAATCTTATAATTATATTCTTATAGTATAAGCTTAGATAAATAGAATGCGACTAGGTAGAGGAAACTATTGTCGCCTATCTAGGAAAGGACGCCTACGTTAATATGGTTTAAAGAGTTAGTCTTAAGATAGAGTTATTGTCCTGGTATAAAGTAAGCTAGGATAAGTACTTTGGTAAAAGCATCTTTAAGGTCTTAAAACGCCTTCTTGCATTTAGGCGTCTAGATAAAATATAAATATATTTTTCTTCCTTTCGCAGAAAGGCCCTTTATTCGCATTATTGCTATAAGTAGTGCTATAACACCCGAGAAGTTATATATGAATTTTTGATAAAAGTTAGCGAAACTAAGGAAAGCTTATACGTCTTTAATGCAGTTAAGGGTTTACTATTCGGTAATTATATATACCTTCTTAGGGTCCATATAAACACCCTTAGTAGTAATAATTAGTCTAAGGTATTTTACTTCTGTAACTAAGAATTCACACTTCTTTAAATTAATATAAAGTCCTACGTCCCTAAGGCGCTATAGGACCTTTTAAACGTGCTTAGTATACTTAAAAGGGTCATCGCTATAAATAAGTATATCGTCTAGGTACGCAGAGCAGAAGTCGTTAAGGTAGTCCTATAAGGCGTTATTAATATAGCTTTAGAAGCTGCCTGGGCCGTTACATACGCTAAAGGGCATAACGGTATATTTAAATTAGCTAAAGCGCAATACGAATGCGGTTTTCCATTCGTTACCTTCTCGTATTTAAAGGTGGTTAAAGGCGGCGATAATATTAAGCTTGGTATAGATTTTGGCTTAGCTAAGCTGTTTAAGAGTCTTATATATAAGCGGTATAGGGTATCGGTTCTTAATCATAATAGTGTTAAGTCCTCTATAGTTAACGTAGAATTAAATACCTCCTCCTAGCTTCTTAGTAAAGAGGATAGGGGCGGCTGCTAGGGACATACTAGGGCGAATAAACCCTTTATTNAGGTNTTTNTTNATATACTTTTTNACAACTANAAGTTCGTCTTTTAATATTAGGTAGGGTCTCTTATAGGGTAGCGTTTTTCCTTATTTAATATTAATGGCATAGTTATTAGGTTAATATGGGGGGAGTATATCTGCGCTCTTTTATAAGCATATATTATAAAGTTATAGTACCTCTTAGGGAGGAGCTTACGGAGTTCCTTATTAGTAAGTCCTTTTTTAAGCTTTATAAACTTCTTAAAGTCTAAAGGTAAAAGTCCGTAGAGTTTTACGGGGGCATTATTTTCTAGGAGGTCAACTATATCTATCCTATTACTATAAAGGACGTAGTCCTATTCTTTATTAAGCTTATATAGTTGTAATTAGGAGGCTACGGTAACGGTCTAGCCTTTCCTACGTACTATACGGTAGAAGGCCGCGGCACTTATATAGTAGCAGTTAGTTATAGGTAGGGTAATAAGGGGTTCCTTAGGTTGGTATCTTAGGGAGTAGATAAAGGCGGCTAGGCTATATCCTAGGCAGGTCTCTCTACAGTATTTAAAGTTAAAGGTTACTTCTCTCTTTTTCCAGTTAATGGTAGGGTTATGTTATTTAAGCTAGTTCATTCTAAGGATAATAGGGTAGTTAGTAAGTAGTATAATATAGGCCTAGAGTTCTTCCTAGTGCCCATTTATATCTAGGTAGAGTTGTGCTATGTAGGTAATCTTCTATATAATACAACTACCGTCGGCGAGTTATAGGGCGCGGGCTTTAGTAAGGGGTAAGGTAGGTAGGTTATAAGTACGCACAAATTAGGTATCTATAAATTTATTAATAGCTCTATAATTAATTATAGAACGGCTTTTATATTGTTTTTTAGCAGTAGTTCCTATTATGGGTAAAACTATCTATTTCCGTCTATTTATCTTTACTAAGTTATTTATTAAGCAGGCCGATATATAGATCCCCTTATTATTAGGGCGTCCTAACCTACAACTTAGGGCTAGGACTTAGCATTTTCCGTTTCCGTATCTAACTCTACCGCTATTACTACGTCTTCGTCTTATACGGTAGTGGCATATAATAACGTATTTGGTGTTCGAGGTGCTAGGTTAAATATTAGGCGGCGGCTACTAAACCTAGCCATTAGGCAGTTTAGGCTATAGCTATAACAGCCTTCTTAACGATATCTATAGCAACGCTTTAGCTTTTAGAGTAGCTCGCGTTCTCTATCTAGTAGCTTCTACGGGAAGGTTAGTATAGAAAGGTTAATATTAGGACTAGTAGTGTTGCTTAGGGTAGTAGGCGTTAGTGGTTTAGTAGGTCCGGAGGGCTTCTATAGGGAGGTCTTCGGGCGGGGGTTTACAGTAGCAATCTAATTTAGTCGTCGTTTAATCTTCCGTATAGCTGCTACTATATTATAAACATTATTATAGTTATAGCTAGCAGCTGCGTAACTAAGGCAATAAGTGACTTTTTTAAGGAGATCTTCCTAGTCTTCAGTATCGTCTCAGGCGAGGGCTCCGGTATATTCCTGGAATTTAACATAGAACTTATTAAATAATTCAGTAGGGCTTATTTTTAGGGCATATAGTTTAGCTTAGTTAGTAGCTAGTAGGTCGTAGTCGCGGTATATTAGGTTAAGATCGTTAAGGACTTCTTAGTAGGACTACCACTTCTAGGGGCCATTGGTCTCCCATCGGGCGAAGAGTCTATTAAATAGTGTACCCTTTATTCGCCTAATAATATAGCTAATCTTAGTGTCTTTTATAGGAAAAAGGCAGGCGCTTTAAGTTAGTTTTTCGCGGATTTACATCTTCTAGTGGCTATATTCTTTACGGTCTCCCTAGAAAACTAGGGGATTAGGGTAATATGCATTAAACCCTACAGTAGCAGCTTAGGTTTAGTCGTTATAGCTTTTATCATCACTTTAGTAGGGGTTCCTGTTAGGTAAGGCTGCTTGGCGCTAACCCTCCGTCAAGCGTTAAGTAGGTGAAGTTGCCGGGGGCGTAGAGACTTAAGTGGCGTTATATACAGTAGAGAGGTGTCTGGCGTTATTATGAATATGCTCGTTAAGCTAAGATTATAGGTATTTAATTATACCTTCTCTTTTAGTAACCGTAGCAATAAGTGCAATCTTAGCCTTCTTTAACTATTAGACGTCGCGTTTAGACACACAGAGGTCGTCTTTAGTTTCTTAACATATATTATCGGCGAGCGCCTTATAAGCTTGTAGGTCTTAGATAATATTATAATCTTAAGCAGTACGCATCTCGGCTTATATAAGCTTTAGGTAGTAGTTCTATAGAAGGCGGTAGTATTTATCAGGTTCTTATGCTACCATTTTTACAAATATCTCGGCGTCTCGTATTTCGATTTCAATAGGTAGTAGCCCTTCCACTTGCTTGTCCGTAGTTATATAGTCAATAAAAGATAAGACATTATTAGTGTCCATCTCCTTAGGGGTTAAGGCTAGGGCTAATAAATCAAATTCTCCTGGGATTAATTGGCGTCGTAGGTTAAGTATAGGTATTAGATTGTTCTTTAGGTTTAATATAGTGGCTAGTAAGGAATATCATCTTACTATTATGGGTTCCTTGGAAGTATAAAGTGAGGTAACTTATAGGCACGCTGCTTCTAGCAGCGCCTATAGTATTACAGAGACGTAGAATTGGTCATAGGCTAGGTGTCGGTAGTAAAAAGGCGCAACGTAATGTCACGGGACGGGGCAGTGGCTACAAGACGTATATATTCGAGGAGTCTACAAGACGTTGCGCGATCAATCGTAAGGGTCGAGGGCGTAAGGAGGTGATATACCTACGCGTAGCTGACATAAGCTGTACGTGAGGTGTACGTGAGAGCACGGGGCTCTCCTATGGAGGCCCCTGCGGTGGGGTTCCGTGACACTAATAGTTTATACAGTCCTTCCTTTAACCTAAAGGCTGCCTTCTATTTATCGCCTTCCTTAATTCTGATCTAATGGTACGCCTATCTTAGATCTATCTTCGTAAAGATTTATATATTGCCTATCCTGTCTTAGATTTCGCTAATTAAGGGTAAAGAATACCTATCCTTTTTAGTAATGCTGTTTAACTGTCTATAGTTGATACACAGTCTTAGTTTGCTATTCTTCTTTAGTATAAACAATATTAGATATCCCGCTAATAACTGCGATGATCTAATATATCCCTTTTATAAGTTCTCTTAAATAAACTCTTTTAATGCTCTACCTTCTTCTTTAGTAAGCTTATAGATTGGAAAGAACTTTGGACTTATTCCTAGTTCTAATTCTATCTTATAGTCCTATACTATATACTTTAACAGCTTTTTACTTTTTGGTGACTATAGTTTCTTACTATACTTATGATATCTCTTTAGTATATAACTTAAGCCTTACTTAGTCTTTTTATATATTGCTCCGACTTAGTACTATATTAACTTGGCTTATTATTATATCTTATGGCGTTAAGTATCTCTAATATCGACCTAACCTATAATCTAATCAATCTTTAGATTGTATTCCTATAACTAAAGCATTTCTAATACTGCCTCGTCCTGTCCTAATGGTAAGATATTAAAAGACATCTCGATTTATCTCCCTTTAATAGTTAACTAAATAGGTCCTGTTTTAAGATTAATAATCCTTCCTCCGTAGGCTATTGGATCTCCTAAAATTGTCACTAATAGGTAAGGTTCCTCCTTTTGTCTGTGAGGTAATCCCATCCTTTTAACTGCTGCTAACGAGATATGGTTTCTTATTGCTCTACTATCTATTAATGCCTTAAACTACTAATCTTGCCAATTAACTTATAAATTTAGGTGTTGTCCTTAAATTCCTTTAAGGGTCTAAGGCTTTATTACTAGCTCCCTCTAGTCCTATAGGCCTCTACTTTTCCTAACTATTAGCTACTTAATTCTTACGCACTTAGCTCATTCTTTAGCTAATGCCTAGTTCGCTTTTTATCTTTAATATACTATAGATACGTATTTTCTAGGCATTTCTATTATTATTATCCGTCTAAGCATTCTTCCGTAAGGAATCTTCCTAGTTAAAGTATTAAATTTCCTTCCTTTTGGACTTCTGCTGGATGCCATCTATATATATATTTAGTATTCCTATACTATTACTTATCCGTTATCTAGTATATCCTTATAAGGTATTTCCGATTCTTTTCTTTTGGATTCTTATATATTTTATATATATCGTCTACGCACGCAATCTATAATAACGTGTAGTATGCTAGGTGCTTTAGGTTAACTCTCGGCTTATCTTTATCCTTAAGTTTAAACCTCTATTATACTGATCTAAACGTTATAACTTTATTTATAGGTATTAAAATACGTCTCTTACTTCTCTAATCCTCTAATTATTCCTCTAGATCCTTTAACGTTATAATTAAGGCTCCTTTAATATAAGTTATAGCCTTCTTTATAATTAGGTGGTTTTAAATAACTTTCTTATCCAACTATATGTAGAAATCTTCCTACTTATCGTTATGTCGCTGCCTATACTACTTTTAGTACAACTGCTAGAGTATATACGGTCTGTCCGTAAGGAAGTATCTTCTTATTACTGCGTTATAATAGCCCCTTATGTGTCGTTTTTTAAACCTAGTAGGAATTCCTAAATCCTCTTTGTTTTCTAGTTTGGTAAGCCACTTAGCTCTTAGTGTGCCTATTCTAGGCCTATTGGTAATTCTTTACACTAGCGCTCTATCCTTTATATATCCTAATATGCTAGATCTCTTATCTAGTTTCTGTTCTTGCTATACGATAATTCTTTACCTAAATTCTTCTATGGTTTCTTTTAGTTTACGTCTTGCTAATAGATCCTTAAAGTCTTCTTACTTCTTAATCTTGGTATTAACTCTTCAATCTTTAGTCCGAATACTGTGTTCTACTAATAAGTCCTCTGGGTCTATATGTCTGTCTCCTAGTCTAGTTACTATTTATACTACAGATTCTCTAATCTATAAAGAAGCTCCTTGCCTCTTACCTATAGGTGTCCTAATTTATACCCCGAATTCTTAGTCCCTTAGATTTATTAATCCCAAGCTTACTTCTAACTTAAGCTTAGCTCCAGCCTTAGTCCAACTAGGCTTACTTAGTGTTCTTATCTCGTCTTAAAAGTCTTAAATCTTACTTATTTCGTCTTAAGAGTCTTATACCTATAGGAGTCTCTATCCTAAGCTTATTTGTATATTCTTAAACTAAGCTACTACTCTACTCTATTGGTTTTTATCCGTTGTGGGTCCTTAAGCTTACCTTATCTTATTTTAAGAATCTTAGTTATCTTTTATCTTATCTTAAGAATCTTAAGCCTTTGGCCTTTTGCCTTTATTAAGTGCCGAAGTAGTTTACTATCCTACTTCTTTTGCGTCTTGTAAAGCGATAGACATTATATTTAGTAGGGTCTTAATCCCTACTAATATTCCCTATTCTGTAGTAGAATTATCCTCTACCTTTAGTGTAATATCTCCGATGGCTACGTGTTCCTAGTAAACCGCTCTTATTACCTTATTGTTACGAAATGTTTTGCCTATATTAAATTTATCGTCCTTAATGTCCGATCTACGAACTGGTTTATTAGTTCCTCTATATCCTGTAGGTGCTAGCTCCTATAGCTAGTAGCTTACGCCGTACTTAGCGTCCTTATAAATTTGGTATACGTTATTGTAATAAAACGCGAAACTTTTAATTAAATATTCTTTTGTTCCTCGCAGTATATTATCGTCCCTCTATATATATATATTGTCTACTATTAGTCTAGTTCCCTTTATTATATAGTATCTCTAACTATCCTTATAATCCCTTGCAAAGTAACCTTATTTCCTATAATTTATATAAGCTTCCTCTCTAAACTATTACTTTTGCTATAGAGTCTGCCTAAACATCTTCTGCTGCTAAGATCCTTAGTTTAGCCTCTGCTCCTTAGACCTTTAATTACTTAATCCTTATCCCCTAGGTTTCTACGGTTTTTTGCTTTATCTCTTATAGGCTTCTTTAGTACCACTTAGGTCTATTAGCTCTGCGCTATACCATAGTTTTTAACTTAGCTTTAGTTGTTGCGTACTTTGCGCCTTATATAACTATAGAACTCTATCCTAACCTTTCTTAGCCTGCTCCCTTTAGTAGATTCGATTATTAATCTTAATTGCTTAATCTATTAGTTCCCTTAGGGTATCCGCATCTTCTATTAGGATAATTGCGTCCTAGACTTTAGCCTTAAGTCCCTATTTATACTGTGCTATAAGCGCCCTATTATTTTACTTAACTTATATTGCTAACGTTTAGAACTATATTATATACTTAATTGCTAAGGTTTATTGCGTAATGTCTTAGAGTTTTCTTTCCGCCGTAGTTACTGCCTCTAGGTCTCTAAACATTTATATAAGTCGCTCTATAAATCTATTTTAGCTTAAGAACATAAACCGTACCTCTTAGTTTGTAGTTGTTATTCCGTTTACTTAGATCTCCGTAAGGTAAGGCTTAAACTACTTAAGTGCTCTTCCTATTAAGAACAATCCTGCATATGCTATTTAATCCATAGGTATTGCCAGCTTAGCTCCCTCTTGCGCTACCTTAAAGTGCATTTACGTAAGGAATCCTTTAAGCTTTGATCTCTCTCCTAAGTATCTTTTAATTGATAGTAACTTAACCTTTACTGCGCCTATTCCGTTAATCCTATTTTTTAACGCTGTATTATTTTCTGTTAACTAGTCGACTATTTCTTGTAGCTGTCTGACCGTTATAGGTTGCTGTAAGTCAGTGTCTGCTATACTAGTGTCGTTACCTGACCTTAATGTAATTGCTGCCGTTAATAGCGTTATAGTGGCTGCTTTTGGTAGTATGTTATTTAACTTCTTATATTAATACTATAACTAGGTAGTGATTGTGTAACGGAACCTTGTAGTAAGAACTACGGTAGGTCCTGTTATTGGGCTAGGTGTATAGGAAATGCAAGTATAAAAGTCAACAACGTAATAATAACTGGTGGAGCGGTTGCCTAATAGATTAACTCTAATTATATTCTAAGAATTACTATAAGGAAGGAACTATCTAAGTAGGGACTAAGGGTCCTTAAATATATAACCGTACTTCTATAAAATCCTTCTTATACGTAATGCATGTCTTATATATAAGGTACGTAAGTTTCTCTCGTTCCTCTCGTTTAATACGTAGCACATTATGTGACCTCGGCTACTATTCCTCGTCATATAGTTCTACCGGCTCTATCCTAAACCGTGCCTAAATTAACTAACTAGCTTCTTCCGTCTCTTCTCTAAGTAGTCGTAACATTGTACTTAAAGCGTCCGTAACAGTGCCTATATTAACTAATTAACTTCTTCTAACTCCTCTCCTAGTAGTTATAACATTGTACTTAAAGCGTCCGTAATAGTTAAAGCTATTGCTTTAGTTTTTAAGTAGTTAAAAGATTAAAATAACTGTATTTAATTACTATACCTTACTAGTTTTAAACCCTTCCCCACTAACAAAAGGTGTGGAAGGCCCTTTAATAATAATTATAAAAAATATAACGATTGCCTTTTTATCCCATATATTTATAGGAGTAAGGTTTATCCTAGTGCCAATATTATACCCTTTTTTATAAAACGTAACTTCTTTATAACCTTTTTTAGATTTAAGTTATTTAAGGTATACCCACCCCCCTTTTTTATATATAAACTTAACTAATTAAGAGAAGGATATATATTTTACCTTAAAAACTTAGTCGCTATTAATCCAAAATACTACACTAATATAGAGTCCTACTAATGCGTATAACTATACCTATTACTACTCGGTTAAAGAATTGCAAATTAAAATAAACCAATTAAATTTATAAATTAAAGAGTTAGAAGATAGTAAAACAAGTTTAAAAACCCCTAGGAAGTTAATAGCTTCCACTTCTATAATAATAGAGAATTAATTGGCGAAGGTAAAATCTTAAATTAGGGATTTTAAGAAAAAGTACTTTCTAGTTAGTAATAAGCTAGAAGAGATAATAGCTTAAAGTATATTATTTGAGATTTCTAAAAAAAGCTAGAATCCCAGTTTATATAATAACAGTTAATACTTAATACAGCTATAGCTAAGAAGAAATATTTTTAAAGCGTAATAGTAGAAAATAAATATTAATAGGACTCTATAAAAGGTAATGGGAAGGATACCTAAATTAAGTAATTATAATATAATTTAGAGGCCTAGATGGCTATAGTCTCGGAACTAAATAACGGCCTAAAAAAATTAAAGGATATTTAAGAAGAAATGCGGAATAAATTATAAATAAAAGAAAGAGATTATAAAGCGCTCTAACAAAGTATAAAGAAGGTAAGAATTAAAATAAAAGAAAAAAGTATAGAGTTAATAAAAGCATTTAATACTTTAAAGAATAAAACTACTACTTTAACCTAATGTCTAAAGGTAATATAAATAGAGATAAAATAATAACTTACATTATACACTGCAGTTAGCTAGGCCTAAAAAGGAAAAAGTAGTTTAAGAGGTAGTATTATAGGCCCAATCTAAGCATTTAAAAGCTCTTAAGTTATTAGAGTAAGTGCGTAAATAATAAGAGAATAAAAAACTACGTTAAGTATTAGAGTTAGCCAAGTCTAAAAAGGAAAAAGCAGTTTAAGAGGTAGTAGATTAGCTAAAATTATAGGCCCAATCTAAGCATCTAAAAGCTCTTAAGTTATTAGAGTAAGTACGCTAACAGCAAGAAGAGGAAAGACTATATTAAGCATTAGAGTTAGCCAAGTCTTAAAAGGAAAAAGTAGTTTAAGAGGTAGTAGATTAGCTAATAACATAAGCCCAATCCAAGTATCTTTAGGTCCTTAAATTATTAAAAAAAGAGTATAAGTATTAATAAGAGCAGTTAAAACAGATAGCAGAAACTAAGCATAAACGTTAATAATGTAAATTATAAAACTAGGCCAATTAAAGTATAGCGGTATATTAAGGCTAAGCAGAATATATATTTTCTGCGGCGAAGATAAAGATTATAGGCCTTAAATATAATATGCGACTTAAAGATAACCTTATTAGCCAAGGTTTTCAAAAATTAAAAGAACTTAAGGAGTATAAAAAGGAGCTAGATTTAGGCTTTATTACTAAAGTAGATATATTTAATAACCTTTAGATTATTATAATTTAATTAGAAAAAAATAGTAGCTTTTAAAGAGTAGAGTTCTTATTTAAGCTAACTTAGGTGCTTAAGAGCTTTAAAGTCTTTTTAATTAAGCAGGTAGCGTAATATAAAAAGGTATTTTAGAGAATAATAAAGTTTCTAGCTTCTAACCTTACTATTATAACATCTTATAACCCTAAATATCTTTTAAAGGCATATAAAAGATATAGGTATTACTATATAGGCACTAAAAAAGATATTAATGCTTTTATAAACTAATATAGGAGTATATTTACCGTAAACAGCAATACTAGGCTTCTTAGAAGGTCCAGGTTAGGGAGAAAACGATTATATAATAGATCTAAGGACGTATTACTCTTAAAAAGGCAACTCTATTTTAATAGGAAGTCTATATAATAGGAGATACCCTTACTTTAGTATATACCTATAACTATTTTAATAAAAATAAAGCGTCTTTCTAAAATATTACATTAGCTAGCGCCTTCTATAGAAATAAAGCGCCTCCCTAAAATATCACTTTAGCTAGCACTATACGCGCCATTTAAGGTTTAATTAAGGAAAGAGGTTTATTATTTATATAATCCTAATAATAAATTAAATATTTAATTACTTGCGCTATAGTAAAAATATTTAAAAGGCTAGGTACTAGATTCTAACAATAAAGGCTCCCTATCCTTATATATAATTCACTAAGTATTATATATAATATAATCTAAATTCCCTAAATTATTCTAATAATCTCTTTAAAGGTAAAGCACTAAATACAGGTACTATAAGAGGAGGGAGAATTATATAGTTAGTTAAGTTCCGGCTTAGGCTTTAACTATAATAGTAAGGTTATTAATAGGGATCCTTATATAATGTATAAAAAAATCTCACTTAAAGGGGCGGGAGAGTTGTATATATTATTATAGTTAGGTAATACCTAATTACTAATAGGGGGTAACGCTTTACTATAGCAGTCTATAAACTCTATTCTATTATAGTAAATAAAATATAATAAAAACTATTCTAATTAATTAATGCTTCTAATAGGGGATAAGTAAATAGGCTTGCTCTTAACCCTAATATTTAGATTATAGTAGACCTTACTTAAAAATAGAAAATGTTTTAGGGAGCTCTGGCTAAATAGGGGAGTTTTATCCCCCTATAAGCGTACTTTAGCAGCACTTTAATAATAGCAGGGAAATTTATTAATTAGGTTACTTTCCCTTTACTACTCTATATAAGCTTATAGAGACGGTAAATAAGGATAGTGCTTATAATCTCTTCCATAAAGGGAGGCTAAGAAGTTAACTTTTTATTAAATTAAAACGTAAAGATTTCTTAGTTCCTCTTTATAAAAATAGCAACTCTTATTCCGGGCACTAGTTAAGTAAAAATAGAAGCTTTCTTAAAAATACCTTCCTATTAGGTTGCGAATATTTAATTACTAGCTTCTAAAGGTCTATATAAAGACATATAGGGTTATTTTCTTAGGCGAGGCATAGTATTAACACCCTTTTAATAATATTTAAATGTAAATATACGTAATAGTCTCTAAATAAAGTAAGACTAATAAAATAATAGTTTATAGTAATTAAAAGTGTTCCTAGTAATATTTATATTTAATTCTGCTAGAGATAATATAAATAGCACAGTATATATATTATATGCAAGTTATACGCCTTAGGTCATATTTAATAACTTTTTTAGCTAGGTTAACTCTACCTAGGCATAATCTTTAAAATATAAGCGCTTTTTCTAAACATTAAAGTAGGGATACTTTCCACTTAGTAAAAGGGGTTTATTTAGTAAGAAAGGAGCGTTACTAAATAGTTAGCGTCGAATTAGATCCTAAGATGGTAAAAATAGGTTAAAAATATTATAAAGGGCAGGATCAATTAACCCGGTCATATTAGTATTCCATTAATACCCCCCTTAAAACGGCAGGTACTAGCAGAATTCGCCTAAGTAGACTACCTAGGTGGCTTAAATTGCTAATAAAACTCGCCGCTATAAGCGTAATTATAGTTAGCGCAAACGCCTCTACCTAGCCAGATAAAACCTCCTATTTAACTACTAAGACGACTAATTTGCTTAAATCTACCTACGGCGTTAAACGGACAATATCCACTAGGCGGATATTAATATTAGTAGCCCGTTCGCGACTAGCGGACCTAAATAGGCTTAGGTAGCTTTTTTAGAGCGCCTACTTAGTAAAGCCACCTAGCTAAGTAATAGTTATTAAATATACCCTTAGCTAAAAAATAAGCGGTGTAAAGTAATTTACTAGTTCTATATTTAGCGAGCGGCTAGTTTACTAATTAGAGTTTAACTATTTTATAGCGTATTAATTAAAGCCTAAAATAGCTTTTTACTTAAATTTTAGTTTCTAATTATAGCTTCTTTAATTTTCTTTTAGTACCCGATCTTATATTAGAGCGCTAAAATAATATCTTATTATAGAATTTATTAAAATTTATTATTTTTTTTAGTAAACTTGTTTTTTTTAATAAAGAACTAAATATATCTTTATAATGCTTAACCGTCCTATAAAATTCTTAGGGAAAGAAAATAAATATAACTACTATTTACGTCGTTTCGTATAGCGCAGTTATTGCCATCTTTTCTATTTAGAGGATTTCTAAACTTATTAACTCTTAGGCTTATAAAAAACTTCTATTAAATATCCGGAAATAGACTTTATATACTTTAATTATTCCTAGGTAAAAAAGTACATTAAACGTTAGTCTTTTAGCTGCATTTTATATCTTTCTTTATATAGTTGCAAATATTATTAGCTTTATTTTAGGCTTGTTCATAAGCATTTAATTTACGCAGCGTTTAGGATATCTATTCGCTATTAATGTAGTTCCGCTATTCCTTAAGGGCAGAACTAATTTAGTTAGCAATAAAGTCCTACGCTTGCTGATATATAATTATAGCTTAATTTACTACTAGATTGGTCGAGTATATATTTTAGAAGAAGTGCTTTATATACTTCTAATAGTATCTTTAAAGCATTCGCGTGTGGCAAATATTAAAATTATAGTTTATTTAAAACTCCCTTATTCCTACTAAGCTTAATTATAAATAGCTTATTATATTTATTTCCGCTATTAACCTTCTCTCTTTTTTTATTATTTATTATTACACTTACGAAATTTTCCTCCGTACTTACCTTCTTATATTAGCTTTAATAGGAATATTATGGTTATATATTAAACTAAAGCGAAGCTATCCTATAGCTTATCTCTTAGTTATATTATCGCTTTAGGTTCTTTAGAAAGTACTTTAGGCTAGATTTATATTATATCAAAATCTAGAATCGGGTCCTTTTTATTAAGTATCTATAGTTTACTATCCCTAAGGAGGTAAGGATTTAAAAAACGCTGTTTAACTTAGAGTTATAGTAAAACGCTCCTAAAAAGTACTACTAGGGCAATTTATCTACATTACTATTCCGTATAGTTTCGGCCTTATTTAAGCACATCCTTATATAATAGCATAGGTCTTAGATAATAAGACTAACCTTAAGCAAACTATAGTACTCCTTATTTAAACTAAGTAAGGGTTTAGTAGTAGACTAAGGCTATATAGTAAAGCAACTTTAGTTATATTAGATGGACTATATAGAGGTGCTTAGTACTATTACCTAAGCCAATATAATAAGGTACTATTTATAGTAAATAGTATTAAAATTATAAGCTATTTATTATTAATTCAATATCTTCTAATAGCATATAATAATTGGACTGCCCATATATAAAGGCTATTATTAGTATAATTCTTAGAAACGAAAGGTAAGAATCTATAGTATACTAAAAAAATAAGGGTATTGCTAACTATAAAGACTAATATAAATGGGTAAAAGAGTGTATTCTAGCTCTATATAATATAGACCACCGCCAGATTTTCACTATTTTTATTTTTTTTCCTATATAAAGTCGCTGGGTCTATAGAAGAACTAAATAAAGAAGATAAGATTCTTAGAAAGAGGCTTTATAAGCTTTTATATCCACTAGATATAGTATAGATTATTAACTAAGAATAGTCTACTAAGGTGGGAAATATAATAATATCGGGTAAGTTTCCTTTAAAAGGTAATAATACTTTTTAATTTAACGGCCGATAGTTTATAGAACGCCTAAGTTTAAGACCTATATAAGAAAAGCCCTTTGCTTAAATATATATAATATTACGCTCCTTAGTATAGACTTTCAGCCCAATAAGATACCGTCGAGTTAGGTTTTAACAATTAGGTACACCTCTTAAATAATAAACCATTTTTATTATAAAATTATTCTTATAAACTACAATAAGCTTAGGTAAATTCTGACTAAATTATACAACGATAGAGCTGTGGGTAGTTATTCTACATTAAGCTAAGGTCCAGAACTAGAATTGCTAGAGGTGGCTTATATAAGCTTTAGATTTACGCAATCGCTAAGATTTATAATTAATTAATATTTAGTAGGTATGGGGCATAGCTATTATAAAAGCCCCTAATTGGCCTTTAATAGCAGATTATTTATAAGCCTTATATAACCTTTAGCTGGTTATTTAGTTTTCTTAAGGTCTAACTAAAATATATATAAGCGATTTCTTAACGATACTAAGTCCTAGCACCTATATATATAAGCCCTATCTTTAGCTAATATCTTCTATAGCGGTCCTTAGAAATAGATTTTAAATTTTAAGATATATTAGATTTTTAGGGTCTTTTAAGGTACGCTCTCTCCTTTATCTTATAATATAAGAGGTTATATACTAATTTTAAAATTTTACTTTATCTTAAGAAATAATAGCTTAATACCTAAAATGGACTCTTTTAGTACTAATTTAAGCACTCTAGTAGGTTTAAATTCTTTTTTTACTAATAGCTTTACTAATAAGGAAAAGAGTATAAGCTATTACTCTCTCTACTAAAAGTCTAACAGCTATACCAATTAGGAGTTTCTTAAGGAATTCTTTCTTCGCAAGCAGAACTCTACACTTTAAATTTAAAATCTTAAAACCGAACTAGATAAAGTAAGAGTAATAATTAGTGTACTTTATGATTAATATTTAGAGGCAAAAGCTGCACTACTTAAGTATTGTAAAGAGGTTAAAAATATAAGATGGATAAGGTTTAAAAAGTTAAAGCAGTTTAAGGATTAGCTTAGGTAAGTAATAGAGCGGATCTTTAATAATAAGGCTAAGCTTAAATTTTACCTTTAAGATCTTAAATAGGATAACTAATATAAATAGGAAAGAATTAATAAATTAGAGTGCGCTCTTAGCCTTTAAAATTTATAATAGTATAAAGATTAAGGTAATAAGGTAGGAGAAAGACCTCTAGTTGTAAAAGTAGAATTAGGTAGTATAATAAGCTATTTAGTTTTAGCTAAGCTAATAAATTTTAAGATCTTATATCCAAATTTATACTTTATAAATTTCCCAGTTAACGTCTTATATTAGATATTTCTATTTTATTATTATAGCTAGGAATATAGTTTAAATCTACTACTAATACTATATTATAGATGCTTCTCCTATATATCTATATCGTAAGAATAGCTACAGCTCTACTTTTAGGCGGATTATAAAAGTTTCAAGTTTCACTCTTAAAAACTATTTATAAAATAATATAGCGGTTATAAAGCGCGCGTAATCTTTTCTACGGAGTAACCATTAGTGGCGTTTTCAAAAAAAAACCTATACTATTCTTAGTCTAGCTATATAAATAAAGCTTTATAGATAGAATATTTTGCCTATACAAACTTTAATTTTATTACTTATTTAAATTAAAATCCTTTATCGGCAATATTATAATGCAATCTTTTCTACTAGTCCATATATAGGCAAAGTCTATTATCCTTTACTTTTACTTAAATCACCCTATTTTAAATTGCCTAGTATATATTAAACAAGCCGGATACTTAAAAGGGGAGCTACTTATAAAGGATTCCCTTAATACTTTAGCGAAACATACTAGGAATCCCTAGGAATTTAACCTAATCTTTAAGAACTTAAGCTTAGGGGTAAAAGGGTTTAATCCAGTTCACTTATATAACAATAATAACACCAAAGTAAAACTCTAAGCCATTTTAAATTTTAGTATAGAATTATTAAAGAGAATAAATGCTTAGATCTCGGATTTTATAGGCTAGATTTATCCTTATATACCTTAAATTAATAATTACTTATTTTATTCTATAAAACTTATAAGCATTAAACTTCCTATTTACAAGAGTATTAATATAAAGATAGTTTAGAAACTAGTTATTCTTTTTACTATTATACTAAGCCTTTGGAATTACTACTTAGCTAATTAAAGGCTCTTAGGCATTAGAATAATTATATATTAAAGGTTAATAATCTTAATAAGACTTGCTAGAAAGATAAGGAGAAGAGCCTAGTATTATTTTAGATTATTAAGCTACTTAACTTAATTACATAGTTTCCCCGTTTTAACAATTTATACAATATTCCGTAATAGTTTAATTAGATTAAATTTAGCTTTGTCTCCTATTATGTCACTATTAAGCCTCTATCTCCTTACCTCTGTTATAGGTATTAGCATTTACCTTCTACTTATATACGGCTTTCTCTAACAGCTTATCTGCCTTCTGTTTATATCCCCTTTCCTTTAATAACTCTTTAGACTACTCTTTTAAATAGTATTTTTACCTTACTCCACCTCTTATTATCTATTTAAGCTCTTTATATATTTTAGCATATTAATTAAGTTAAGTCGATTCCCGAGTGTAGTATAATTAAATCTTATTATATAGCAGATTCGTAGGTAGCTCCTAAGTAGGATTCTAATATACTAACGCCGTGCTATTATTATTATTAATAGCGATATATACTAGGTACTCTAGGCCTTTATAATACTCTACTGCGGATATCTACCCGGGCTTTTATAACATAAAAAACTCTAAGCTTTTGTTTATAACCCTAGTATAGGCAATTCCTCTAATATTACTAAAACGAGATTTGTTCTTTAAGTTTACCCCTATAATTATATTAACACTATTATAAACTAATTACTAAAACTTAGGCATTGGCCTTACTATAATATACCTTAGCGGCATATATAGTCTCATCCGCAATAGTATTACCGCCGTTACTATATAAAGAAACTATATTAAATAGTTAATTGGGCACGGAGGATATTTGCTTCTATTTAGGATTAGAAGTCTATAGCTGTTATTTAACTATAAAAGACATTATTAGTAAGGTTATAAGATTAATATATACTAAAACTAAAAGAGTTTAGAGAATAGAAGAGGAATAAAAAATATAGAGGAGGAATAAATAGTAAGGCAACGCCTCTTTTATACAGCATAGAGCTCTAGCTATATCTTTAAGTATATTTCTCCAAAAGTTGCGTTATATAGACTACTAACGTATAATTTTTTGCCGCTAAAGGTGTCCTTCCTTAAGTATAAGGCTTATCTTAGCAGGTTTCTTATTTACTTAGGTCTTAATAGCTTATCCAAAAATCTCTTAGTCTTTATCTTCTAATTTATAGGAAACTATGCTATTATTAAGGACGCAGGACATCTATTAGTTTATAATTATACTACTAACCCTAAGGCGTTTATATATCTAGGGTTCTAGAGCCTATCTAAAGGCAGTATTTAACCTATAAGAGGTACCATCCAATTACTCAGGCTCTATTTATAGAGTTTATAGCACTCTATATAGATATAATACATCTTAATAAAACACTTAAGTTTTGAAGCTTCTTAGCGAATGCTTTAACCCTCGGTAGATTAACTATATAGCCCTTAGAGGCTTTCTAAGCTTATAGAGTTATTAAAACTATTAATTTACACTAAACGCTAAATTACGATGGCTAATACGTAGATAGGCTTATTCGGTCTTAATCTAAGCTTAGCGCTTAGTATATAACGCCTTAGTATAGGCAGCTATACTTTCTATTATAAGTGCTATATATTAGTAGTAGTAGTTCTTTAATTAACGTCTAATACGGATCCTATCTAGGCCCACGCAGACTACTCCGTCACAGGGGGAAAACTTATGTATTTACAGGAAGAAAACCCTGCAGTTGGGTTAGGGGAGGAAAAACCCTATAAGCCACCTCAGTAGGATAAAAAACCCCGATTTGCCATATCCGTCCGTAGCGGCGGCCCTACGGGCCTACGGCTACGTCCTGTCTCCTTGGATGTTTTAAACTCCTTAGGTACTACTACTTCCCTCTCTAGCTTATTCTAAGCTGGGGTTTACTACGTCCCAGCTAGGCCTTACCGATCGATCGCTGTGTATTATTATTGTCGTTTCCTATATTATTAACCGTCCCCTATATGCTATCTCTTATTGACTATTACTATATACGCCATGCCTTCCCCCCCCTAGGGCCTATTAAAGGCGTAAGAGGGATTTATCCGTTCTAACTACCTAATACTAAATAGTGAGCGGGATGTGTGTGTACTCCGGGTATCTTTTATACCTAGGCCCCGGTTGCTAGGCCCTCTCTAAGGGTTACTACTCCGTCGAGAGGAGACGAGGATAACCATATCTTGTGACCCAGCTGCTAGTCAGTACGGTAGTAAGGCGGCGAGTGACCGTATGCTCCGCGGGCGATCGCCCTAGGGGTTAGGAGGGGCCGTATATTTACTCGTTTGTTTGTTTATCCGCGCTTATTTATTAATATAAGGTCGTTAATGCTTTTAATTGAGGGTTAGGGGACGTTGGATTCCGTATGTATCCGTAAGGATTATACAGGGTTGGAATAGGAGAATAGTATAGTAGCTGAATTGTAGAGGGCTAACAGTAGTGGTTTTCAAGATCTCACCATCTGAAAAATTTTCACTACCGCCTATAACGCTCACAACCACCACCAGGTCCTACCCGTAGCTATACGACGTCTCTGCGTTGGCTCTACTGAGTCCGAAGACCAGTAGGTTCGTAGGCCTTACCACGTATAGGTGCAGAGTCCGATTTCGAGGACTAAGTGCTATATATTACATACCTCTAAAATACTTAGTAGAAATAGCTATAAAGCTCTATACCTATAGGTTATATAGAAGTATAGTCTTTTAATAATATTAAATTATATATATTACCTTTATTAACCTTAAAAAACTTACTAACAATCCTTATAAGTCCTTAAGTAGTGTTTTAGGATAAATTATTATTAAATATAGTATCGCTTTATAAGCTTATATCTATAAGTATAGGAAGTAAGTTTTAAAGGGGGGTGTTTAATGAGAGTTATTAAATATAGGGCTTTTATTATCTAAGAGTTAATTCTACTTACTATTACTTTCTAATTACTATCTTATTAATTTAGATCTAGTCACCTTTATATAGCTATCCTCTATAGCTTTAAGCTGTACCCTATTAGAACAAATGCCGAAGCTAAAGCCCTATTATACTATAAAGAAACCATATAAGTCCTTAATTTTATTTCTTTCTAAGGAATAAACTTCGCTGTTTATAGCCTAATTTAGTTATATCTTATTATATTCTAAGCTAGACGCTTAAAGTTAATACCTTTAAGCACACTCCTCTAACTAAGATAAACTGTATTTATTAGTAACGCGCTATTAACTTATTATTAAAAAACGACTTATAATTCTTCTTTATATAAGCTTCTTTAATAAAAAAGTAAAAAACTTATAACGCTATTATGCGTGCGACGGATTTAAGAGGAGTTCTTAAATCTTTCCCTACTAAAAGCTATAAGTTTTATACTTAGAAAATAAGTCATCTTATATACGGTATTAATTATCGTCTTTAATTTTTATCCTCTTAGTATAGATTTAGGAACGTCTTATAAAGGCCCGCAATTCCTTTAGTTACTTTAAGCAGTCTAAATGCTATTATATCTCTCACTCTACTAGAGCGTTTATATATTATTCCAATGCTATCACTATATTCTTTAGCTATAAGTAGTATAATAAAGGTAATACTAACTATATATATTTCTAGTCTCCCCTAAATCTAATAATCTTACTTGTTTTCTTACCATTATATATAGAGTATAGAATATTACTAGCTTAACTGCCCGTACGAGATATATATTTATAACCCTTTTAACTAATAGATTATTTATCCTGTAGGAAACTTTTATATATAATTCCTTTAACTACTAAATCTTTAGTACTATTTTTAATTTTATCCCGTATAGTATAAACAGCTAATAAATATAATAATTTACTAAATTTTAATCCTATATTAAAACTTAATTACCTAGATTTTATATCCCATTTTTTATAATATCCCATACGGAATAATTTAATAAAAAAATCTTATAAAAACTGGAATTTGTGTTCTATTTTAAAAATATATTTATAAAAGATAATATTTTATATAGGATTTCTACTAAAATTCTTTTTTTATATCTAGCTTTTAAATACCTCTTTTAACATTCTCCTATACGGAATAATTTAATAAAATTTTTTATAGCAACTAGGAATATGTATTCCATTTTAAAAATATATTTATAAAAGATAATATTTTATACAGGATTTCTACTAAAATTCCCTTCTTATATTCAGCTTTTAAATACCTCTTTTAACATTCTCCCATACGGGAAAAGTGGCTATAAAAATAATACTTTTATTATTTTCTATCCTATACAGAACTTTATTTAAAACTATTTAAATTTACTAGCTTTTCTTTTCTTATTTTCTACGCCATCCCGTATAAATAGTATATCCAAAAAAATAATAAAGTTCTAGTTTCTCTATCTTATTTTTAGTACATAAGCGTAAAAGAAAATATCCCATATAGGATTTTTAGTAGAAATCCTTTTTATTTATAATTTCCGTATACCGTTTTATAATAATTCCTATATAGATAAAAATACTAAATAATTTATTTTAAGTAAGCCGACTAATCCTATACGGACTTACTACCCTTAAACTTTTAAATTTAGATTTTTTTATACCCATACGGACAAAAATACTAAGTATTCTATTTAAGTAAGTCTGCTAATCCTATACGGATTAAGTACCCCTTAAACTTTTAATTTTAGTTTTTTAGTTCCTATACGGAATAGAGTCCTATATAACTTCTATTTACTAAAAAATGCCTTTCCGTATAAATAAAATAGCCTTACCGCATTAAAAACTATAGGAATTTCTTCCGCGTAGGCTAAAACTATATAGCTACTAATTAAAACTTAGAAGTGATTTTAATTATTATATTATACGCAAGCAGATATAGGACATATAATTAAATAACTAGAAAGCTTCCTCTAATAGCTCTATACTATTAACTTGCCCTATAAGCAAATTAGTCTCTATTAGTATACTTATTACTAAAAGCTTCCGTAATTTTAGCTATCATCTTTTCTACCTCTCCTATATAGTTAAGACTTTTATTTATAGTCTTTTCGAACTCTACAATTTGGCAAAAACTTTTAGCTATTATTTTTTTAAACTTTACTATCTAGCAAATCCAATCCTCTAAGGTATTAAGGTCGCGTCTTAAACACTTAGTTATGGCCTACATCTTACTTACTTATCTATTTTTATATTAGGGTTCCAGGATTAGCAGATATAGATTTTAATATTATACCTAGTAAGGTCTTCCACTTACTTATAAAGGTTATTAGATTTAGCTAAGTCGCCTTAAAATAGGTTTAATTCTATAGTATCTTATTAAAGCCAGTTAATTAAAGGTATATTAGAATAAAATCTTTTAATTTCTCTTATAGATAGAGAGTAAGGAGTGAAGTCTTCGGCTTCCGGATTAAGTTTCATTGGCATTATAGTAATGGTTATATTATTAAAATTTTAAGATTCCATTCCTAAAAAAAGCTATTAAAATAATCCATTATAGAGAAAGAGTGTTTATAGTAAATAAAGGATTAAAGACTAAAAGTAATCTAAAACTAATTGTTGGGTAATACTCTATAGACTCCTTTAAGATATTATATAACTCTTTACTATAAAAATAATTAAATTGCTTACCCCTTACTTAGGCTAAATTATTATTTATATTTATAAACGCGCGGGGTTATAGGTATAAAATATAAATTTATACTATAGCCTCCTAGCGTATCTGGTAGTTAGTGTATTTTATTAACTTTCCCTTAAACTATAAAAATACTAAAACTTCCCCTATAAAAAGGCCATGTAGATATAGCCGCGCTAATTACTAAAGGTAATAGGATGCTATAGAGCTATTTTCTATTTTCTTTTTTCTCTAACGTTTACTAAAATAATTTTAATAGATTTTAGTATCTAAAGCTAAGTAAAAATAGCGTAGGTAATGGGTTTTGACTAATACCCTAGATTTAACTAAAAGGAATATTAAAGCTTTATTTAAGTTATATCTATTATACCTAGGTAAGCCTTAGCATAATACTACCTTTTAAATATACGTTACTTTAATTTTAGCTAAACAATAAAAATAGAGGCGGTACGCTAGCTCAGTCAAAACTAGGGTATTAGTGAAAACCCCATTAGATATAAATAATCTTAAATATTATTAAGTTTAAATATTATAAAATATAATGTTTTATATTTTATAAACTAAGTATATCTAAATTATCCCTTTTACTTAGCTAAGCTATCTTCTAATACACGCTAAAGCTTAAATTACTCTAGTGAAACAAGCTTAATAAATAGTAGTAGGTAAAAGTAGTTAAGGTTATACTGTAATATATATAGGTGCTTTTATAATAAGCAGTCTATAAATATTAAAACTAGTATAATATACTAGTTTATCTAACTTTACGATTACTAGCTTCTTAGTATTAAAAAGCTCCTCTAAAAAGTTATTTAAAACTTTATATCCGCTCCACCTATCTAGCTATTTAAGACTAAAAACCCTATTCTTTGCCCTTTATTATCTAATAAAGTTAACTTCGCGAAGGTCTTTCCACGGCCACCCGTTTATATATTTAAGCACTATATATTTAAGTTATTCTAGGTTTAAGTTTAACATTAAGGACGCTAATTACTAGGTATATTCTTTAAAATTAGCTATAAAACGTTAGATTTTAATATAAAGGTAGAATTAATTAAAGTGGCTATACAAAAAGATATACCTACTACGGCCGCAAATTCTAACTGCGTTTAGAGTAACGGATCTATAAAATAACCCTACCGTATTAATATACTTAATTACATTAAAGATTTATACTAATTTAGTGCTTTAATAAGCTTTAGTAATATTATTTAACTTACTAATATCGTAATAACTTATATCTGCCGTTTTTAGAAACGTAAGTAAATATAAAGAATCTCCTTTAGAGTAAAATAAGAATATTTATAGCTAAGGTATATCCAATCGTTATCTAAGAATACTTAACTAGTTAAGAAATGTTTCTGTAATAAAGCAGTTAAAATTTTATAAGTTTTACCTTGCCTTTCTCCACTTCTAGCCTTTTTACTATTATTATTTTATTTATGCCCTTATTAACACAAATTATCTATAGCTAATTTCCTTATATAAGATCTCTAAGACGCGTTAGAGCTCTTTAAGGATTATAAGGCTATATATTTAAGTCCGGATTTGCACTAAAAGGTATAAATAGGGAGCTAAAGGCACTACAATCGGGATTTTAGCTAGTTAGTAGAAGCTTAATATACTTTAAAGAATTTTGTAAAAGTACTGCCTTAGTAAGGACTTTATAACCTTACGGCCAAGGGTAACGCTAGAAAGCTTCTTTAAAAACCTTTACACGCTTTAGGCTTTCTTCTTTAGGTACTTTAGCCACTTTTAAGCGCTTTAAAATTAAGCTGCTCTCTATATTATTAGGGGCTAGAAGTTTGTAGAAAGAGTTTTAGTGCTAGCGGCAAGACTTATATAATCTATAGCCACCAGTAGTTAGAAACAGTTTCTTAATTTACTAAACATGAGTATATACTATATTTAAGAGAGTTATAAAGATAAGGTTATATAGAATATATAAGCTTCTTATAATATTAAATAAGTCCCCTATTTAATTCCGAGTGTAAAACTTAGCTTAATTAGATTATTAGCTTTAAGCAATAATTAACTTATTAGGGCTACCCCTAAATACTAATATGTAGAGCCCCTTATTTAATTCTAGATAAAGTAAGAACTATATTCTTAAACTTCTTCTTAATTATAGCAGAGCTGGCTAAATACGCCACGGCTTTATCTCCTAACTCTTACTTACACTATATACCTTAGAAACCATAGCATAGCGCTTAAAAAGTGGTATTACTTTTACCTACGTTATATAGATTTAGGTAGAAATATTAATCTTAGAGTAACTCTTCTCTAGCCGCTAAAATGTGCGGTATTTATATAAGCTTCTTTATATTAATACTAATAAGAGCTAGAAATACTGCTAAATTTCTTAGCTTTAAAATAGTTTAGCGTAGGGTTATTAGTAAAATAGGTATAGATTACTAGAAATAATGGATAAGTAAGCAAAGCTTTAGCCTTAGAATTGGTAAATTGTTTTTATAGCTTTAATATAACTTTATTAAATAAAAGTATACTATAAAAAAGTAAGATTAATATACTTATTAAATAAACTATAGTTATACGCTCTTTGCGTATAGAAATCTAGAAGCTTCGTAATATAGAGTAATAGCATCACGATTATATTATAAAAAGCTTAAATACGATTAAAAGGCAGCTATATTTTAGCTAAGAACTAAATAAAAGTAATAGAGAAAGTACTTTTATCGATAGTTATACTTCCTAATAGTCTTCTTATCTAACTAATCGCATAGCATTAGAACCCTTAATAGAGGGTAAACTAATTTTTAAGCCCTAATTTAAGAAGCTTCTTTAAAAGAAAAGGGTAATAATTAGAAAACTATTTTAGCAAGTATATATATAAAGCAGGTGCTAAGAAAGTACTAATAGTAGATATATAAAAATAAAAATAACTTTAATCTTAAAGAACTAGAGAAATTCCTATAGGAGAAGCCCTACAAATTTGGCGATAAGTAAAAATCCTACTATATTTCCTTCTAACTGTAACGGAACCTTGTAGCAAGAACTACGATAGGCTCGTTAATGGGCTAGGTGTGTAGGAAATGCAAGTACAAAAGTTAACAACGTAATAACAACTGGTGGAGTGGTTGCCTAACAGATTAACTCCAATTATATTCTGAGAATTACTATAAAGAAGGAACTATCTAGGTAGGGATTAAGGGTCCTTAAATACACAACCGTACTCCTATAAAATCCTTCTTATACGTGATATACGTCTTATATATAAGGTACGTAAGTTCCTCTTATTCCTCTCGTTTAATACATAGCATATTATATAACCTCAGTTACTATTCCTCATCACATAGTTCTATCGGCTCCATTCCGGACTATGCCTGAATTAACCAACTAGCTTCTTCCGTCTCTTCTCCAAGTAGTCGTAATATTGTACTTAAAGCGTCCGTAACACTAACCCTTTTCTACTACATTAGTAGAGATATATAATCCTACTTAGTAGATTGCAATAGATAAAATAAGCGCTAAAGAGTATATACTAGATATTATTCTTTAACTCTTTAATATATAAATCTATAAGCCTACTAACCTTAAATATAACTGGTACTTACTTAGAATATAAGTGTTTAAGCTTAAAAAAACTTATAGAGTTTAGGGGTTATTATTATATATTAGTTGTCCTTTATCGGTAATACAGTAAATAAAATTTTCTGCCTATATTAAAAGACTTAAAAGATTATCGTAAATTATATAGACCTTAGAAGAGATTAAGCTAAAAAAGATAAAAGTAGGGATTTTAAGATATAGATGAACCATTAGGCGTTCTATAGGCGTCCTATAATTTCTTATTAAATTTCTACTTTATTCTTTTATATAGTATTACACTTATAGAGTCTTACCTACTAAATTATACCAAATCCTAAGTTTTCTATTGTTACTTAATAATCCGTTATCATCGCTCCGGCTTAGTTTATCGATATTAGTAGTATTAATTCGCCCTTCTACTAGGTTATTTTGGTATAATCTATTAATAGGGTAGCCAGAACTCCGTAACTTATTACTATAGTTTAAAACCACCGTCTCTTTATCACTATCTTTATTACTATCCTCTTCCCATTCTTAATTATAAGGTATAAAATATATAAAGCTAGGGTATATATAGATCGTCTCCTAAGCTCTTCCTCCAGACCTATAAGAATTATTAGTAATCTAATTTAGGTTTATCTAAGGTATTATATATAATAGGACTTATTTAACAAGCATAGAAAAGAACTATATTTTAGCAAGGCTTAGTATTTAAAGGAAAGGTAGCTTAATCTAAGGACATTTAGAGGTAAGGTAAATGCTACCTTTATAATATTTCCTCTACTACTTAATAGAGCTAAGGCTAAGTTTAAAATGGGAGACTAATATTACCTAAATAAGGCAAAGTATATTAGCGGCCCCTTTACTCTAAAGCTGGCGCGTAATATCCGTTAGCTATAATTACTCCTTACTTAGTATACTATCTACACCTAAAAGTATAGGCTGCTTAACTAAATCTAATAGTAGCTGTTTAAATTAAAGGAGGCATTGCTAGGGGTAATTATTGGCTAAGCTGTTACTAAATATAAATACCTAACTAAAATATATTGCATTAGTGTAGAAGAATTAACGTACTAGTCTCTAGCTTTATAAGCAGTACTTAGCTACTATTACTTATTAAATTATAAGTAGTCTTAATATACTACTAAAGTCACTAAAAGCAGCTCTAAGTATAAAGCGCTAGGATTCTTTGCACCTATTACAATTTAGTACTCCGTTACTCTTAAAGGCAGCTAAGTAAAATAGCGTTTAATAATAACTTTATAGTAATACTTTAAGCCCCTTTAACCGTTACAGATAAATCTATAAACGTCTTAGCTATAGTATAAGAAGCTGCGGTCTAAGATATATAGATTAAAATCTTATCTAACCAAATATTAGGATATTAGTAAAGTGGGCTTAGCTATATATAGAATACGGTCTAGCGTATTAAAAAGAAAGTAGTAATAGCCTCTTCTATATAATACCTCACTCCTATAAAGGCGGAGTAAGCTTATATATTATAACCTATACGTTTTATATTAGCCTAGGTAATAGGCATTAATTATACTACTAGTAGGGTTTAAGGCTCCGTCTAGCCTTGTATATAAATAGGAAGGAGAATATAAAAGGACCTTACATCCCCTTATTAGGAGCCTATATAAAACACTTCTTAAGTAATCTACAGTATATATTCCGTCCTAAAGTTAGCTAATTAAACATTAATAATAAAGGACGCAAAAAGAATAATTAATATAAGTAATAGCGAAATAATAAGTGACGGAGAAAGATATGTAGAGAGATCTAGAGCAAAGGGCGTGTCTATTAGGGGAAAGGCGCTTCTAAAGATAAGGAATGCTTCCCATACTATAGTAGTAAGAGGCCTTACTAATAGGGTACTAAAGCTAAAGCTAAAACCGGAACTACTAAGGCTCTAAATTAAAGTATAAAAGAGATTAACTTAGCGTTATAGCCTAGAAGTTATTATAAGTATACATATATATCGCAGTTAGGTTAGGACTTACCGTCTTAGATATTACTAATAATATATTTAATAGCAGCAATCCTAGTTACGCTATCGCTCTATAGATAAGCTATCTATAGATAGAAATTAAAATTAAGATACTAGAGAAGGCTAACTAGAAGCTAAAAAAGGAGGTAATATCTCTTAAAAGAAAAAGGGGAATTATAAATAAAATGTAGTAGAGAAAGCGTAGAGATACTAGCTCTAATAAGTATATTATACTTAAGGTAGAGGTATATCTAAGCAGTAATTAGGGTAAATACTTAACAATTCTTACGCAAAGGGTTGGTTTAATAAAAGTAGATAGATATCTAGTATGAACGCATTTTATTTATAGGTAAGCGGGCTTATAAATTTAGTGCCTTATATAACTAATACTAAACAATATCCCTATTAATTCTATATTAGTTATTAATATAGCCCCCTAAGAGTAAATAGAGTACTTTTTATACTTATTATATCTATTAAATAACCTAAAGACTAAAAATAAAAAAGTTAATAAAATTACTAGGAATATAGAATAGTAAACTATATTATATATTTAGTCTAATATTACCTATATAAATTCTACGCATTCCCTTTAAGCTCTTTTATAGTAGTATTATAAACTTATTCTAAGGTAGTCTTCCCTATAGTATCTTATAACACCACCTTATTAATACTAATAGCCATATTATATATAGCTTAGATATTTTATATTGCTATTTAATTTTTATAATCCGCATCCGCGTATATATAGGTAGAGAGAATACTAGTTCTCGCTACTGGTGGAATACTTAAAGGATTTCCTAGATTTCCTTAAGTATATAGTAAGAAATACTTATTATAAAAACTCTAATATTTAGCTAAACTTATTATAAGTACCATAGACCCCCAAATTTAAAGATCTGTCTATAATATATCTTCTTCCTCCTAATACTTATAATAATAATATTCTTCTATTTACTAATCTTATATAAAGATAGTTAATTACAGCCTAATTAGATAGTAGGAAGTTTAATATTATCTGCCTATTCCGGTAGTACTTTACTACTAATATATTAGGAGAATAGCTATATTACCCTACTTAATTAGACCTTTAGTAAAATTTCCTTTAGAAATATCTTCGTCTATAGAACGGATTAGTCTTTATTATTAGATACTCTTAAGGGGATTTATAATATATAGACACTGGATAGTAACGGCAGTAATACTAAAGGACATCTTCTTAAAGAAGTATTATTTAATAATAGTACCTACTACTAAATTAATAGTAGCCCAGAATTGCACCGCCGGAGGGTTTTACCACAGTAGCATTATAAGTCTTTTAAAGGGAACGATTTGTGGTATAAAATAGAAGTTACTCTCCCTAAAGATCTAGTTAGAGGAAGTCTCTATATATTATACTAGGTTTAAAATTAGCTAATAGTTATAAGCCCGCCTATATTACTAAAGGGTAAAATTAAAATATACACCACCTATATAGATATATTAATTATTTAATAGCGAATTAGGTTCTAAATTATGCAGTAAAAAATTTAGTAGATTAAATTATAACTTATAAATTTAAAGCATAGTTACGCTTTACTAATTAAAAACTATATCTATTAAATATAAAATAGAACTTAAATTTTAAATTTATAGTAAATATATAGATAGTCTAAAGCAGTAACTTAATATCCTTATTAAATCCCCTAGAAAATACCTATTAAAGCTTAACTTAAAACATACACTCCCAAGCTTTAATAGCTTTAATATTAGTAGGGATAATAATAACCTCAGATCCCTCTAATAGATTAGTAATAGTATATTAAGAAATTCCTAAGGAGATCTTTTACTTATAAAAGCTTTTCTAGCCAGAATGAGCTCTTATTAGAAATATAGATAAAGTACTTTCCCTTATAACGCACCATTATAAATATTTTAGCTTTAATCAGACCGCTAAGCTTATAGCTTTTTTAAATAATATACTACTTCGTCTACTAAACCTAAGTTATTGCCGTTTTTCTAGAGTTTATATATAAACTTTACCCTTATCTAATAGAGTTGTTTTAATTCTAGGTCTTATTCCATCTTCTTTAAAAGCATTGCCTATTAGAGATCTATTAGGGCCCTATTTATCTAATATAACATTACTATAGCTTAACTATCTTAGTATTAGCTATAGGGTTATTCTTAGGGTGTTATATTATTATACAGAAGTTCTAGTTACCTCGCCTTCTAAAAAGGACGGAATTTACTTAATAGGTAACACCTATAAAGAACCTTTAAGGGGCATAGAATAAAATATACTAATAGGTAACAATTTTAGTAACATTTTAAGAAGCGGAGAATTTATTAAATTAATAGCATACTTTTTCTTTTATCTTTTAGACTATAGAGTAATATAATCTAGCATTTAAGGATTCTTTATAGACTTATATACTATTTTATAAAGTTTATGTAGGTCGTTAAAGAATTATAAAAGCTTACTATATATTCCAAACTTATAAAAGACGTATAAGGGGAAAGAGTAAAGATTAGAATAAAGAGTTTATAAATTAGAATATAAGGACCACTAATAACTACTACTTTATTTTATGCGCGTAGAATAGATTTAAAAATCTTAAATTAGATTTCTGCTTAGCGCGTACTATAGCGTTAGCGGGAACAATAAGTAGTTAATAGTAGTGTGCTAAGGACGTACTGCCTAAAGCCACAGCGCTTAAGGAATCTCGATTTTAATTTACGCTAATATAAACTTATTCTTTAGAAAAATTAACTCTTAGTTTTAAGGGATATAATAGGTCCTTTAATTAAACTATAATAATTACCCTAGCTAGATTTTCCACTTTAGCAGTAAGTATTCTTGCTGCTTAAGTATAACTACTTATAGTCCTAATTAATAGTTACAGAGAATGTTGCTGCTTAGTCTACTAAATAAAATACTATTATTAATAGCCAAGAACCTATAAGTGGAGGGAGATATTAATGCTTTCGCCCAAATAAATAACAGCCTCTATAGTATTTTAAATCTCTACCTTTATTACTACAACGTTAAATAGGAGGATAGTACGGCACTAATATAGGCTGTAAAACAAGGACAAGATATAACTGCTTAAAAATCTCTTAAAGCTGCTAAAATTAGAGTAATAACTTAATATCAATACTACGGGCGTGCGGATTTATTATAGGCAGTAAGGAATAGACACAAATTAGTAATACGGCTATTAATTAAAAGTAGGCTTAGCAGTTTTAACCTAGAGGACTTTTTTTATAAGCTATTATACGCCGCAAGGTTTAGGTAGATGGTAGTAGTATAACTACTCTTAAAAAGCGTTAATATAAACTATAAGTAGGAAAACAGCCGGATACCGCTATTATTAGCCGCAGAAAAGGGGTATAAAGATATAGTTTAACTACTTCTAAAATATAAAAATATTTATATTAATACAAGAGACCGCTTTAGTTAGATACTATTATTATAGGCTGTCAATTATAAGTATAACTTCTAGTTAAGTATAGGGGTGTTAATATTAACTTAAGGGACTCCTTAGGTAGAACGCTATTATCTATAACTAAAGTATATAGAGATACTATAATAGTCCAACTACTTCTAGAGTGCGAAAGTAATAGTCTAAAATCTATAGACTAGTATAGTAGTATAAGCAGTCCTTTAATCTAATATTAAAGAATAGGTAAAGATTAACCTAAAGGTAGTCTAACTCTAGTATATAGATTAATTAGCAGGTTTATAGTTCTTAATAATATAGCAAATATAAAATTTTATAGATTGGCTAACTCTTCTTCCCACTAATTACTGTAATTATTTCCTATATAACGTCTATCTATATATAGCGGAAAACCACCTATGCTAAAATTAATCTATTATTTAGCTAACTTAACACTCTCCCTAGCCCTTTTATTAAGTTATAACTATATAGTACTATTCTTTATATATTTCTCCCTAAAATGCTATTATACAGCTTAAAAAATACAGCGCTCTTAATTACACTATTAGTTATTCTTTTTAATACGTCTAAAACTACTTTTACTTTACACCCCTACTCTACCAAAACTATTTATATAATAATTTATTTCGGTACCTTAATATAATACTCCTATAAGAAGAAAAGAAAAGTTTTAATATTTAAAGACGCTTAATATTACGGCACTAGCAAAAAGCAGTAGCTATAGTAGACGCTATAGTAGACACAGAGCTTATATAACTCTTACGTAACTAGGGATTATATATAACTCCTCGCGTTACTACTTATCTTTTCCTTTCCTCTTCTTTAGCTTTAGATTCTTATTTATAGACAATCCAATTATACAGACTTACGCGTCCCTTATGCCGTACCCATACCTTAACTAAGTCGCTAACACTTAGCCCCTAAAAAGTATACACTAAAAAGTTTCTCCGTGCCGATATATACTTTATATTTTAGCGTAGGGATTTAGTAAGCTTACGTAATAAAATATTAGCTAATTATATTATATTTTATACTTTACTAAAATAAGTTAGTTATAGCGCGTTCTTCTAAAAACTTTCTTTCTTACTTAAGCGGTTGCGAGCGGGTTAGCTATTTTTAGCACTTAGTCTTTATTAGGTCTTTATTAGCCATCTACTTATTTACTCTACTAAATATTATATACGCTTTAATAAGAATTAGCCCTTATTTAAGGGGAACTATAAAAGTAGTTATCGCTATTATTAATATATAAGCGAAGCGAGTAGGCTTAGTAAGGCTGCCTTTAGCTTCCTCGCCCTACTCTACTCCTCTAAAGACAAACTTCCAGCCACTCTATATCCGTTTTCATCTCACTATACCCCCTTAAGATATTAGTTCATTAGTTATATAATATACGCCAAGTCTAATAGTATTAGGTACGAGCTTTATATAATAATTAAAATTACTATTAATGCCTAAGGTAATATATAGATATAAAGAGTTAAAACGCAGAGAGACTATAAACGCACAACTTATTATATATCTTCGCGATATATTATACCAATAAATACCTTAATAAATACCTCGTCCTAGCCAGCGATATATAGGATAGATAAGTAGAATACGTACATATAGAGTTAAGTTATAATTAAGATATAATAGATATATTTAGGTATAAAAAGGAATAGATAAGCATAATAATACTATAGTATTACTATCTTAATCCTCCTAGTACCTTATTTATCTAATATTTCTACCTTACCATTACGCTTTAAGCTAGGTTTAAATTTTACCTAAAGCAATATTATTATAATCCCGCGCCAAGTTAACGAAATCTTTATTAATCTATCCTAGCATACTAGTAGTAATAAGTTTGCGGCTAAATAGCTAGCAAGAGCTAAAATTAATAATAGTAGGCGTATTATTATTGGCTTTGTTAATCATTATATTTATAAGGCAGAGGTTATTATAGGCTAGCTTAAGTAAGTAAAGATAGTAGACTATAAAGGTTAATCTATTTATAAATTTATTAACGTTAAAATCTTATATAATATTCTTTAGTCTTTCCTTTAAGGGTATAAAATATTAGTTTAAGACAATACTAATAATATAACTATATTTAATTAAGCAGCCATAATAACGTATAATATTTAGATGTAGTTTATATATTAGGAGCTCTATAATCTCTACTTTTTATAGAATAAGCTTTAGTAATAATCCTATACCCTAAAAGTCTAAGTAGAGCTTTAATCCTTTTATAAAGACGTTACCGCTTATTAGTATCGCAAAGTTTATAATATTTAAGGGCGCCTTAGGGTACACATCTTCGTCTAAAAGGAGTTCTAAGCTTTTCCTAATATCCTTTAGGGTTAAATTAAACTTTCTAAGCTTAGACTTACCAAAGTAGGCATTATATTCTTTAGTAATAAACCTAAATAACAAGTATAAAAATATCGGATTGCCCTAATTATTATCTTCCTTAGAGAAGGCTTTATATAGGGGGGAAAGATCTTAAATAGATATTATTTATAGATTAGCTATACTTCGAAAGGGTAGGCGTTAAGAAGGTATATTAGTGGTAATATTACTTTTACTAGTCGCGTATTTAATCGGTCTAGGTAAAAGCAAATATTAGCAAAGCGTTAAAATAAGTTAAGGTACCTATATTAGGCTACCTATAGACTTTAGGCCCCCTATAAGGAGCTAAGCCACGCCGCTTTAGCAATAGAATTAGTCTATAACAAATTATAAACGCGTAAGGTCGCTATAGATAATAAGATAATCTTTAGGGTACTAGAGGGCCTATTAAATTAAGTTAGCAATAAAGGAAGTAAAGTTTAAAAGGTAGTAGGACCTTAGCCGTTACGCAGTCCAGGAGTACGCGGCGGTTTTAAAAACGGCGCTAGTAAGGGCGTTCTCTATAGCAGTACCAGTAACACCTTAGGGCAACTATTCTCTAGGCTTTACTACAGCTATAAGCCTAATAGCTATAAGCTTAGCTTTTAAATAATATAAGTATAAATTATAATATAATAATTACGTCTAATATATAGGATCGCTTTATACTAGCCCGGGATTAGTAATTACTTTTATTAGAAATACCAATAGGGGTAGCAACGTTATATAAATTTGCGCGCGATAGCAGGTATACTACTAATAGTAACTTCTTACTAACGTAATAAGGCTCTAAGGTTTATATACGGCCCTTATATATATATTATAAGTGGTAAAAGGTTAATAGTGGCGCTATAAATAAAGGATATTATTTCGCTATAAAAGAAGGCTTTAAGCAAATTAGGCAAGAATAGCAACCATATAAATATAAATTATAAGTTAAAAGGGTCCTTAATATTCAAAAGTAGCCATAGTAAACTATTTATATAATATTCTAGTAAAGCTTAACATATATATAGAGTTATAGTCGCGTAAAGTTAAAGTACCCCTTATATTTTCTAGTATAGGTAGTTTTCCGCTATATATAGATGGACGTTACCTTAACCTCCTAAAAATCCACTTCCTTTCTATACTAGTAAGTTCTTACTATATACTAGGTACGGATATTAGCTCTACCCTATAATATATATTACTATATAACTAGACACGCCTAAGACCTAGCATATTATCTTAAGCTTATACCTCCTAAAACACTAATATTAAATTCCTATTACGCCTTAAACGCTATAAAATAATAAAACTATAGTCTCTGTAAACAATTAGAAGCTTATATAGAAACTCACTAAGCCTATATCTTTATACCTCTTAGGTTTGCAATATATACTAAAGCTATAACCGCTTTACAACTATAGTACTAAGAAAAGGGTTAATAGTGGGAAATTATAAGACGTTATAAAAAGTGCGCTATAAATAGATAAAGCTAGAAATAGAATATATAGCTAGAAAGAAGGGCCTTACTATTATTACTATCTCTTTTACCTAGTAGGCTACCCTCTTCTCTTCTTTACAGTAGGCCGGGCCTTTAATTTTAAATAATAATACGCCTGTAGTAACCTAAGACTTCTCTTTAAAAAGTAGTCTTTAATCTATTTCCATAAAAGATTATATTCCTTCTTTAATTTAATAAGCAGCGCGTCTTCTACTTCACTAAATTTTACTCTAAACTTTAGCTCTTAGGGCTTTAGCTTCTAAGGCTGCTTAACTAGGTTAAAAGGTATAGGGAATTATTAAGGAAGAATATCTAGTATATATAACCCGTTTTCCTAGCGCTAAAGAGCTACTTAGATTAACTATTCTTCTAAATTAGTATTTAAGACGGCCCCTAGTATTACTTTACTAGAGTTAGAGTTAAAAGCTAAGTTTAATAGCGGCTTTTAGGTATAGAGGTGATTATATATAGGGGATCTAACCTACTTATAATAATCGCTGCTAAGCGTAGTGCTCTAGCTGGGCGTGTATATAGATGGAATTAAAGGGGAAAAGTAAGACCGCTAATGATAATGCTTTACTATACGCTTTATTTCCAATTTACCACCAATAGACGCTAGTGATTCTCACTACCTTATATACCCATAGGCCTCGTCACCCTTATTATTATCGCTACTATCACTACTACTACTATTACTATCCCTAGCGTCGTTATTATCTATATCGCCGCTATCGTTGCTTTCGTAGTTGCAGTTCTCAGCATTACCTTTATCTACAACCTCGCCGTCCTTAGTATTATTACTATAATCGCATTCTTTAGCCGAGCCATTAACAAGATCGTTAAGAATTTAATTATAATTATTATTAACCTTATCTTATAGTAATCTAACATTATAAAAAGATAAAGATTACTAAAGGGAAGGGCTAGTAGACTACGTAGCGAAGGCTACTCGCTTCTTAATATATTTATCGCTATTATTAAGGCTAAGGGTAGGTAGGCTAGAAGGCGAGGTCTTTTAAAAAGCTAGTAAGCTTTATTACTTCCTAGGTTATAAGCTTTTACTACTCTCGCTAATAGAAGTATTAAAGATATAATTAATATTATCTAGTTACTTAATATAATTAAACCTCCGCTTCTTTAATATCTAGGCTCTTAAGGGCTCTTAACTAGTAATAACTAATATCCTAAACTCCTACCTAAATTACGGAACGGTTTTAATGTAATACCCCTCTACTAAATTATCCGTTTAATTACTATCTGGCGTTAAGGGTATAGTATAATTATATATAAATATATATACCTCCTCTTCTAGCGCTTCTAACAAAGGCAGCTCCTTATTATCTTTATCGCCCTTATTACTACTATTATTCCTATTATCTACTGATTATTAAATAAGGCTATTATAAATTAAAAAGGGAAGCGTATACCTAATCTATAAGGTATTAGTTAATTATTGGCTTCGCTAGCTCCGTTAGCTTTATTATTAGCGTTACTAGCTTTATTACCTTTAGCTTCCAAATCTAGATCGGCTATATTATCTTTAATAACTATTAGATTTACTACTAGTTATTAAAACTATATATTTAGAACTGCTAGGGAAAAAGAGAAAATAGTAAGGTAATCGTTAGGATAATTACTAACTACTTCCTCCAGCGACTTAACTATTATTTCTATCCCTATAGAAATCTTCCTCGTTATCCTCATTATCCTTATTATTCTTATAATACTTATTATAAGCTTTCTCGTAATTATATATATGGTCTATAGGCGCTTTATTAAACAGAATCTCTAAACTAAAATCCTAGGTAGAATAACGTGCCGTTAATTACCTAAGCTTATAATACTTCTTAACTTTATAGGGGGAAAAGAGGTACTCCCCTACTCCTTCTTTTAGGCTTACTACTCGCGTTTTTCTTAGGGGCTATAATTATATGGTGCTAAAATAAAGCTGTTAATTTTTTAGGAGGACTAGTATAGAAATTATTATTATTAAGCGAAATTTTAGGAGGGATTTAAAATAAAGATTAAGATAGTACTATTATTATTATTATTATTATTATTATTATTAGAGTTACTATTGCTTTATAGCTTTTAAAAGCTTTAGAGGGGAATTAAAGGTCTTTTTAAGTGCATATTAGTCCTCCCTTCGCCACTAGCTTTCGCCTATTGCCCCTTACCCCTTACCCCTGATCTAGGTTTCTTATCGAATTAAAGTATTTAATATATATGCCTCCGGTATAAACTAGGGTTAATTACTATTTATAGGGTAAGGTTTATAAGGGCTTAAATTCTAGCGCCTAATTAACACCCTTAGCAAATTACGCTTAAACTATATCCGCCTATCCAAGCTAGCATGTTTAGCTTTAACACAGCTATTACATTTAGCCCCTTATTAGGAGGTTAATAGCGCGAATTCTCTACCCTTATTCCTTAGTAAAGGGCAGCGCTAATATATCTATTTGCTTCCTAATAATACTAACCCAGCTTATCTTCTGCGCCGCTTATATTTATAGGTAAAGCCCTACTTATATATGCGTGTTATAAGCTCTCTATAACGGAAGAAAGTAGTATCCTTATTAGTAGCGGATAGGGCTCTCTAATACTAACCGCCTAGTAACAGATACGCCTACCACTTACACGGTAATCGTATATATGTCTATAAATATACTAGATAAAAGACTATATAAGGTGCTGCTTAATACTTGCCCTCCTAATATAGCTAGCTAGCGTTAGAGATTCCTTTATAGTTATACCGCTAAACTATTATACGCCTAAAAGCTATAACCTTTTAATTTTAATCTGGGTGGTTTCTACTATAGCCCTATAGCTTAGGAGCCCAGATTATTAATTCTTTACTACTTTACCGCTAAGCGGTTAGGTAAAGCTAATAGCCCCTTAGCCCTAAACTAGTAGATTAAACGGCGTCTTCGAAACATTCGTAGTAATATAACTATACTATTAGGTAGGTATATATAGCCACCTAGGCGATACTCTATATAATATCTATTCGAATAATGCCTAATATAGCCCCCTATAGCTATTTATAGCTATACTAATAGGGACTAAGTTATAAATTCTTAACTTAAGGTAACTTAGGGCTAATAGCATACAGCCAGTTTTAGGGAGAGAATATCTGTATAATTAAGTAGGGTTACTAGCTAAAATGTAATAAGATATAAGGCCTATCTAGTAATATAAGGGGGCTTACGGCAGTAAAGGACTAGGCGCTATTACTTTAAAAAAAACTCTCCTAGAAAAATTAAGCAGGCAGTATTACTAGCGTAGTAATTCCTATAGATCCCGTCAATTAGCAGCTACGGGTAGTAGCTCCCTAAAGGTAAAGAAATAACTTAAATAAAAGGGGGGAAAGCTTTAAATATTATAAATACCTATACGTATAAGTGGGACAAGTCTCTTAAGGTTGGGCTATAGAAAGAATAAATAGTAATTACTACTCTAGCGACAAGAGTAGAAAGAGCCGTTTTATTTATTACTATAAAGAGAGTATAAAGGAAGTCGTTATTAGAGAGTATAAAAGGTACTATACTACTATTAGTCTAAGATATAGAAATTAAGGGAAGTAGTAGGGCTTATATATGCGCGGACGCTAATAGGGGAATAAAATAGCTTAGGGGCGGAGCGAGGAGGTTTAACTGAGGCGATAATATCTAATAAGAGGGATACGCGGCGTTAGGGAGAAAAAGAAGATAAAGGAGGGAAAGTAAAACGGTAAGAGGTGGACGCTTTTATATAATGAGGTTAAAGTACGGGCCAGGATAAAGCGGCGAGCCAACAAGCGAGGGCGTGTTACCCGTAAAGGAAGCATCCATTTCCTAATGTAGATTTACTCTTATAAATATACCTAAGTTAATAATATATACCCTTTCTTCCTATTTTCCTACCTTTTCTCCTTACGCAACGTCTTAACCTTATTACTTAGTTTATATATATAGCTTAATAATATCTACTTTGCTATATATTATCGCCGCTTATGCTTACTCCGTAACACTATATTGCGTTAAATACCTATACTACCGCTAAAATGCAGAACGCACCTAAAGCTCCTATAATGGCAGCCGATATACTTACTATGCTTAAAGAGCAAATAATAGGCCTATAGACGTCCTTTGCCAACGCCTTTATATAATAAAAGGCCTAACACTAAGAATTAATTAAAGCCCTTTAAGAAGAAATCCGCATCCTTAAGATACCTACGCTAGGGCCCTAAGACCAAATGCTATCCCTAAAGGCTATTATATAAAACGTAAGCCCTAAACTAGTAGCTACTATCCACCCCAAACTAACTACTATACCGTATTAATCCAAGAAACTACTAGACCCTTTAGTATTTACCAGTAAATAATAAAAGCTTTAATTATTCTTAAGCCGGCTTAAGAATAAGCTAACTAGTAATACTAACCGCTACCTAACTAAAGCTAACTAACTTTACTACGCCCTAAGTTAACTAGAAGGAGAGGTAGCTAACCTTATTAAACTTTTTTAGCTAAACTTAGTATAAAGCCTAGTTAGACTTCTTAAAGCTATATATAGTAACCCAAATCGCTAAGCTAATACTTAAAGGAAGATAAACTATATAGTAAAAAAAAGAAAAGCCCTCTAGTATACTTCTCTAAATTTAACCGCTATAGAAGGGAAATAGGCTAGAATAACTCCGCACTAATTAACAGTCTTATTAAATCCTTAAGTCCAAACTAAAAACTTCCCTAATAGGTATAGACCTACTAAAAGCCCTTAACGCCTACGTAAACGTTATTGATAAACGGTATAATAATATACTACGTCTATTATTAACACCTACCCCTTAATATCCCTTGCACGGATAGGGTCCTATATTTTGTGGCCCGTGCGCGGGGTCAAGAACATCAACTTTTTGGTGTCCAAATGTAAACAAATAACACTACTAAGATGGTGCGTAACTATACATCCAATGATATAGACCTTGCGCAGCCCATTTAATATCTTATTTCCAAAAATCGGGTCGCAAAAAGGCCACCGCCAGAGCCTGAACCATTACCTGCCTTCAAGCCTCTCCTTTGGTGATATGGCAGAACAACTTACCGCCCGTATATGCACCTTATTGATTGGTGCGCACGGGCCACATTTTATAGGACGTATTTATCCGTGCAAGGGATAATACAACAGCCCTATAAGCCCCTATTAAGTCATCTTTCTAGCCTAAATACTTTAACGCTATAGACATTAACTCTAGAACCCTAGAGTACGCTTTACTAGGGTCCTTTAAATAAGAACGACGTATTAAGCTAGGCCTTTATTTTAAATATAGAAGTAAGGCTTATATCTTAAAATATTGCTCTATCCTTATACCCTAACACGATTTATAAACAGCCAATACTAATAACCGTTTACCGTATCGATCTTCTAGTTACTGTCCCCGGTCTTCACATAGCTCCAGCCCTATGTTTAGTAAGTACTACTTATAAGGGCAAAGCTACCGACGCTCTATAGGAACCCCTTCCCACTCGCCACTAAAAGGCATGTCTTAGCGTTAAGTCGCTTTTTAGGATAGCTATATTATAGGATCTTATTAAACGCATTAAATATTATAAACCCTAACTCTTAGGACCGTAGTATAACTATTAACTACTATCTTTAGTAGAAAGGTTAATAGGCTAATGCTTAAGTCCTAATTAATATAGGAGCAAGCGGCATAGGATTTATTAATAAGATCTTTATATAAGATAATAGGCTTACCCTAATACCCCTTAACCGGTATATTAACGTATTTAGATTTAATAGTAAACGTACTATCTTAGGCCGTATTACTTATGTAGCGGCCCTAAGACTCTAATACCTAAACTATAAAGAATTAATTAAGCTCTTTATAACTACCTTAGGTTACTTAATAATCCTTAAACAACCCTAAATAAAGCTATATAAGGTAACTATTAATTAGGATAACCTTAAGCTTTTATTTACCGCCTTCCGTTATAAGTAGAAGTATCTTATAACGCACTACCCTAACCCTAAATTAAAATCTAGGAAATCTACTAAGATCTACTAGCCTAAGATTTCTACTAATATCCACCCTATACCTAAAGAATCCACTTAATTTCATTAGCCCGAGAATTCTATTAAATTCTACTATAAGATTTCCGCTAACATTTACTAAGGACTTAAAAATTATACTAAACTATATAAAACAACTATTACGCCGCCCTAAGTAAAGTAGAGGCTTAAACTTAATATATAAAAATACTAGAAGGACTAGTATCCTACTATAAAAAGAATTCTTAAAAAAACCCAAACCTAAATCTAATACTAACTTCGTACCTAATACCGAACCTAAACCTAAATAAGAAACTATAGATAATCTAAGTAAGCTTAGCACTCTAAATATCTGTATAATTAGAGCTACCCTACTAGCGCGACTTACTAAGAAACCTAAATATATAATCTTTACTATTATAATAGCTAATATTAAAAAGGCCTTAGCACTAAAGCAGCACACCAACCCTGCTATAAAGGTATTAGTAGAGTATTATAACCGCCTAAAGGTATTCTTATAAAAGAAAGCCGATAAGCTACTAAAACACTAATTATATAACCATAAGATCATACTTAAAGAAGGAAAACAGCCTAGATTTAGACCCCTATATAGGATGTCCTAAAACGAACTCTAAGTACTATTGTCGGGAATGAGGCAAGCGGTCATCACATGACGCCGCGGCACTAGCGTGGCGAGGAGCCTTAAGCTCCTCGCCCTCCCTCATTCCAATCAATAAGCTTTATTAACCAATATCACTGTAACCCTACTCAAGTAGTCATTATTAGTAAGTCACCCTATATGACCAATACTAATCAGTGGTTGAATATACAGTTAACTATAGAGCAGCTAGGTCTTTAAATAGAAGAGACAGTCTCATATAGGGGTGCTATATGCGCTTATATGGAATAGATCCCGGCAACACTATACTACCTTAAACTTACGGAAAACTAGTAACAGAAGTATCACTAAGTACTAGGAGATACTAAGTTGCGTCTATTACGCAGAACAACTACGTTTACGAAGATTTGGTCGAGTACTTTAGGTTAGAAGTGTCACTAAACCTAAGGTCCTAAGTCAACGTCCGAAACGCGTCAACTACATCTTAAATTGTCTACCTTTTAACAGCGAACCTACGAGATCCTATAAAACCGAAAATCCTACCTACCTTTAACGTACGACACCCCGTTAATTCTATACCTACTATAGCGTTAACCTACCCAAAGAAGTATAAGGAAGATATTAACCTAAAGATATAGAATAAAGCTATAATTAACCTTATAAACGCTAATAAATAAGACTTAAATAGATTTTTATTATACCGTATAGCATATTATAAGGACAGTAAATACAATAATACCGCGCTATGGGAATATATAAAGGAGGACTTTATTAGATGGATAAAGGAAATATAGGCCCCTATAAATAAGGATATTGTATAGGACTTCCGTAACTTCCTTTAGGAGAATAAAGTATTTATCCCTAAGGACGGGGGTACTATTAGAGACAATATTTAGGAGTAGGTTATTGACGCAAAAGAAGAGCATAAATAGACTCTATAAGAGATTAAGCACCAACTACGCACTATAAGAAAGCTTAACTTATAATAGAACCTAAGCAATATACCTCTAGAGACAAACCTACCTCTGCCTTCAACTCCTCTATATCTAATTTAACCCGTAACCTTAATATTGGATACTATACCCTAACGAGAGCAGGCATAGGATTCTATTACTTCGCAATTTAATAACCTTTAGACTTTACCAACTAGACCTATATCCCTACTACAGCCTATAATACAACCCCTACTTCCTCTATCTTAATCTTAAATTAGAGGCAGTTTAAAATTGCTTATAGAGCTTACGAAGCTCTATTTAGATTAGGAGAGGAAGTTTAGTGGGGAATTATATAATGTTCTTAATTCGAAACTATATATCTTCTATAACTGTTGCTAGAAGGTAGGAATAGAGTCTAATTAATACTATAACGCCTATTCCGTTATGCTTAAGGGCCAAGCTAGTACCTTCTATTATAATTATTTGGCAGGAAAAGGATACGATTTTAACCGCATAATATATAAGTTAAGATACTACTTTAAAATAGAAGAGAATAAGTAGCAGTATATATTAGAATAAAGAGAGACTACCTTTTTAAGGATTATTGCTATAAACCCAGGTATCCCTCGGCTTAATTATCTTTAAAAGCTCTTTAATTAACTTTAGATAATTTAGCGTGGTTTATCCGAATTATATTAAGAGGACTTTAGCCTACGTAATTAAGTCATTAGCGTATGCTAAGGTGTTAAAGAATATAACCTTACTCTCTTTAATCCTATAAATACTTATAAAGGAGTATATGCTTAATTAAGATCTTCTATTAGCACCACTCTACGCTCTTAAGAAGTACAGCAATTTAACGCCTAACTCTAACCTACTTTAATTGACCCGCCTAACTAATATGATTATAACTAGACTAATTAAATATATAGTGGCTAGGGTGGATAATATAATAAAGGGTATAATTAACGACTATAAGGTAAAGGTGGAGGCCCTTATAGAGGTTTATTTTAAAGTAATTGCTAGAAAAAGTGCTATGTTTATAAGAAACTAAATTGCTAGTTAACTAGGCATTCTCTTAATAAGTAAAAGGAGGTATATAACAAGTTTCGCTAAAGTGTAAGAAATGTTGGAAATTATAAGGTTACTACGGCCTACTTTTAAAGCTTCCTAGTTTAATATAAAGGCGTAGAAGATCTTAAAGGTAAGGTTAATAAGGCTAAACAGCTCCTTATAGATATAGAAATTAAGGAATACTTACCTAACCAATACTTTACTAAGTATAGTAAGGTAGATAGTATATAAACCGTTACTATTCTTAATAACTAATCTACGCTCTATTTTACCACAAAGTTAAATATCTTTAATAAGCCAAGGGAGAGTTTCGCGTTCTCCTTTAATAACAGATACTCGGCGAACGTCTTCTATAGTATTATACCAGATACTAGAGCCGCAGGAGTATCTATAATAGGAGAACCTTAAGTTTGAGCCCTTTAGTAGCTTAATAGCTCTATTTAGATTAACTATTTAATGGTAGGCCAATACACGATTTGTTTTAGCAAGGGTACTATAATCTCTTTTAGCATAATTAGGGTCCAAACCCCCTTAGGGTGCATTACTTTCTATATTATTCCCACAAATACCCCGTTTCTATTTTATATTAAAGATATAAATAAATTAGGCGTTAGGCTTAATAACCTTAAGAATATACTTATTTAGGGAGATAATCGGGTGCCCGTTATACGTAAGTGGGGTTACCCCTAGTTACTCCTTTATTAACTAGAAAAGAGTGTTACTTAGAGCTACTTAACTAAGTTAGAGTTACGCTAACTACACCGTCGTTTTGGCTACCTATCCGTTTATTAATTACTTAGGGTTCTTTAGTAAGTAGGCTATAAAGTTAAGGTTAAGGCAATTAAGTATCTTATAAAGTATTACTATTACTACTAAATAAACTAGAAGTCCCCTAGCTGATTTAAGTTTACCCTTAAGGATAACTACGACTTTAACTTCTATATTATTATTAACGTTATATATCTTAGCGGCAAGCTAGTGCTCTAAGTTATTAACTTCTTAACCTCCTTCTAAGCCGTGCGTTTCTTAAAGGATATATTAGCTAGGAACGCATAGGATACCCTATAATTATGCTAAATTAATATCTACCTAGGACCCCCTAATTAAATCATCTATAATATAGAAAAGAACTTCTTATCTACAAAGTTTTAATAATAGATAAAAGCAATAGCAATCGAGGTTAAGGAAGTCCCTATTAAGGCATATAACAGTATTAGAAAAGTAAAGCGATATTACGCGCTATTACGCCGCGTATATAAAATTATCTCTTTAGAATTAGAGGATACTAGCGAAGAACTTACCTTACAAATGGCTATTAAAGCCATTAACAATTCCGCTGGCCCAGATGGACTTATACCTATATTACTAGTCTTTAGCGCCTACCCTTAAATAACTAATAATTCTTTACTATCTTCCTCCGTTATATAACGAGCTAAGGCTATTTAGAAGGCAATAAAGGAGGTATAATATCTCTACGCTATACGCTAGGTTAATAATGCACTAGGAATAAGAAATGGCCCAAACACCTTAACTATGCTTAATCTGCCACTCTAGTTTAAAGTACGCGTATAGCGTAAAAAGGGAGGATAGTTAGGCCTATATTAACTTATTGCAATTAATAGTTAGACTTATACTATTTAGATACCTTACAGACCCACTTAATTCTATTTAACTGTTATTAAGCCTTACTATAAAGATAATAGTTCTAAGCCTTTATAGGATGCTATAGAGGAGGCCCTAAAGAAGAGCCACAATTAACGTGCTTTAGAAGGCGACCATAATTCTAATATAATTATAGTAGAAACGCCGCAACTATAACGCGGTAGGGGTTACCTAAAGGGATTACAAAATTGCTAATATCTTATTAATTTTAAAGAGCAATTTGTTGCCGCTATTAAGAATAGAGTTAAGCTATTAATAGCCTTTATAATAGCTAAGGAGAAGGCTAACTTTGAACTTGTAAAACAGCTCTAAAAGGAAGGTTGTATTATAACTCTAGGAGCTCCTTTCTAAGTATCTAATAAGTAGGAGATTGATGGTCTTATTATAAAAGGAGTCTTTAAATTTAAGAAGTATAACCCTACTAAATTTGGTGGAGTTCGTATCTTTAAGTTAAGAATAGTTAATAAGATTAAGGGTAAAGCTACTAACGCCCCATTTAAGAAATCAAGGCTTATTATTTAAGGTTATAATAATAATAGTAAGGAGGTAATTCTTATGCAATCTCCTACGATTTAACGAGCTAGTTAGCAAGTTATTATTGCACTAGCTCCCTCCCTAATAAAGAATAGAATAGCGGTCTATTTGCGAGATATTACTTAGGCCTACACCTAATTAGAGACGCACCTTTAGCGCTTAATATTAGTATACCTTCTAGAGTAAATTCGCCACCAATATCCCAAAGATATAATTATAGTTATACTTAAGCCATTGTATAGAATCGCAGAGGTAGGAACTTACTAGTGGGCTACCTATAGTAGGTACTATAAAGAGAAGCTTTTAATAACTACTTTTATATTCAATCCCTGCTTCCTTATTATAACTACGGGAATTCTATTTAGAATTGTCGGCATATAAACTGACGATATAATTATCTTAGGAGACGACTAGTTCTTAGCTCTTAAAGAAGATAAGCTAGTAAAGGTAAATCTTATAGCAAAGCTAAAGGAAAAGCTTAATTTAATAACACCATTACTTTTTAATAGATGTATCCTCTCCCTAAGTAAGGATTTTATTGCTTTACGCCAGAAGGGTTAAGGTAAGAAAATTGACGTTATTAACGTTAACTCTCTAAAATAAGGATATGTGGAGCAACGCGCTTGCGGAGCTTATATTACTTTTATCTATTAACCTAAGGCTTTATTTAATCTCTCTGTTACCGCCTAATACTAGGAACTAANTAAGGACGACGTTCTTGCCCTAAATAAACGTCTTTTTTGGCAAATAAACTATCTTAACTGGGGACTACACTACGTGCCTATTAATCTTCCTATTGCTAGGCTCTTTATATTTATTAATAGATTGTTTATAAATAATAAAGATTTTAGCTCCTAGCTAGGATATAAGATTATTATTGCAAATAAATCTACTAGAGAGAATAACTTTATAATCTACGGCAATCTTATCTATTAGAGCTTAACTAAGAGTAAACGCGTTACTTAAAGCGTTCTAGCGTTAGAGATATACGGAATAGTTGGCGGAGTTAATATAGCAATTGCAATTAGAACTACCCTAAAAATAATTATGGATTGACTTAAACTTTCTATTATCCCTATAATTGTGTATACCGACTTATATTCCCTCTATAAGTATTTAGTTAAGCTTAGTACTATAAAGGAGAAGCGCCTTATAATTAATATTATAGCACTTTAGCAATCCTATAAGCGTTAAGAACTCTTTAAGATTTAATAAATTAATGGCCAAGATAACTCGGTAGATGTAATGATAAAGGCGAACCTAAACAAGGCACTAGAGACGTTTATTAATATAAATACTCTACGTATATAAGTTAAAGGTTAGGTTAAAAGGGAGTCCCTAGAAATTTCTTAGTTACGTAAGGTCTTAAGATGTCTAGGAATTTTAACCGCCGGTTAAAGTTGTCTAATTAGCCAGATTCTATAGACCCTGACTTAACTCAGCTAATTAGGATTTTCTATCCCCGGGATAGAAAATCGCTATTGGCTCGCTTATAATTAGCGCCTTGGCGGCCCTAACACGATATATATTTATAACTCTAAGTAAGAAAGCACTACGTGCTAAGAGGCAATTTTTAGAATAGCGAGACTTATATTACGATAGCAATAGTAAGTAAGGAGGATTAGTATTTGTTACGCTAGTCAAGCAGTATTTGTATATAGATGGCAACTATAAAAGAAGAGTTGCTAGTGTCGGGAATGAGGCAAGCGGTCATTACATGACGCCGCGGCACTAGCGTGGCGAGGAGCCTTAAGCTCCTCGCCCTCCCTCATTCCAATCAATAAGCTTTATTAACCAACATCACTGTAACCCTACTCGAGTAGTCGTTATTAGTGAGTCACCCTATGTGACCAACAACTATAAAAGTATTTAGATAAGAACCTAAGCAAAGGATTTATTAGAGCAAGCTTATTACCTATAGCCGTACTAGTAATCTTTATTAAGAAACCTGGTAGCGGTTTACGTTTCTATATAGACTACTAAGCTCTTAATACCGTTACTGTTAAGAACTAATATCCAATCCTATTAATATAGGAGACACTAAACTAACTAAGTAAGGCTCGCTACTATATAAAGCTTAATATTATCTCTATATTTAACCGCCTCCGTATAGCAAAAGGAGATAAATAGCTTACTACATTTTATACTTGGTATAGAGTATTTAAATACTTAGTAACGCCATTTAGCCTCACAAATACTCTAAGCTTGTTTTAACATTATATAAATAATACCCTATATCCCTACCTAGACATCTTCTATACTGCTTATATTAACAATATCCTAATATATAGTAATAACCTAATATAAGGTAAGGATGTGGATAGGAAGTCCAATAATAGAACAATGCGTATATTGTATAGACAGAGACAAATCCTTAAGGGAAAAGGAGGAGTCTGTATGCGAGGTAGGAAGGGTTTTCCCTAGGTATATACTCTGCACGTGCCTTACGGGCGAGTCACCCCTAGGTTGCCCTAGGGTCGCCTATACCTTACGGCTATATAATTATCTATTTAGGTTTTACCTAATAATACCCCCCCCCCCTTTAAAAAGGGTTGTCCCCAATCCTTTATATACTTAAGCCTTAATAAAACCCCATAAAAAACCTTAGTAAGGAAAAAATTTGGAAGGAAAAGAGCGTTTTAATTTTGCGTATAGAGAGACGGGTAGTATATACACGCGGCGCGAAGATATTAAGGAACTTTAACCAGCGGTTAAAGTTATCTAATTAGTTAGATTTGCCTTACTAAGACTACCCCACATTTAACTAAGCTAGTAGCAATTTTATATACCCGGTATAGAAAATCCTAATTAGTCTATTTAACAAGTAGGGCTAGTAAAGCTTAATACTATCGCCTGAATTTGGTAGACCAGAACTATTCCAAAGCTTACTTGTGTAGGTAGGTCGCTAGTACCTCGCGGGTAGGTTATAGGTTATTTATATGCAACTAGATTCATAGACGGTAAGGCTATATACTTATTAAATCCGCCGCTAACCCTGCTTTGGCCTTACGCTATACCGGCGTAGCGCTGTATATACTTCGCGGGTAGGTTATAGGTTATTTACATACAGCCAGATTAGGACGGTAAGGCTATATACCCGTTAGACCCGCCACTAACCTATACTTTAGCCTTATACGTTATCTGCGTAGTATATATATAAAATAGTATATAAGTTATTAGTACAGGTTACCACTAGTAGGTTACTAGTAGGTTATAGACCCTAGTTAAATAAACCCCGGTTATAGATAGGCCTATTCTCTAATATATAAACGATCTGCTTAGAGCAATTATTGCTTATTCTTTAATCCCTTAAGACATCCTCTACTCCACTTTAATGCAGGTTATATTTTAACAGCGGCGCTTACTTTTCGCCTACGCTTCGGCTATAAGGCTAGGGTGTCCCGCTTACAATACTTATCTAGCAGTTATTAACAATTCTTAAGTTCTGTCTCGTATTTCTATTTATTATACTTATTTAGCCATCCTAGCCATTTAATAAGGTACTGTGGTTATCTAGTACAATCTTAGTAGGTAATAATTACTTCTACTTCCTAGCTGCCTTCCTTAAGCTCTTTTACTACTAGGGGTTAAAACCCAGGACGTAACCTATAAGGCTCTAGTAGAGAGATATAGAAGACTAGGTAGAGCCGTGCTATAGTAAATAGGAGCTCTAGCTTATATACTTGCTGGCCTACACGCTCTAGGATCTAAAACAGTTCTATAAACTTATAGTTAAGCTTTTTATAAGGACGTTTTATGCGGATATTCTTAGAGGAGAGTAGGACTCGTTTACCGACAGCGAAATGCTTAGCTAGGTGGTAACGATTATAGTATTTTACCTAAAGCTTTTAGGCGTGCATTATTAACGCCGCCGCTGCCTTATATATAAGGCGTAAGCGTTATAAATACGTCTCTGCGAGTTGGATATTTATTAACTTAGACCCCTCTCTACCTTACTAAGCGTCTTAAACGCTGTCTAGGACTTCGTCCGGGATATTTAGTAGCTAGCTATAGGCAAGCTTAATAGGGGAACGCTTTATTATAGCATAGATCTTAGAGTTATAGGTAAAGGCTACTTCTTTAAGTAGGGAGGCCCAATTAGACTATTTTTAGTTTATAAATATACGTAGGTATACCTTAAGCTCCTAGTTCTAATGCTCTATCTAACTATCTATCTACGGGTAAAATATAATGCTAAGTTTACGTTAAACGCGGAGATAGTAGCATACAATGCTTTAGTACTCGCTTATAAATATACTACCCCTATTAGAGATAATATTATCTAAAGGTCCTATTTATATAAAGACTCTAAATAAGAGTTCTGCGAGTTGCGTAGCATTAATTATCTTACGCACTAAATAGTAGCGCACCAGCTTTATAAAACGGTCTATAAGGACAAGGACAGAGTTATACTCTACGCTATTAGGAGTTTTAAACTCTGGGAAATCCGTAATAAAGTTAAGTAAATAATACCACTAGGCTTAGGTGGGGGCCTAAAGAGGCTATAGCTTACTATAGGGTTTATAGCGGCGCAATTTAAAGCATTAGTAGGTATTATAATTATCTAGGTATTTACGGAGGTCCTAGGTAAGGCCGTTCCAAGTATACTTCCATATAATTACCTTAAAAATACGGTTAAAACTATAGTGGCCGCCTATAAGATCGTCATAATTCCGCTTAAGGATCTCCTATTATAGTAGTATATAATTCGGCACCTAGACCTTATTATTTTACCTTAGGAGTCCTTAATTATTAAGGGTATAGTCCTTATTACTAGTAAGAACTTATTTTTAAGTTAACTAATTATATATAGAGCGTATAAAGGCGTCCCTTTTTTATACTCCGTAAATAAAATTAACTAGTAACTTAGGGGGGTATTCTATAAACGCCGTTTCGGCTAAAGTAGCTACTACTACCTCTTACCATAGCACGAGACTTTGCGTAAAGCTAGTGCTAGCGAAGTAACGTATAATATATAGGTGACTTGCTAGGTCATTACGGGGGACTATAGCCTAGGCTAAGGGGTCTTCCCTAGGGTTAAGCGCCATTAGGTTAGTTAAAGTAGTCTTAAAGAGAATAGTAGGACGCTCTAGTCCGCCGGCGCTAAGTTTATAAAAGTCGCTTATATACTACACGCATGCTACTCACTAGTTTAGTATAGTAGCACTAGGGCCACCTATAAGGCCTATAACCTATAACTTTTGCTATAATATAGGCAGCATAGCATTAAGAATTATCCTCTTACTACTATCTTTAAAGCCTTTAGTATAATCTGGGTGCCGGGATAGTATATTAGCGGGATTTACTTTACCTAGCTTATATTTAATCTTAAAATTAAACTTAGCTAGTTCTTTAGTATACCGGGCCTGGTAAGCAGATAAGCTCTTAGTGGTTATAAAGTACCTAAGATTATTATAATTACAAAGCACGCGCGTTATATGCGCGGCGTATTTAAGGTAGTAACGCCACGTCTTAAAGTATTACACTATAGCAAGTAGTTCTTTGTTATACGTATTATACCGTACTTCTAGGCTAGTAAGCTTCTAACTATAATAAGCAATTAGGTGCTAGTAGAGTTAATCTTCTTACCCTAATGGCTGTAGAAGTATACCACTATAGGCATAGTCAGAAGCATTAGTAATTATTATTAGGGGTAGATTAGGGTTAAAGTAGCAAAGTAGAGGAGCCTGCGTAAATATAGCGCGTAGCTTATAAAACGCCTACTATGCGTTGTTAGGCCAGAACTAAGGTTAATGCCATTTAGTAGGCCCTTTTAACTTATACTTCTACTTCTTCTCCCTATCTAATATTAGGTTATAATATGCCTATATAAGATACACGTTTAGGGGGTATATAGTATTTAAGTAGTTCCAGATAAATCGCCTATAGAAATTGGCAAAGCTAAGAAAGACCTAGATATCCCTATAAAACTCAGGCTTAGGCCATTCCTTAATAGCTTTTACGCGGTCAGGGTCTATTATAATACCCCTAGGGGTAATAATAAAGCCTAGGAACTTAACGTTCTTAGTATAAAAGATATATTTTAATAGTTTAGCGTATAGGCCCTGAGCGCGGAGCTGTCGTAGTACCTGCTTAACGTGCTTAACGTGCTTATCCTTATTATTTAAGTAGATAAGAATATTATCTAGGTAGACTACGTAGATAGTATCTACTAGGGTTTCTAAAGCTTTATAAATATAGCTCTAAAACGTTATAGAGGCGTTAGCAAAACTAAAGGGCATTACTAGGCACTTAAAGTAACTATAGCGTGTCTTAAATACGGTCTTCCATTCGTCTCCCTTTTTAATGCAAATCCTATAGTATATATTATAAAGATCTAGCTTTATAAATATCTTCGCATAGCTAAGCCTATTAAAGAGTTCGCTAACTAGCGGTAGGGGGTACTAATTTTTAATCGTGATCTTATTTAGGCGTCTATAGTTAATATATAGCCGTATTATACCGTCTGCTTTCGGCATAAAGAGGATAGGCGCTTTAGTAGGCAACTTGCTAGGCCTAATCCAGCCCTTCTTAAGAATACTGTCTAGGTACTCCCGTAAAATCTATAACTCTTTCTATAAGAGGTTATAGAGGGGCATTTATAATAGCGTCTTGCCTTCTTCTAAGTCGATTATATAGTCGTACTTAGAGTTCTACGGCAGTATGCTTACTAGCTTATTAGAAAAGATATTAATTTCCTCCTTATATATATCTGGTAAGCTAGGGGCCATAGAGGTTAAAGCGACTATTATATAGTAGTGTGCTTCCGGGAGCCAGTAAAGAAAAGGGTGTAGCCGATATACATTTCGTAGGTATACTCGTATAGAGAGTGCATATAGCTCTACTGTAGTATACTTAATAATTTTAGGGTTTTAATTACCTCCCCCTTGCGTATAGGTAATCTACGCTAATACTAAAGGGTCTCTACGGGTACTCGCTGCTAGTAACGGCAGGTCCTCTACTATATTTATAACCGGTATCTCTACATCTAAAGGGTCTATATAGGTACTCGCTACCAGTAATAATAGGTCCTCTATTATATTTACGACTGGCGTAAAAAAGGAGTCTTCTAGCTATAGCAAATAGACTATTTTACTAGCCTTAATATCTACTAGAAGAGCGTTAAGGGTGACTATTTAGAGGTGTCTAGGGTCCGAAGTACCCTAAATAAACTATCTAAAACGGAAGCTAATTAATAGATCTACTTCTACAAGCCAATCCTATCTAAGAACTATATTATAGCTATTAAATAAGCCGCCCTAAAAGGTCTGCGGCCTAATAGTGCGAGGGGTACCCTAGGAGTCACTAGTAGTAACTATTAGATTATAAGCATCCCAAATTATTATCTGGTTACTATTAAGGAAATATATAATAGGTTTACGTAAATATAGCGCGTAGTATATAGGCAGGTTAAACCTATAGACGATATCTTAATTAATAAGGTTAATTTAGCACCTATTATCGTATAAGGCATATAGGCGGACTTCGCCCTAGGGCGTATTTATTACAACATATACCACAATATATTTCTTCTCTCCCTCTATATTAGGCCCTAGTTGCAGTTAAAAGAGATATGCTACTAGGGCTTTAGGTTTTCTAAAGGCCGAGCTAACTTCTCTCTATTAGCCTACTTCCAGTATTCCTTATAGTGGCCGCCTATAGTCCTTTAACTCGCCTACATAGCACCGGCGTTTAGGGGGTCCCCTAAGCTATCTAGCTTTTAGGTAGTCTCCCTAGGAGTTTACTTAAAAAAGCGTTACCCTTTTTAGGTTTTATTTTCTAAGCCTAACTCTACGGAGCCTATACTGCGACCGCGCCTTATATGTAATAATTTACCGCTACCACCTACGCGATCTTCTGTGAGCTTTATAATATTAAGCAATTACTTTATACAGCGGATTTCATTAAAGAGGTCTTTAGCGGTTCTTACCCGTTGGGCGAAGTTCTGGCAGAAGAGCTCTGCTTATAAGTAGGCTAGGAGATATAAGAACTAAAAGTCTACCTATTATTTAGGATTAACAAAAGGGGTATATAAGAAGAGGTCCTCTAAGCTACGTATACGGGCTAAAAAGACATTAAACCTCTAGTTCTCCTTTATAACAGCCATATAGTACATTATAGCGTTATTAAAGCGTCTTACTATAGGGTTTCTAATCTAGTCTTAGACTATAGTCTTAAATTTATCCTATAGTAAAAAACCCTTATCCTTAGTACCTAACCGGCAATAAACTAGTTAGGCGATTATCTTTTCTTTTATAAGACCTTTAATGGCCTAGCGCGTACGTCGCTTATAGTTATAGTTAGCGTTATTAACCTTAAATTGGTTCTTAACTGCGGCAATTCACTAGTCGAAATGCTGTTAAGTAGTACCGCTAATATTAGGTAGTAACTTCTTAACTAGGGCGTTAAGATTTAATCGGCGTATACATTCGCCATATAACTCGTGCTCTTTACTAAAGAGGTAATAGGAGGGCTTTATTAAATCAATAATACTCCATAAGTTAGCTATTTTCTTAGCCAGCTTATCCAGCTCCTTTATATTAGCGGTATTAGGTAGGACGCTAGTAACCTTACTAAGCTCCTATTAAGCCTAGGTATATAAGTTAAATTAATCTCTAGCTTTTATAGATATCTAATCGTTTTAAGATTTAGAAAATGGCTTAGATATTACTAGTATACTTCTAGCGGTTTCGTCTACACTAGATCCTAAGGCGTTTTATAGTTATATTACTAGCATATTACCGTTAGGTATAGGCGTTGGTTTTCTTTTTAGAGGTATTATAGAAAAATTAAACCGGCTATCTTCCTAAGGAGATTGGTAAGGATTTAAATATAAGGTAAGGATATAAATAGGGAGTCTAATAATAGAATAATGGGTATATTATATAGACAGAGACAAATCCTTAAGGGAAAAGGAGGAGTCTGTATGCGAGGTAGGAAGGGTTTTCCCTAAGTATATACTCTGTACGTACCTTACGGGCAAGTCACCCCTAGGTTACCCTAGGGTCGCCTATACCTTATAGCTATATAACTATTTACTTAGGTTTTACCTAACACCTAACCAAATATTAGAAATATATTAACCTTATCCTATAAGCCCTATATAGAGCCAGTCTATAATTAGATATAAATAAATATAAATTTTATAAAATAGAAGTCTTATACCTTAGGCTTCTTATTTTTATAAATAGCATATAAATAGACCTAAAAAAAGTTAAAGTAATTATAAACTAGTAAGAATCTAAGAACGTTAAAGATATAAAAGCCTTTATAGGATTTGCTAATTTCTACTAACAGTTTATTAATAACTTCTCTGCCCTAGTTTTACCCCTTATAGCTTTAACCTAAAAAGATAAAGCCTTTATCTTTAATAAGGAATATAAAAAGGCCTTTACTTACCTAAAGGTTATATTTACTACCGCGCCTATACTTTAATACTTTAACCTAAACCGAGTAAGTATTATAAAAGCTAACTTATCTAACTATATCACTAAAGGCATTCTATTTTAGTATAACAAAGATAGAATATTATACCCTATAGTATACTACTTAAAACAATTAAGCCTAGCTAAATATAACTATAAGATTTACAATAAAGAGTTACTGGCTATTATTAGATATTTTAAACAATGGCGACCTAAACTAGAAGGCGCCAGATTTCTAATTAAGGTCCTTAATAACTATAAGAATCTATAGTGCTTTATAACCACAAAACAGCTAAGCTATTATTAGGCCCGCTAGTTAAAATATCTACCCTATTTCCAATTCTTCTAATATATACTAAGTTTAGGTTAAACCTAAGGTTTTAATTAGTTAAAAATTAGTTCAGGTCACATAATAAGGGGACGTACTACTTTACGTGCTACCCTATTAAATTTGCAACCTTATAACCTTTTTCTACCCCTTACTGCTTAAATATCTTCTATATATTACTACCCTACCTACTATACTCCCTACCTACTACCTAAATACCTTCTAATTGTATATTTTGTAACGCCTATAAACAGGATCGCCCTTCCGCTAACTTTATACCAACCCACTAAAGAGCTCCGTATAAGACCTGTAAATCTTATAGAGTTAATTCTTTTTATTCTTTTTTTTTACTTACTGCCTTTCTAACTCTATATATAGGAGAAAAGAAAGGGACAGTCCCAACAACGACCTTTAGCGGACCCTCCGCAGCCTATAAACCAAACTATAGCTACTACTACAGCCACTACTACCTCCGCTACTACCTCCGCCACTACTTCTCCCTCTACTTTCTGCCTCCTTATACCGCCCGTATTAATCCAGCTGTGACTACCTATATTAATCCAGCCGTAACCCACTACGGTCCGCCCTATTACGGGCCAGTTAAATATTAGGCCTATTACTATAATCCGCCCTATTGCGGAGCAGCCAGATTATAGTCCTATTACTATAGTCCGCCATATTACGGAGCAGCTAGATCTCGGTCCTATAGATATTGCCTATAACTTCTACACGGCCCTATATTAGGTAAATAAACGTGTTAGTATATTACCGCCTAGTAATCCACGCTTTAAAGCCTACTATAAACACGGCGATATAAACCTCCCTCTATTTCAGCCTCCACTAAAATATCTACGCGATCTTTTAGAGTCCTATAGTACTTCTACTAGGCAGTTTAGGGAGCGGCTCCGCGTAAATAATATAGCATTAGCTTTTACATCCGTAAACTATACCGTTATTAACCATAGTATAGCCTATGGCGGCCCAAATTGCTTCTAGATATATAGTAAGCTTTACTATCTATAGGGCCCGCTAGAGCCTCCTACTAATACTACTTCGTGGTATACCTAGCTATACTTTTATAACCCTAGTTATGCTATAGATATCCGGCTATAGGCCCGTCCTAATACCCAGCTAGATATAACTGTTCTATAGTATCTTACTGCTATACTATCTAAGGAACGGAACCCTTTTATCGCCCTTTATTAAACTATAAGAAAACGGCTTTAGGCTTAGCCCGTAACGGCCCTGTTATAGATTATCTTAAACCTATAGATGCGGCTTATCTTAGAGGCTAGTGCTAATTAGCGCCGTAAAAACCTCCTAACGAGTAATAAGGTAGCCGTTATTATACTAGACGAGTATAGTAATACCCGCTTTCGCGATATTATGCTTGCGGGGCGTTATACGCCTAATAAGTAGCCGCGGTACTGCTGTATTAACTTAATATATGCCGCATATATGCCGCTCCACTATATACTACTCTTCCCTTATAGTGATACTGGCTAGCACTAGGGTCTCTAGCTATATAACTCCAATTAAGCCTACTAGCAAGACCGTTTAACCTAGTGAGTATACTTTTAGTTCTATCTACACATCCGTAACAACTCTAGGTTAGTCCCTTTTGCCTACTGCCGGCTATTTTAGCAGTATATTATAGATGTATAGGCGCTATATAATCATAATAAGCTTACCTAAATCCGCTCTAACTAAATAACCCTTTATGCGGACCTGTATAATAGCATTATAGATACTCTTATACGCCATAATCTGGACCCTAAATTATTAGGCCGCTATATAGTCCTTTTATCCAGTTTTTTTAGCGGAGATTGCTTTATCAACTAGTGCTATTAGGATTTAATAGCTATTGTCTATAAATATAGCCGTCCTAGTATATTTCTTATATTTACTGCCAACCTTAAGTGGGATAAGATTACCCGTAAGCTATTGCTTGGCTAGACTACTATAGATAGGCCCGATTTAGTTATATACGTCTTTTATATAAAGCTTATCTACCTCTTTTACGACCTAAAACGGAAGTAGATCTTCAGCCGGTACCACGGCTCTATCTAGACTATTAAGTACCAAAAACGGGGCCTGCCCTATCTATACCTACTGCTCTTCCTATATCCGTATAACCGCGATAGGCTATTAGACCTAGCTATTATTGACTATTTTATATCTGCGGAGCTTCCGTAGCTAGAGAATAATCCTACTAACCATCTTACTAAGATCGTAAAGTTAATAATGGTTTACGGCTCTTACGGCTCCTAGAATCCGCAAGCTCCTTATATAGTTACGCTAGGGCTAGGCCTTCTGCTAACCTACTTAAAGCGGTATCCTAAGCCTTTTAACCCTACTACTGTTATACATAAGGACGGCTATCCAGAATACCACCATCGTAATAATTTACAGTTATGGTTTGTCGGCTTACTAGGGGGAGCTATATTTAAAATAGATAACCACTAAATTATTCCGTACTGCCCGTATCTAACCGTAAAGTATTATACCCATATAAATGTTAAGGTCTGCGCCTCCGTGCGGTCCGTTAAGTATATCTATAAGTATATATATAAGGGGAGCAACCGCACTACTTTACGGCTTATGGACGGTAATAAAGTAAGCTAGTATTTATAGGGCCGTTAAATTGGCCCCTCTAAGGCCATCTGGCGGCTATTTAAGTTTCCTATTTATAAGGAGTTCCCCCCCATAATCTAGCTTACGGTACACCTTCTAGGCGAGCAGCCTATATACTTTTAGCTAAACCAGTCTATAGAGGAGATCTAGCAGCGCCTTAAGCTCTCCTACTCTACTTTAATAGCCTTCTTTAAGTATAACGCGGAGCATAATAGTAGCTGTAACTGCCTATATTAAGACTTCCCTAAGCGGTACGTCTTTTATACAAAATAGCGGGAGTAGCGTCCTCGCCAGTAAGGTACCGTAATAGGCCGTATATATTACTACAGCCCTATTATAGGTAAGAGGTTCTACTTACGGCTACTACTAACGTCCGTTCCCGGCCCTACCTCCTTTAAGGACCTCCGTACTGTTGCTAGTATAGTTTATCTAACCTTCTAGGCCGCCTATATAGCCCTAGGGCTACTAGAGGATAACTATAAGTAAATTAATTACTTAATAGAGGCCGCTATTTTTGCCGTTAGCGCCTAGCTACGCTCCTTATTTATAACCGCTTTACTTTACGGCCCTATTATAGAGCTAGTTGCTTTATGGGACCGCTTTAAACAATCTATCTATAATAATCTGCCTCGCTTTCTGGCCCACTAACCTAATACTCCCTCTATAGTTACTAAGGACGATAACGCCTATCTTAATTACGGCCTATACCTTATCTATTAGATACTTACGGATTAGTAAAAGACACTTACGGACTATAGCCTACCCCAGTTTTAGCACTAGTAGGGCGTTATTACGGAGGGAAGTAACCCACTTCTTATAGCGGAGCTATAGTAATATAACCGTATAGAGGAAGAACGCTAGTTTACTAAGCTATACTAGCAGCTAAATACAGATTAGGTAGCCTGCTTTAATACTATTATTACCGCTATAGATGCGGATCTATAAACGGCCCGCTTCTTTCTCTAGGGCCCTATAGGTACTAGTAAAACGTTTCTCTATTACTACCTCTGCTACTACTACCGCTTATATAGTAAAATCATTCTTTATATAGCTTCTTCTACTATTATAGCCCTCCTACTACCTAGTGGCCGTACTACCCACTCCTGTTTTTAAATACCTATCAATCTATATAAAGAGTCTACTTGCAACGTCTCTAAAAGGTTAAATCTTACTAAGCTTCTACGCCGTACCTCTCTGCTTATCTGGGATAAGGTACCAATATAGCACCGCTACTACTTTAAAGCCGTGCACCGTATACTTACGGATGTCTGTTTTAACAACTCTACCTTTAGCAGACTCCCTACTATCTTAGGCGGTAACTTTGCTTAGATACTACCTATCGTCCTATAGGGGAACCGCGCAGCCATTATAGGTGCCTGCCTACAGCGGTTGTTCCTCTAGCCTACCTTCCGTATACTATCCCTGCGGTTAAATATACGTGTCTGCTAGGGCGAGATAAATTAGTGGTTTGCAGCTTAGGTACAAGCCTTATCTTATAATGCAGCCCTAGCCGGCAGTATTACTATCCCGCTTAGTATAGCCCAGTTCTAGTCCTAGGAACCCTTTTACGGGTATATATACCCTCCGCAACTGCTTACTTAGGCATATACTACTCTTAATACCTTCTATAATCGCTCTATCCTAACTATTTATAATAATACTGTGGCTAAGATTATCGAGGCTATCCTTACGCGGCTTTACGGCTCCCTAAATACCTTTTATTTTATGGACTCTATAGAGCAAACTAGAGAAGAAAATTATATAGAACTGCCGCTAGCAGAGCTCCTATAGATATTTAACCCTAGTAGCCTACCTCTATTAAAGCTTTCCCTAAAGGTAGGCGCGCCTATAATCCTTTTACGGAACCTCTACCCTAAGGAAGGGCTCTGTAACGGCACCTGTATAGTTATTACGCGCCTAGGCCACCGCTATATTAAAGCTTAGATGCTTAGCGGCAGCTTTTATAGCTAGCTACGGCTAATCCCTTGTATTAAGCTTACCTCTATAGAGGGAGAACTGCCGTTTATTATTAGTAGAAGGCAGTTTCTAATCCGGCTATACTTTACTATAACCGTAAACAAGTTATAGGGGCAGTCTTTTAACTTTATCGGTATTAACTTACGTATACCGGTCTTTACCTATAGGCAGCTCTATATTGCCCTATCTCGGGTTACTACTATAAATGGTATTTTGGTACTACTTCCCCTAAATTAAATAAAGATAGACAATATTATCTATTTAAAAGTCTTACTTTCGTAATAAGGTATATTATTTTATTATATAACTACTTCTACAACTACCTTATAGGGCCAGCAAAACTTTTATAAATACCCTATAGGGCCTAGTAAACCCCCCCTCTACCCCCCCTCCCCTACTCCTCATCCTTATCCTCTAATAACTCCTCCTTAAGCACAGCCACCAAACGGCGGAGTAGCCTTGTAACCCGCCCGCGCCGCCTAAGACGGGGGCGGATATAGGTAGGTGGGGCCTCTTCCTCCTCCTTATCGTTATTATCGTCGTTGTTATTATTATTGGCGGCGGTGGCGGTAGTAGGAGGTATATAGGAGCGGGAGCGGAAGCGGGAGCGGGCTATAGTAGGGGAGGCGGAGGCGGTAGCAGACACTATTATCTCTATTAGTTATACTTTTTACGGCTTACGTTACTAACTTACGGACTTAGAAGGAGTAGCGCGCCCCTTTACTACTATAATAGCAGTTGGCATAGCTGCCGCGCAGCTAGCCAGCGACTAGCACACACTCCGTAAATAGGCCACCGCCCTATACGCACGACGTATAAGCCTGCGGGGCTATTATACCCCGGCTTTACGCTAGGGCAGCCTCCGTATTTAGGGCCCTAACCTTTAGGTGGACCCCCTAGTAGACCCTAGGAGCTCTATCTAGGCTAAAAGCCTACTATAGAGACACACCCTAGACGCGCGGCAGGGGACGCAGCGCCCGTATTATGGCTGTATTAGCGGCGGCAGCTTTAGCAGCGGCAGCGAGCGTAGCAGGTAAGGGATTTTAGGGCGGAAGGGCGGCGGGCTAATTCACGGCTATAAAGCTAGCTAGGGGGGGAGCAGCAGTAGCGGGGGCAGCGGGAGCGGCGGCGGCAGCGGGAGTAGTAGTAGCAGTAATAGTAGGAGCGAGGAGGGGTCTAGCGGCAGTAGTAGCTATAGCAGCTATTTATATATTAGTATCTTCTTAAATTCTTAAACTCTTTTATAGTACTAATACTTACTAGCACGCTTATCTGCTGGGACTAAAGTCCCGCACGTAGGCACCTCAGCCTAAGACGGCGGCGGCAAGAATAAGAAACCGCGGCTAGGCGCGGACATAGCGGCGGAAGCGGCGGTAATAGTAACGGTGGTAGTGGTAGTGGTAGTGGTGGTATTAGCGGTAGTAGTAGTAGCAGTAGCAGGAGCAGGAGCAGACGACGTAGTAGCAGTAGCAGCAGTAGTGGTAATGGTGGTAGTGGTAGTGGTGCTATTGCTTAAGGAAGAAGACGACGATAATAACGATGATGTAAATAGCTATTGTTAATATACGTCACGTAATCAATTATGTAAATCTATATTACGCGATTATTATATAAAGGCAGTTTTACGTTACCATAAGGTAGCTATATAAATTCTATAGTAGTAAGGTAGTAGTGCGGTAGTAGTAGGGTAGTAGTAGGGTAGTAGCAGGGTAGTAGTAGGGCAGTAGTAGGCAGTAGAGGGCAGTAATAGGTAGTAGAGGGCAGTAATAGGTAGTAGAGGGCAGTAATAGGTAGTAGAGGGCAGTAATAGGCAGTAAAGGGCAGTTAAAGCTTTAATACTCTAATTTTTATTTTTATTTCCCACTCTTATCTTATATAAATATATATAAAAATATTAACAGTCTTTATAATAGTCCATATGGTAAGGTCTTTAGTATATATAATTATCTTATATAACATTTTTAAAGAAAGAATTTAATTTTAAATATAAAATATATTCTATAATATAAAGTACTGTTTATAATAGTAAAAGTAGTACTATATAAAATTAGAATAAAAGTAAAAATAAAAGTTATAGCTATATCTAAAGTAGTAAAGTTAGTAAATTAAAAGGGAATTAATATAATAATAGTACTATAAATATAAATAAAGGTAAGAATAAAGATAAAAATAAAAATAAAAATAGTTATAATATAGTATTGGAATTAATAAACTAATATAATAATTATAATAATGTAGAAATAGTAGTAATAATAATAATAATAATAAATTAGTAACTAAAGTATTAGTAAAATATAGTATATAAGTAGTAATAAATATAGCTATAAATTAGGAAATAAAGATATATTAGGAGTAATAAAAAAGAAGTTATTTTAGTATTTAAAAGGGGAGTAGTAAAGGTAGTAAGGGTAATAATAAAAATAGTATAATGGTGGTAGTGGGTAGTATTAGGTAGTAGTGGGGCAGTAAAGGGCAGTAGGGGGCAGTAATAGGCAGTAGGGGGCAGTAATAGGCAGTAGAGGGCAGTAGCAGGGCAGTAGTAAGGCAGACTGAGTTTAGAAGGACAAAAGCCCGCCGCAGGCGCGAGAATTCCGTTAAATTTCCCCAAGGAACCAAATTGCTGGCTATAAGTCAGCAATTTGGAAATTTTCCTTGGAAAATTTAACGGAATTCTCGTAATTATATATCACCCTAGCGTTTAAGGTTAAAAGCCTAACGCTTTAACCTAACGTTTGTAAAACGCGCCAGCATTAAAAAAAGCGCGCTCTTACTAAAACTAAACCCTACTTTATCTTAAACTATTTAACCCTCCTACTAAGGGCCTTATGGTATACGTCCTTAAAATAACTAATTAATTAATTAAATAGATTATAGTTAATAAATACCTAAATAACAAGTTTATCTAAGAAACGCTTAAGCTAATCTATAACAGCGTTAAACGCTTTAAGAAAATCTTCCTAAATAAATATAAAGCTTATAGAAACCACTTATATTACTAAAACTGTCTAGTTATCCCTAATTATAATAAACTTAAGCTTAAGCTCCTTAAACACGTATATAACCTACTGGTAGCCGGCCACCTAGGCTAAGGAAAAACCCTAGAACTGCTCTAATAAGAATAATATTAGCCGAATATATATAATATAACACAAAGATATATCTTTAGCTGCTATATCTATTAATAAGCCAAAGCTTTATATAAGACATATAATGGCCTTTTAAAGCCACTACCTATTCCGGACCAAAGATAGAAGGATATCTTAATTAACTTTGTCATTAACCTTCCTATAAGTAAGGGCTGCATAAATATTATAGTAGTTGTAGACTAACTATCTAAGATAAGACACTTAATCGCCTACCCTAATATATTAATACCTACTATTACCTAACTATTTCTAAATTATATATAGAAACTCCACGGACTCCTTAAAACAATTATCTCTAATAAAGGCAGCCAGTTTGTTTTTATATTTTAGAAAAAACTAACTACCTAACTTTATATTAAAGCACTGTTGTTTATAATATACTACCTAAAAACAGACGGTTAAATAAAACGTATAAATGCTATAATAGAATAGTATATTTAGATATATACGTCATACTTATAAAATAACTAGATTAATTGGCTTATATTTACCAAGTTTACTATAAATAATTCTATCTCAGAAACTATAAAGGTCTCCCTATTCCTAGCTAACTACGGCTAGTATCTATAAATAGGTTTTAAACCCTTTAGTAACGTTCCTCGCCCTATTTACTACACCTTATAAGTTATAAAAGTAAATAAATTTATAGAGAAGATAGAGAAACTATAATAGTTTCTTACTAACGAAATAATATAGGCTTAATCTGTCTATAAAGCCGCAGTAAATAAGAAATAAACCCTAGCACCGGCCTACTAAATTAATAACTTTATATAGCTAGATATAAGAAATCTAAATACAAAACGACCTACTAAGAAGCTTAATTAAAAGAACGCTGGCCCTTATAAGGTTAAAAAGGTTATTTCCTTCTACGCCTACTAACTAAAGCTCCCTAATATGGTTAAAATCCACCCCGTATTCTATACGTCAGTTCTCTACCCTACTACCCCTATATTAAACGCCCTGCCTAAACAAATATAGGACCCTCCCCTACTAATTAAAGTGGATAGTGAGAATAAGTACTTTGTTAAAAGAATTAATAATATTAAGTATAATAAACGGAAATGCTAATATATATATTTTATAAAATAGAAAGGCTTTACTAAGTCCTTATAGGAACCCATTAACACTATAGGATTTATATAAGCCACAGAAGACTTTTACAAACTCCACCTAGAACTACTATAGCCCTATCTCGTAAAAGCTTGAGTTTAAAGAGGGGGTACTATTACGGGATACCCCCGTAACACCTTACACACATCTACCTGTTTCCACCAACTTAGCAATTAAAGACTAACCGTAAAATAGTAATTTAATGGCAATCTAACAGCAACCTATAGCATTCTACTATATTCTGCTAAGTTCTACTAAATTCTATTAAGTTCTGCTAGGACTACAACCTAAACCCTATCCTACCCTATGCACGTATTAACTAAGCAACTAAGTTAACAATATATGCCCTTTTTTCCCGTTTTCCTACCTTTTCTCCTTACGCAACGTCTTAACCTTATTACTCAGTTTATATACATAGCTTAATAATATCTACTTTGCTCTATATTATCGCCGCTTATACTCGCTTCGTAATACTATAGTAATATCCCTTATAGTTAATTATATATTAATTACGCGAAACGCGCTAAATAAAGTCTACTTAAATCTTAGCCTGCGAATATTTTCCTAATATAGTTACTAAGTAGCTATAATAAAGTTATATACTATATTAAAGTAATATCTTATATAGTATAGAAGGTGACTTTAAAGTCTAAGTTCTTTATATTTAACGTCCTATTAAATATATTAAAGTATAGCTCCTAGATAAGGCGGTTTAGCTCTAAAATAAAAGACCCTACTAGTATAACTACTCTTTAAATATAGCTAAGTTACGGATTTTTTATAACTGTATTTAATAATACTTACTATTATCTTTTAATGTAACTATACCAATAGTGCCTAATTATAACCCCCCTATTATCTATATTGCCTACTTTAATCTAAATTAATAGGGATTATATAAAGCTCTAATCCTTTTATTTTAGGGCATTAACTATAGCTTATAACTTTCTTATCCGCCTTTACTATTATATACTTTAGTTTAATAAGAAAGTATTAGGCTTACTAGTATTAAGTTAGCTATTATTATCTATCTAGTTATTACTATTAGAGGAATCCTTAGATATATTAATAAAGTATTTTAATAGGCTAAAAAGAGTAGGTAGGCTAAATAGGCTAAATAAAGGACTTTAAGTATCCTACTTAGATACCTATTAGGGGTATAATTAGGCTTTATTACGGATATAATATATAAAGTAAGAGATAAGCTTTTAAATAGAGGTATTAGTAAGCTAAGTAGCGCTATATTAGGGGGCGATATATAACATTAAAGGCGATAGAACTATCTTCTACTAGTGAAGCTGTATAGCCCTTATAAAAGACGCCTATAATCTCTTAGACCTTTAGAGAGGAATCCACCTTAGCGCTCTATAATTAGCTGCTAAAGCTAGCGCAAGCGCTAATACCCGTGGCGTATTAGGCTGCGGCGCCGGCCGCTAATTAGCTTAGGGTGTAGTAGTGCTAGCCGCTACAGTCCCTCGTCAAAAGTCTCCGTGCGAGCGTATTTTTTAGACAACCTACCTTACTAAATTACTATTGTCGGGAATGAGGCAATTTGCCGTCACGTACGGCAAACTGCCGTCACGTGATGGTAAGTTGCCATCACGTGTCGCCGCGGCACTAGCGTGGCGAGGAGCCTTAAGCTCCTTGCCCTTCCTTATTCCAATTAATAAGCTTTATTAACCAATATTACTATAACCCTACTTAAGTAGTCATTATTGGTGAGTTACCCTATATAACTAACACTAATTAGTGGTTAAATATATAGTTAACTATAGAGCAGCTAGGTTTTTAAATAGAAGAGACAGTCTTATATAGGGGTGCCATATACGCTTATATGGAATGAATCCCGGCAATACCGTACTACCTTAGACTTACGGAAAACTAGTAATAGAAGTATTACTAAGTACTAGGAGATACTAAGTTGCGTCTATTACGTAGAATAACTGTATTTACGAAGATTTAGTTAAGTACTTTAGGTTAGAAGTATTACTAAACCTAAGGTCCTAAGTTAACGTCCAAAACGCGTCAAATAATATCTTAAATTGCTTACCTCTTAATAGTAAACCTACGAGATCCTATAAAACCGAAAATCCTACCTACCTTTAACGTATAACACCCTATTAATTCTATACCTACTATAGCGTTAACCTACCTAAAGAAGTATAAGGAAGATATTAACTTAAAGATATAGAATAAAGCTATAATTAACCTTGCAAACACTAATAAATAAGACTTAAATGGATTTTTATTATACCGTATAGTATATTATAAGGATAGTAAATATAACGATACCGCGCTATAAGAATGTATAAAGGAGGACTTTATTAGATGGATAAAGGAAATATAGGCCCCTATAAATAAGGATATTGTATAGGACTTCCGTAACTTCCTTTAGGAGAATAGAGTATTTATCCCTAAGGATGGGGGTACTATTAGAGATAATATTTAGGAGCAGGTTCTTAATGTAAAAAAAGAGCACAAATGGACTGTATAAGAGATTAAGCACTAACTACGCACTATAAGGAAGCTTAACTTACGATGGAATCTAAGTAATATACTATAAGAGACGCGTTCTAATTCCATTACTCTAGGCACAAGTTCTTCCGTTCTATATCTATCGCCTCTACCTCTATCTTTAGTTCCCCAGAATCCACTAATTTAACCTATAACTTTAACTACTACCTTTTAACACGAGCAAGTACAAGATCCCCTTACTTCGCGATTTACTAACCTTTAGACTCCACCAACTAGACCTACGTCCCTACTGCAGCCTATAATGCAACTCCTACCTCCTCTATTTTAATCTTAAATTAGAGGTAGTTTAAAATTGCTTATAGAGCTTGCGAAGCTCTATTTAGATTAGAAGAAGAAGTTTAGCGGGAAATTATACAATATTCTTAATTTAAAACTATATATCTTCTATAACTATTGCTAGAAGGTAGGAATAGAGTCTAATTAATACCATAACGCCTATTCCGTTATGCTTAAGGGCCGAGCTAGTACCTTCTATTATAATCATTTAGTAGGAAAAGGATATAATTTTAACCGCATAATATATAAGTTAAGATACTACTTTAAAATAGAAGAGAATAAGTAGCAGTATATATTAGAATAGAGAGAAACTACCTTTTTAAGGATTATTACTACAAACCTAGGTGTCCCTCGGCTTAATTATCTTTAAAAGCTCTTTAATTAACTTTAGATAATTTAGCGTGGTTTATCCAAATTATATTAAGAGAACTTCAGCCTATATAATTAAGTTATTAGCGTATATTAAGGTGTTAAAGAATATAACCTTACTCTCTTTAATCCTATAAATACTTATAAAGGAGTATATACTTAATTAAGATCTTCTATTAGCACCGCTCTACGCTCTTAAGAAGTATAGCAATTTAACGCCTAACTCTAACCTACTTTAATTAACCCGCCTAACCAATATAATTATAACTAAACTAATTAAATATATAGTGGCTGGGGTAGGTAATATAATAGAGGGTATAATTAACGACTATAAGGCAAAGGTAGAGGTCCTTATGGAGGTTTATTTCAAAGTAATCGCTAAAAAAAGTGCTACGTTTATAAGAAACTAAATTGCTAGTTAACTAGGCATTCTCTTAATAAATAAAAGAAGGTATATAATAAGTTCTGCTAGAGTATAAGAAACGTCGGAAATTATAAGGTTACTATAGCCTATTTCTAAAGCTTCCTAGTTTAATATAAAGGCGTAAAAGATCTTAAGGGTAAGGTTAATAAGGCTAAATAGCTCCTTATGGATATGGAAATTAAGGAGTACTTACCTAACTAATACTTCACTAAGTATAGTGAGGTAGATAGTATATAAACCGTTACTATTCTTAATAACTAATCTACGCTTTATTTTACTATAAAGTTAGATATCTTTAATAAGCTAAGGGAGAGTTCTGCGTTCTCCTTTAATAACAAATACTCGGCGAACGTCTTCTATGGTATTATACCAGATACTAGAGCCGCAGGAGTATCTATAGTAGGAGAACCTTAAGTTTAAGCCCTTTAGCAGCTTAATAGCTCTATTTAGATTAACTATTTAACAGTAGGCCAATATACGATTTGTTTTAGCAAGGGTACTGCGATCTCTATTGGCATAATTAGGGTCCAAACCCCCTTAGGGTATATTACCTTTTACGTCGTTCTTACAAATACCCCGTTTTTATTTTGCATTAGAGATATAGATAAATTAGGCGTTAAGCTTAATAACCTTAAGAATATACTTATTTAGGGAGATAATTAGGTACCTATTATACGCAAGTAGGGTTACCCCTAGTTACTCCTTTATTAACTAGAAAAGAGTGTTACTTAGAGCCATTTAACTAAGTTAGAATTACGTTAACTATACCGTTATTTTAGCCACCTATTCGTTTACTAATTACTTAGGGTTCTTTAGTAGGTAGGCCATAAAGTTAAGGTTAAGGCAATTAAGCATCTTATAAAGTACTGCTATTAATGCTAAATAAACCAGAAGTCCCCTAGCCGATTTAAGTTTACCCTTAAAGATAACTATAACTTTAACTTCTATATTATTGTTAACGTTATATATCTTAGCGGCAAGCCAGTACTCTAAGTTATTAACTTCTTAACCTCCTTTTAAGTTGCACGATTCTTAAAGGATATATTAGCTAGGAACGCATAGGATACCCTTTAATTATGCTAGATTAATGTCTACCTAGGACCCCCTAATTAAATTATCTATAACGCAGAAAAGAACTTCTTATCTATAGAGTTTTAATAATAGATAAAGGTAATGGCAATTAAGGTTAAGGAAGTCCCTATTAAGGCATATAATAGTATTAAAAAAGTAAAATAATATTACGCGCCATTACGCCGCGTATATAAGATTATCTCTTTAGAACTAGAGGACGCTAGTAAAGAACTTACCTTATAAATGGCTGTTAAAGCTATTAACAATTCTGCTAGCCTAGATAGACTTATACCTATATTACTAGTCTTTAGCGCCTACCCTTAAATAACTAATAATTCTCTACTATCTCCCTCTATTGTGTAATAAGCTAAGGCTATTCGTAAGGCAATAAAGGAGGTATAATGTCTCTACGCTATACGCTAGGTTAATAACGCACTAGGAATAAGAAATAGCCTAAATACCTTAACTACGCTTAATCTGCCACTTTAGTCTAAGGTACGCGTATAGTATAAAAAGGGAGGATGGTTAGGCCTATATTAACTTATTATAATTAATAGTTAAACTTATACTATTTAGATGCCTTATAGACCTACTTAATTCCATTTAACTGTTATTAAGCCTTATTATAAAGATAATAGTTCCAAGCCTTTATAGGATACTATAAAAGATACCCTAAAAGAGAGCCACGATTAACGTGCTCTAGAAGGCGACTATAATCCTAATATAATTGTAGTAGATACACCACAACTATAACGCGGTAGAGGTCGCCTAAAGGGATCACGAAATCGCCAATATCTTATTAATTTTAAAGAGCAATTTATTACTGCTATTAAGAATAGAGTTAAGCTATTAATGGCCTTTATAATAGCTAAGGAGAAGGCTAACTTTAAACTCGTAAAATAGCTCCAAAAGAAAGGTCGCATTATAACTTTAGGAGCTCCTTTCTAAGTATCCGATAAGCAGGAGATCGATAGTCTTATTATAAGAGGGGTCTTTAAATTTAAGAAGTATAACCCTACTAAGTTTAATAAAGTTCGTATCTTTAAGTTAAGAATAGTTAATAAGATTAAAGGTAAAGCTACTAACGCCCTATTTAAGAAATTAAGGCTTATTATCTAAGGCTATAACAATAATAGTAAGGAGGTAATTCTTATATAATCTCCTATAATTTAACGAGCCAGTTAGCAAGTTATTATTATATTAGCTCCCTCCCTAATAAAGAATAGAATAGTAGTCTATCTGCGAGATATTACTTAGGCCTACACCCAATTAGAGATATACCTTTAGCGCTTAATATTAGTATACCTTCTAGAGCAAATTCGCCACTAATACTCCGAAGATACGATTATGGTTATGCTTAAGCCATTATATAGAATTGCAGAGGCAGGAACTCACTAGTGGGCTACCTACAGCAAGCACTATAAAGAGAAGCTTTTAATAACTACTTCTATATTTAATCTATACTTCCTTATTACAACTACGGGAACTCTATTTAGAATCGTCGGCATACAAACCGACGATATAATTATCTTAGGAGATAACCGATTCTTAGCTCTTAAAGAAGACGAGCTAGTAAAGGCAAATCTTATAGCAAAGCCAAAGGAAAAGCTTAATTTGATAACACCATTACTCTTTAATAGATGTGTCCTCTCCCTAAATAAGAATTCTATTGCTTTGTGCTAGAAGGGTTAAGGTAAGAAGATCGATATTATTAATATTAATTCTCTAAAATAAGGATATGTAGAGCAACGCGCTTATAAAGCTTATATTACTTCTATCTATTAACCCAAGGCTTTATTTAATCTCTTTATTACTACTTAACACCAGGAACTAACTAAGGATAACGTCCTTGCCCTAAATAAGCGTCTCTTCTAGTAAATAAACCATCTCGACCAGGGACTACTCTACGTGCCTATTAATCTTCCTACTGCTAAGCTCTTTATATTTGTTAATAAATCGTTTATAAATAATAAAGATTTTAGCTCCTAGCTAGGATATAAGATTATTATTACAAACGAATCTACTAGAGAGAATAACTTTATAATCTACGGCAATCTTATCTATTAGAGCTTAACCAAGAGCAAGCACGTTACTTAAAGCATTTTAGCGTTAGAGATATATAGAATAGTTAGCGGAGTTAATATAGTAATTGCAATTAGAACTACCCTAAAGATAATTATAGATTAACTCGAACTTCCCGTTATCCCTATAATCGTATATACCGACTTATACTCCCTCTATAAGTGCTTAGTTAAGCTTAGTACTATAAAGGAAAAGCGCCTTATAATTAATATTATAGCACTTTATTAATCCTATAAACGGTAAAAACTCTTTAAGATTTAATAGATTAACGGTTAAAATAACTTAGTAGATATAATAACGAAGGCAAACCTAAATAAGGCTCTAGAAACGTTTATTAATATAAATACTTTACGCATATAAGTTAAAGGTTAAGTTAAAAGAGAGTAAGAGCATAACGCTCTATAGACCCTAATTTTAACCAGCTAATTAGGATTTTCTATACCCGGTATAGAAAATTACTATTGGCTCGCTTATAGCTAGCGCCTTAGCGGCCCTAACGGCCCTAACATAATATCTACCTACAACTCCTTAGTAAGAAAGCACCACGTGCTAAGAGGTAAATTTTAGGACAGCGAGACTTATATTATAATGGCAATAGTAAGTAAAAAGGATTTATATTTGTTATAATAGTTAAGCAGTATTTATATATAGAGGGCAACCATAAAAGAAGAGTTGCCAGTATTAGGAATAAGGCAATTTGCCGTCACGTATAGCAAACTGCCGTCACGTAATGGCAAGTTGCCATCACGTGTCGCCACGGCACTAGCGTGGCGAGGAGCCTTAAGCTCCTTGCCCTTCCTCATTCCAATTAATAAGCTTTATCAACCAACATCACTGTAACCCTACTCGAGTAGTCGTTATTAGTAAGTCACCCTATATGACCAACAACTATATAATAACCATATAATTAACTCTAAAGCTATAAAAAAATTTAAGTTTATATTATATATAAAGTCTAGCTATTATACCCTTTTTTAAAATTTAAAATCTATAACTCCTTTAGAAATCCTATTAATTCTTTACTAAAATCTAAAATCTATAATATATATTTTCTACTACTAAATATTAATTTTATTTTTTAAAAATTTAATATCTTATAGATATTTACTTTCACTATAACTCCTTTTATTTAAATTTTTATTTTAAAAGTGTGAAAGTTTATTATAACCCTTTATACTCTTATTTTTTTAAATTTATATAGGAAATTTATAAGAGGCCAGCCTAACCGAAACGTATAATTATCTAATCGACAGTGTCACCAGTAAGTAGAAGGTAAGTTAAAGGTACGTTAAAGGTAAGTAAAAGGTAGAATGAGTTTTTATATATTAAAGGATAAATACTTTTAACTACTTTTATTTAGAGACTAATTGCTAGTTCTTCTCTAGAGGGGAACTAGCTTCCTATATACTTCTTTTAAGACACTAGTAAAACCTTTCGCCCTTAACCTATTTAACTATGTCTTCTAAAATATAGATGGGATATAAATAAAACCTCTTACCATTTTATTAGATATGTACCTCCTAGGGAATTCTGTTATAATTACCTCCCCTTCTAAAGTCTTAGTCCGCCAAGACTTCGCCTCTACTAAGCTTTTATAAAGTTCTGGCTAAAACTACTAGGGAAACCCTTAGTAGAAAGGTACTCTATAATGCGACTTATTGCTAGCTCTTTACTAGCGCGGAACCTTACTTTATTTTTTATTTCTTTACTCTTCTCCCACCCTAGCTCCTTATAGTGCTTTTATAATAGGATTTTAATAATAGTAATAAAAATTTAGTGGGATTTACCTCTCTAATTTTAGGAATTTGTTATAAATAGATCTAAAGGTTGTCTGGTATAACGCGTTAACTAACTACTATCCCCATTTACCTAAATAGGCTTTAATAATAACGTCTTTTATTTTAATTTCTTTCTGTTTATAAGTTATCGTCTCTCCCTTATCCTTCTATTAATAACACCATTCGTCTCGTTCTTAAATAGGCTGTTTTTATTATATCTTGCCTTTTAGCTTCTATATCTTTAGCCGTACTTTTATTACTACATTATTATCTTTTCTTAACGCGTTTATAAGTAATAGGATCCCCACCTTATTTTCTTATAACAATGCTAACTTTTTAGAGTATTCTCTTATAATGGCTTGTAGTTCTTCTACGCGTCCCTAAACCGGCGGTAGTATTATTCCTCTCCTAGTGACGCCCTAGACAGCGTCTGTTGCTCCTATAGCAGTTTCCCTAAAATGCTATTGTCGCTACGTTTATACTCTTATATAGGATCCTTCCTATATCTATAAAATACCTTACTCTAGCAAAAATAAATCTAAATACTTCTATTGCCGTAGTAGAAGAAAGACCTATATCCTAGTATTTCCCATTCCGTCTTATTCTAGATTTTGCTAATTATATTAAATCCCCGCTGTTTATATGTATAAGACTTATAGGCTCTAACGCGCTATCTAAGATTTCCGCTAATATCTTAATAGTAATAGGCGGGGATAGAAGGTGTCTTCCCTTACTTATAGACTCTTTAATTTAATAAGGGTTTCTACTGCTATAGAGATATAATAATCTTAGATATATAGTGTCTAGGAGCGTATATGCAAATAGCTTATCCTTATTAATAATAATATTCGTACTCTTACGTAAGCTACTTTAGCTAGGTAAGTTCCTCTAGTAACTTACTTAGGAACTATACTAACTCCTTTAGCTAATGTCTTTCTAATCTCTGCTTGGACGCTAATTTAGAATTTAGGAATACTAAGGATAGTAATAAACGTTAAGATAAACGTTCTTCTCGCTAGTCTCCTGCCCGTACTGGTCCTTCTAGTACCTATTATTCTAAAAAGAATATTAGTAGAAGTGCTAATGCTTCTGGGGATAGAGAAGCTAATAATACTGTTAATAATAACGTTAAAATGGAAGAGGAGGCTCCTGTTACTACTGTTAGTATTTAAGTTATTACCTAGCTCTTTTCTTCTTCTTATAGAATAGCTTTATATAGTGCTTCTTAGGTGCCTTTAGGATGCCCTATTATTAGGAATTGACTTTATACTTTAGGGATACCTTTATTCTAAGCTTTAGTAACAATCTATATAAACGCAGTACACTACTATAATCCCTATATGTAATAAACGGGTAGTATTTCTATAGGTGCCTTACAATTCTTTAAAATTTCTAATTCTTTATAAGCTGTCCTTTTGCTCCTTTTTATACCATTAACTCTCCTGCGTATCTTTAGTGCTAGGCTAAATACTCTCCTTTTATCCCTAGGGGATCTTTCTAAATCCCTAAGGCTACTTCTTATAGTACTACTACTCCTTCTTAGATAGCGTCTCCTTTAAATAGTATCCCTAGTAATTCTCCTATAGATCCCTATAGGCTTCCCCTTATAGGATTCTAAGATCCCTATTATAATCGCGAAACGTTTCCGTTCTTAATGCCTATGCTTAATTTTATAGTTTTAATTTACGGGGTCTTCCCTATTGCTTTACCTATAGTATATCCGGAACTATTTCTAAATCTTTACCTTTAGTTCTTAAGAAGGTTTTAATTATAGTGTCGCATCCTAGCTAAAGGTACTCCTTAGGTTCCCAACTATTATACGCCTAGGAGTATCCTTCCTAATAAACTAAAAATTCGCGCTTTTTTTAGCGCTATCTTTGGTCTAAAATGTCTTCTATATTCCATTTTAGTTCCCTATTAATTTTGCTAGGTAGGGGCGGTTCCGTACTATTTTTTCTCTAGTATAGCTCTAGTAAGGAAATATAAAATATAGGATATATTAGATAAGATTTCGGTAATTCTAATTTATAGGCTTAGTTTTCTTTAGTTTTCCTAACTATCTTAAAGGGTCCGAGCTACTGGTAATTTAGCTTCTTTTTAATGCGTTTTATTTAGATATTTTTTATAAATAGTAAGACTTTGTCTCCTATCTTAAATTCTTTTAGTATATGTTTTTTATTATAGTACCTTTTTTACACGGCCTAGGCGTCTAGTAAGTGCTTTTTAAGTTCCTCTCTGCGAATTCTTATTTGCTTAATTCTTTTAGATACTACTAGTGCCTCTCTTTTAGGAATAATGTCCTTAACGTTCTAGGGGTTATTTACTTTTACCCTAAATAATACTTTATAAGGGGTCATTTTTGTACTGCTATAGATGCTTATATTATATATATACTGCGCTAAAGCCAACTATAATATCTAATTATCCTATTAATAATTAATATAGTAGCGGAGGTAGTGTTCTAATAACGCATTTAGACGCTTTGTTAGCCCGTCTATTTACGGGTGGAAGGTAATACTTATTCTTTACCATATTTTTAATAAGAGATAGAATAAAGACCAAAATGTATTATTAAATACGGTACCTCTATTAGATATAATTCCCCTTAGTATACTAAATAAGAGCTACCGTTTTAAAAATAGGTTTACTAGTTCTGCTACTATAATCGTTATTATAATAGTAAAGTATCCTAAAAACTTTATATACCTATTAATAATTATTAGGATAGTGTTAGTAACCTTTCTAGTTCTTATCTTAGTAGGGGGTAAGCCTATAATAAAATTTATTGTTAATTTTAATATAGGTCCCTACGGAATAAGAAGTACTAATAACTCGCTATATAGGCGATGCCTAGATATCTATATCCTTTAGCACGTATTATACCTTAATATATAGTCCTTAACCTCTTTAAATATTTTATCCTAAAAGTATTTCCTTTAAACGGCCTTAAGGGTTCTATTAGCACTATAGTAACCCCTAAGAGGGTTATTATAGAAGACCTTTAAAATTTTATCTTAAATTGCTTAGTCCTTTGGGATATATATAGCACCCTTAAAGTATAATAGACCCTTTTAGTCTTGCTACTATAGCTTCTTAATAACTCCGGCTAAGTTAGTCTCTACTATATCTTTCTACCTCTCCCTAGAGGCAAAGGCGTCCCTTTATTAAGCTTAAAGAAGAAGATTTGGAAAGGTTTTATATAGATTACTTACTTTTATTTCGCCTACCACTATTATAAACTTAAGGCGTAGCACGAGATGTTTTAAACTATTAGTGCTAGTAGATTCTCCTACTATTATATAGTGTGCCACGCTACGGATAGGCATCTCGCCTATTCCCCTTAAATCCAAAAACTTATAGCTAATGCGCCGTTAAGCTAAAGGTGCCGTAATATCTCTAGCATATCCTATAAAATTCTCGCTAATTCTAAGGTACGCCAACTTTATAATATCTACTTGGTTTATAACCTAGTCTATAACTATATCCTACGGCTTTATAATTATATTGCTTTATAGCTGTATTATTAGGACCTTTACCTTATTACGAAATTCTATAGTTTTAGGGAAAGAGTCTTCTTTTTTTTTAAGCAAATTTTGCAATATAGGGATTATTTCCCCTATACTGTCCTAAATTCTCCCTATCTTATAATCTAGACGTCTTAATAACCTATTAGCAGGATTTATCTTTTTTAGGCGGTACGTAATTTTAAAGTTGTACTATAATAGTACCTCTACCTATCTCGTTTATTAACCGCTTAACACTTTTATAGTTATAAAGTATTTTAGGTTGTTATAGTTTATAAGGACTTTAATAGGATAATTACTTCCTATATAATAATGTCGCCAGTGCTTTATTACTATAATTATTATAAGCAGCTTCTAGTTATGCGTTATATAACGCTGCTCTATAGGGGTTATTTTCCTTAACTAAAACGCTATAGGATGCTATTCTCCATCTTTTAATTAAGATATAATTACCCCTAGGGTAAAGCCAAATATATCCGTTTTAAGGTATATATATAGCTCCTAGCAGAAGTATATTAAAATAGGCGCTAATATAAATAAATCCTTTAACCGGTCTATTGCTTATTTAGCAGCTTCTCTAAATATAAAGGGTCCTAACTTCTTACTATTCTTAGATCCTTTTAGTAGATTAGTAATTAGGAGTATTACTTATAAATAGTAAATAATAAACCTTTAGTAGAAGTTCGCCGTGCCTAAGAAAACCTATACTTCTCTAAACGTTATAGGGTATAGCTATTCCCTAATAGCGTCTACCCAGCTTTTCTCTATTAATACTTTGTTGACGCTAATAATAAAGCCTAGAAAATTAATACTAGTAATATAAAAAGAGTATTTTTTTAGGTTTATATAGAGCTTATATTCCCGCAGTCTTTTTAATACTATTTATATATAGTGCGTATATGCTTCGTAGTTATTAAAGTAAACTATAATGTTATTAAGGTAAACTATATATATTATATTTAATAGGCCCAATAATGCCTTATTAATATAGGCCTAAAATATCGCTAGTGCGTTAGTAAGCCTAAATAGCATTACTAGGTACTTAAAGTGGCCGTACTATATTTAGAACGCCATTTTCTATTTATCGCCGGCTTTAATCTAGATTTAATAGTATATATCTTTTAGATCTAGTTTTATAAATATCTTTACGCCTAATAGCCTATTAATAAGCTCTCCTATTAAAGGTAGCAGGTAGCGATTTTTTATAGTAATCCTATTAAGCGCCTAATAGTTAATATAGAGGCAAAGGGTCCCGTCCTTCTTTAGTATAAATATAATTAGTACCCCTACCTGGCTTATAAAGGGCTAAATTTATCCTTTCTAAAGATTATCTACTATATACTAACGTAATACGGCCAGCTTATTTTCTAATAAGTTATATAGTAGTCCGAAAGGAGGTTGCTTATCCCCTATATCTATCTTATACTTAACCAATATAGGGTTAAGTAAGGTTTATACAGCCTTTTTATTAGAAACCTCTTCTAGGTTTATATATTTCTGCGGAATCTCTAGTTCCTTAACTATATATAGCCGGACATCCAAAAATAAATACCCTATGTCTTTATCCTTAGGGTTAAGAGTGGCATATATAGTATATGCCCACCCTTCTTCTTATATATAGCTTAGAAAAGTCTCTTAATTCTTAACTATAATGCGTAATTAAGACTTCCGGTATTAATACGAGGCTAAAGGCTAATTAATGTCTAGGTTAACTTAATAAAGCTATAGGTATCCTAAAATAAGGTTATACCCCTTAATTTCTACGGCGTAGAAGCGTATCTCCTGCGTATTCTATAGACTATTGCGGTCCTAGCTAGTAATAGAAAATATTTATTCCCCGTAGTATAGAATCTAGTAGCCTCTAATACTTTAAATAGTGTGCATCTATAAGCCGCTAAGGTCTAAATCTAATTCTTTTACTAGTAATTAAGAAATAAACCCTATACTTACGCCGCTGTTTATAAGGCAGTCTTATATTACCTATTTATTATTAACTTAAATAGAGACAGGAATAACTATATAGCAGTTTACTCCCTCCTTCTCTTACTAGCCTAGTATAAGAGAGTAAAGATCTACTAGGCTATCTCTTTTCCTAATTAGGCCGACTCTTACTTCTTTTACTAGTAGAAGCGGCTTATATGGCCCTTTTTGCTGCAGTTATAATAGGTGCGTGTTTCCTGGTTCCCCTCCTACGGATTAGGTCTTTACCTATTATTATTTTAGGGTTAACCAGCATTGCTCTAGGGCTGCGAGGCCTACTTACATTGTCCTTCCGTAGAGCGGTTAGATTGGAATCTACCCCTATTATTAAAGCTAGGTCTAGTCCTATATTCTTTATTATTAGCGTCTTATTCCTTTTACTTACCTAAATAGTCTCTTTTAGTATTCTTAATCCAAGTAGCTTTAAAAATAGGCCTTTCTTAAATGGTAGGAATTTCGCCCTTCTTTTATATGGCTATTAAATCTTAGGTTATAGCTTAGTAAGTAGCTAGTAAAGTTATATAGCGTTATCCTATAGATCTAAGTAGGGTATATTATCTTTTAGTTCTTCTAAGTAGTTTATAAACTGGACTACAGTCTAACTATCCCGCTATTTGGCGTTATAGTATTGCTAGTTATAATCTATCCCTTAATTAGTAGGGTTTTAGACCTAATTAACTAACTAAGTCCTAAGTTCGCTAAATTTAAGGGGTATAGTAAGTTTCTTCTTATAGCGTGTTTATAAACTCTTAATGGTACTATATAGAAAGGTAGAAGTAATTAATATCTAATTATACTTATTAAAGTAACGTTTTAGATCTAGCTAAAACTTAGTTTCGCATTAACGGATAAAACAATTATAGTTCCGGAGACTATTACTATAGTACTTATTAGGTTCCTTTATACGGAATTTAGGTTTTTCTAATATTATAGTATAGTATAGCGTTACCCCTTTAAGTCCGCTTCGTGTCTAGGGTATTTATACTTCCCCTAATTATCCTTATAATTATTCTTAGTAGTCTTAATATACTTATCTTAATTATATCTCTAACTCCTTTATTTTTTATAGGGTCTTATATAGCAACCGCTTTAATAACTCCCTAGCAGTAATTATTCCTAAAGGTCCTATAAGGTTAGATAGGCTAGCCGTAGCTTCCTAATCTACTCTTTTATAAGTAGAGGGAATGCGCTCCTTTAAGGAGACTCTTTAAGCCTCCTACGGTGAGGGCGTTGCTTTATAAGGTAAAGGAGTATAATCCGTTATTGTTAATTAATAGCCATACGTCCCTAACGGATTGTGAGCGATTAGAATTATAAGAGGCTAGCTTAACCGGAACGTATAATTATCTAATTAACAGTATTACTGGTAAGTAGAAGGTAAGTTAAAGGTACGTTAAAGGTAAGTAAAAGGTAGAATAAGTTTTTATATATTAAAGGATAAATGCTTTTAACTACTTCTATTTAGAGACTAATTACTAGTTCTTCTCTAGAGGGGAACTAGCTTCCTATATACTTCTTCCAAGACGCTAGTAAAACCTTTCGCCCCTAACCTGTCTAACTGTGTCTTCTGGAACATAGATGGGACATAGATAAAACCTCCTACCGTCTTATCGGATATGTACCTCCCGGGGGATTCCGTTACAAAATTGCATTTTTTTTAACTTATTTTTAAGTTTATAACCTTTTAATAAAATTTTATACTTTTTAAATAAAATTTTAAGTAAAGGGAGTTTTAATAAAAGCAAATCCCTATAAGATCTTAGATTTTTAAGAATTATTTTTAATATCTAGTAATAGAAAATATATGCTAAATATAGTAAGTTTTAGTAGGAAGTTGGTAAAACCTAGAGACATTTAGTAAAGGACTATAGATTTTAAATACTAAAAAAGTATCGCGATTACTAGATTATATATCTATAAGTAGCTTTAGATATTTTTTTAAGCTCTAGAATTAATTATATGACTTTTATACAGCATTTTGGCAAAAAGTGTTAGTTTTAGCGTGACCTCGGCACGGACACTTTTGACGAGGGACTGTAATTGGCTTAGGAGGTGGATTTTCCCTCCAAAAGTCTGGGTCAACTGAGATAAGGTGCCCCATTATAAGCCCTGCTTTCTTCTAATTCCCTCACAGTTCTTGAATTGACGAGTTTTGGCTTTTGATTATGCCTGCTCCCTTAATGGCGTTTCGGCCGGCCCCGAGAAGCCTCTGGCAAGCTTCAAACAGACTTACTAGGCTACGTCGAGTTACAGCTACTCAGACATTGCAACATGAACAGACTTACTAGGCTACGTCGAGTTACAGCTACTCAGACATTGCAACATGCTCGAGCGTACGCCATCTCCTCTGATCAGAATCCCAGAACAGCGATCGTAACTGGGTCTAGCCGTGGAATGTAAGATTTTGGCTTCGCATTCAATCTCTAATCCAATTTCATCACTCTAATCCAACTTTCTCATACTAGAGGCAAAGCCATAGCTCTAAGACTTGCCCAAGATGGCTATGACATTTGCGTTAATGATATTCATGCCAATAAAACTGGAGCAGAAGAAGTTGTGTCCGAGATCAAGTCCATGGGTCGCAATGCCGTTCATTATCTTGCAGATGTGTCGAAACGTTCTGAAGTAGGAAAAATGGTTGAGACTTCCGTCTCCCAGCTAGGTCCATTAAATACAATGGTTGCAAACGCAGGCATAGCTCAAGTGAAAGCTCTCCTGGACCTCACAGAAGAGGATTTAAAACGCATGTTTGAAGTAAATGTTTACGGTGTTTACAATTGTTATTCAAGCGCCGCGAGGCAGATGATCAAGCAGGGCAGCGGAGGTAAAATTCTGGGGGCTGCAAGGTGAGAATATACAGTATCTACTTCGTATCTTTTTCGTACACTTCAAGTTCTTTGGTATCTCCCTAACACACCACACTCTGACTCATTTAATTTAGCATCGTTGCCTTCAAATCGTTTGCTCTTCTGTCGCATTATTCAGCCAGCAAGTGGGCTGTACGTGGGATGACGCAAGCCTTTGCTATGGAAATGGCAAGCCACAAAATCACGGTCAACGCTTATGCTCCTGGCATTGTTGGTACAGCCATGTGGGATCTGATTGATGAAGAGCTAGGTAAACTAAAGGGTGCAAAGAAAGGCGAAACCATCAAAAAGTACACCGAGGACCTGATTGCGTTGGGCAGAACAAGTGTGCCGGAAGATGTTTCTAAGGTAGTAAGCTTTTTGGCCGGTCCAGACTCGGATTATGTCACAGGCCAGACGATCGTAGTTGATGGAGGGATCATCCTAACTTGAAGATATACACTTTCTGGAACCCCTATGGCTACGATTGGCATTCGCTATTGGAAGTGTGCAGTTGGGTTTTTCTGCTCACTACATCTACACAGACTTGTATCCTTTGTCATCCTGCGATCCAATATTCATTAATTGTATCCCCAAAAACCATTATCAACATTGCGTTGTCTGATTTTGATCCCGTTCGTCGTTTGTTGTCTATGAACTCTGCCAGCAAGACATATTCATGTTACCAGGTGCCATGGCAAACACCGTCTGATACTATGAAGAGTTATATAGCATCCTCTATTCCTATCTGTAATCCATCTCAGTCTCACAAAGCTTAATCAACTATCCAATCGAATACTCACACTCTAACACCACAATTAGTGATGGCACTAAACCACGTGTAGAGAAGAACCCTGCTAAAGCTTATACCCGAAGCTCTACCCGGAGGTCTCCCCGGAGGTCTACCTTAAAGGACTACCCCTTCTTTTCTTATTTCCGTGGTATATCCAGTTTAGTTATATAGTTGTATCTACGTGACATAATCAGCAGATGCGATTATGATTTGGTTAGTTATGTTACTATGTAATCCAACACAACCGTAACTAACTAACTGATTATTGCCATGTCTGACCGCAATGAGTCAACAATCTAGTCCCCGTCTTCTGGTAACTGCCCCTCCTTCTCTTTACCGCACCTGAAGGCCGAAAGCCCTAAAGGGCCAAACCAAGTCAGCCAAGCCGGGCAACCCAACCACGCCAGGCAACCCATCTCTGCAGCGCACATTACCGACCCCTACCCCTTTTCGAGCCCACCTCCAGAAGACCGCATCCAGCCTCGCACCAACCGTGATGAGGACGAAATCCGCTCTGAAATAGAAATGGTAGAGTGCATATTCGAGATGGCTCAGACCGGAATGATGAGTTCGGTAAATGTGTTCATAACTACTCTAAGGATCGCTAAAGGCACGTTGGGAAGAGCGGTGGGGCGAGGACTAGGAACGGTCGAACAAAGGACCCAAGCGCATGCAGAGCTGGACGTATGAGAGTACCCTTTGGCAGGTCTAGATCCTAGAAGAGGTTCTGATGAGTATAGCACAGAGCCTAAAGATCTTGATTGACGTAGCCACAATGGCGCCTGATGCTCGGAGATCTTGTAAACCCTATACTTATTTGAGAAGCGTTCGAGGGATCCCACATTATTTCTAGCCATTTTGTTATTCGTGCTTGGTTCAGTTGCCGATTCAAAATATAACGTTCTGGAAAACACAGAATATAAGAGTACACAGCTTTGACTATTTTATTTGACACTGAGGAAACCCTCCTACATATGAATATGGAACTATTGATACAAGTACTATGACTTACCTTTCCAAAAGCAAAATCCCCATGTCCCCAAAACCCTTCACAAAGAAAAGTGGCCCTTCCCATATTCAGCATGCACTAATAATCAAATCTCTCCGGAAGCACAACTGGAGCGACCAGACTCCAGATGTAAATACCATAGCAAGCCCACGCGCTCACAATCTTCGCCCAGCTTGCCCAGTATGTCCGCCCAACAGGTATGAAGTCGTCCTCCACACCCTTCTCATCGAAATTCATTGTGAGCAGTGTCGCTACCCACGCGGTGCTAAGTAGGAATATCACGTGGAAAAGTGTGTAATTGTACTGCGTAGCATTGCGCTCGTCATCGCGAGGGTTCTTCCCGTATCCGTCTTCATCTTCGTCGTCACTGTCTGAATCATCAAGGGCGGAGGCAGGCAAAGAGCCGCTCTCAACAGCCGCGCGGAGAGCCGCGGCGCGCATTTCTCGTCGCGATTCCGGTTGCTGTGTGACGAGGCCATGCTCATAGTCCTCTGGATTAAGCTGGGAGTACGAGTTACTGTACGAGTTGCCCTGTTGGCCAAGAGCTAGGCCGTAGGTTGCGGCGCGTGTTGTGGTGTAGGCTACCGTGATGAAGGTAACGATCGCGCCAATAACGATAGTTGCCCGGCGGGTTCCACGAGCGCGGATTAGAGGATTGCAGTGCTGATCATCAGGCTCCATTCCCACCGCTGACATGGTCAGATATGTGCAGTAGACGGCAACCATAGCTGACTGAGCGAGACCGGCTCGTGGATTGACGGCTTGGATCGAGGGGTGAATGGAGATTATTGAAGCGATGAGAAGGAGCAAGAGATTGATCTGTAGATGGCATTAGACATATGAATTTCTAGAAAAGAATGTAGGAGAGCAGAATGGCTTACCGTGATAGAAGCTTGGTTCATCGAGCAGCCACCACGCGCGAAGAAAATGTACATAACAATCGTCATAGCGAGAGAAGCCAAGTACATAAAGAAAGCCGATCCAACCAAAAGCGCTGTCCAGACTCTGGATTCGGTGGTCTCAATCTTCTCCTGGCAGTATTCCGCCCAGTTGTGGGCCAAATCGACAAGGAGAATCAGGCCAATAAGTAGGAAAAGGCATGCTCCGATAAGCGCAAAGTAGTTGCCCCATGCAATGAAGAATTTATTCGGGATAAAGAAGGTCAGTACGATGAGGCCTATCCATGCGATGATCTTAGGGCCCCAGAAACCGTTCTGGATTGGTGCGCGTCCGTCTTTGGAAGAACGGACTCCGAGGAGGATAATAGCGAGGATGGCATGGAAGAATCCCAAGGCAAAGTTGATTCTTTGAACCGCGACATAGCCATAACATTGTTCTCCGTTACAACTAATATCCACGTAGTCAAGAGTGAGATGCGAAAGCTTCTTCATTGCCCAGTCAGTGAGCATGAGCCATGATACGATCGAGTTGACGAGAAGGATGAGAGCGTATGCTATCCGAGTTGCCATACTGCAAGAAATGAATTAGTCCTAGTGTTCTGATAGGACGTAAATAGATGTATACCTATTTCCGCATTTTCCGCATGAGTTGAATACTGCAGAGCAGGTAGCTGCTCCACAGCATGAGGCGGCAAAGGTGCCTACCTAGACACTGGTTAGTCGCTCATCATTTCCACTGGCTGGGGATAAATGTATACCGTAGACAAGCCGGGTAGAGCCAGAAAAGGGATCGATAATGCCGCACCCATGATTCCGAGGTGGTAGGTTGACGGTTGTGATGTGGTCGTTGATGTGATAGTGACGCCAGTTGCTGCAGGCCGACGGGATGCGGCTTAAGGCGTTGAATTTGGCTCGGCGGCCTTATCTCCGGAAGGCATCGACACCTCATCCAAATCATTTCCATTCTCGACGCATCAACAACACTCGCGCTACCAATTGCACTATTGTGAAGTTATACGCTGATCCAATACCGTCTAAGCCTACCATTATCTTCTCACCAGCAGCATCCCTGGATAGCACACCATCGGACTCCGCATTGGAACAGACGAGTCGATATCAATCGCAGCTCTGCTACGCCCACATAAGGAACGTCGACACCCACCAGCCTAGATGAACCGTTGAAGGCATCTAAAGAAAGCCCAGACGCTCGAGTTGGGCATCAGGATGGCTGTTAACGTGTCCGAAAAGGCTCATAGGGTAACGCGGATAGTGTCTGTGGTTGCGGCTACTGTGATATCGCTGGCATGCGGAACGAATGCAAGTTGGAAAAGGCTATAATCAGACATAGGACTAACATTCGATAGTACGCATACTCAGCATGGGCGCCACAATTTGCAGACCGTCTCCAACTCTCCGCAACGCAAAGCAATGTCATCGTACGCATCTCTCTCTTGAAGCGTTTCTTGAACACTGGCTGAGAATGGAACAGGGCGCAGCCGCAAATATTGGGATGTATGCGTCAGGAATACCTATGGGTATTGTAGTAGATAAAAAAGGGCCTCGTCCCGCTGCTCTGCTGGGAGCATTTGCGCTTGCAATAGGATACTTCCCTATACGTGCTGGTATGATCGCACGGTCAGCAACTCTAAAGCTGGACTAACTGTGATTAGCGTTTGACAAGGGAGCTGGATCCATGAGCGTTTTCCTTCTCTTCTTTTTATCTTTCCTCACTGGCGTTGGCAGCTGTGCTGCTTTCCAAGCTGCACTGAAAACGTGTAAGTAGTCTTTCTCACCCGCATATGTAGGAATGCTCACAACCCTAGCTGCACTGAACTGGCCACACCACCGTGGGACGGCTACTGCCTTTCCGTTAGCTGCTTTTGGTCTCAGCGCGTTCTTCTATACGTTGCTCTCTGGTCTCGCGTTTCCAGGTAAAACGTCGAGTCTTCTTTTACTCCTTTCAGTAGGCACATCTTGCCTCGTATTGGTCTCTGTTCCATTCCTTCATATTGTGGGCCATAATGCACGCTACTCAGTCTTGCCCACCAACGAAGATAGCTCAGGTCTGCCGGGGCGAGACTCCAACCAGCTTCACCGGACAAAGTCTGGCGGAGGCAAATACAGCGGCTCTTCATTGCCGCAGCAAGAACAAGGTAAGCACTATATTTCATTTCAGACGAGTCTACGTTTGCCTAAGGCAGCTACCAATTATATTATTAGTAGACGATAATTCACAAGATGTTGGTTCTGTAGATGCAGACGAGAATTCCTCGCTCATGTCTGGTCCTGGAGACATTTCTGCAGAGGATGACGCTAGGATTCATGGTACACACCACTCACATAGGCCAGATGTCACCGGATTAGCCCTTCTCCTGAAAATTGAGTTTTGGCAATTATGGACTTTGCTTGGTGTTTTAACCGGTGTCGGTCTGATGACCATCAAGTAAGTTCAGAAGAGAGTATTTGTACAAATTAATGTTCGCTAACGAGTTGATGTAGTAACATTGGCAACGATGTAAGCTTCAGCTCTACCCCAACCAATGTCACTTCGGACTGACACAATTTAGGCCCAAGCTCTCTGGACTCACTATGATGACACAGCCTCGAAAGAGTTTGTCGCAAAACGTCAGCTGATACACGTCTCTATCATATCTTTCATGAGCTTTCTTGGGCGACTGGCTTCCGGGGTTGGCTCTGACGTTCTTGTCAAGAGACTGCATATGAGCCGCTTCTGGTGCGCCACAGCATCAGCGGCCATCTTTACGCTCGCACAAGTCTGCGCCACCCGTATCGAAAATCCAAACCATCTATGGGTTGTCTCTGGTTTCTCTGGGTTAGCGTATGGAGCGCTCTTTGGCGTGTTCCCTGCGCTGGTTGTCGATGCGTTTGGGGTGCATGGATTCTCGGTTAATTGGGGGTTCATGACGCTCGCACCCGTCGTAAGCGGAAATATCTTTAACCTATGCTATGGCACAATATTTGACCATCATTCGGAGGTCTTGCCTAGCGGAGAAAGGAGTTGTTCGGAAGGGCTGGAGTGTTACCGGAGTGCATACTGGATTACCTTTTTCGCCAGCGTAGTGGGTGTTCTGGTTAGCTTCTGGAATATAAGACATGAGCATGTCATTAGGAATGGAGATGCTCAGGAAGATCATCGGGAGGCATGAGAATGCGGTTTGATAATCTTCACAGTGTTCTAGTTTGTCTAAGTATATTTAGTATAGATTGAGTTGGCATCGGTTATAGCATCTTTCGGACGAGGAAATTTCTTTTTGGTATCTTGGTGATAGAGCATATAAACCCGTTAAGATATCCCTCAAATGCTGATCTTCAAAGAAGCTTCAAGTAGTAGAACGATTTAGTCAGTTGATATACAACGCATGACCGTATATTGGCCCGGGCTTACTCTTGGCCCCGCGCCTCGCCCTCAAGCTTCGCCCCGCCAAAGTCAAAGCTCGGGTCTCCTCAGGTGGCGGAGGCGGCGGTTACGACAGCCTAAAGGGCACTCCACGTAACACTCCTTCGCTCTTCAAGGCTGCTAGAATCCCTCTTTAAAGACGCCCCTGCAGCCGTTCACTTTGTACCTATCACGGATTGACTTCCCCTGCCTTTAACCGACCGAGATTGTTACAAGAGAATAATCGTCAGAATGCCCGCACCGTTAGCTAAGGGTAAGCTGAGCCATCTACTAAACGCCTTTTCTGTACTACTCGTCTTTGCCCTCGTGCCTTTCACTCTTTGTATTGTCCGCTTCTGCCAACTAGCCCCTCACAGGACCTCACATTCGCTCTATGTCCCCAAACTCCCACCAAGACCCTCGTCCAAGGCCTAACCATCCATTCCAAACAGGCCTCATAATCGCCGCCTCCGTCCTCGTTGCCGCCGGACTCGCCATCTACGAAAGCCCGCAGGTCAGACAGTGGGTCGACCAGTCAAGACGCAAAATCGCTGTTGCCTTACACAGCCTCGGAGATGGGGTCCAGCCGCACCGAAACTCCTCGGAATCCTCGGACAATGGCCAAGACCGGAGAGAGCGGGAGGAAGAGGCGAGACGTAGGAGGAGGGAAGAAATCGTACGCCGCAATCGGGCCGAGCTATTACATAAGGCCAGGGAAGAAGGCGTTGCGGTCGATCTGGATGAACTGGCAAGAATTGGTAGAGAGGGTGCAGAGCTTGAGATGAGGGAGTTCAACGCCAGGCATCGTGGAATTAGCTTTGATGACATAGTGGGAAGCGATGGCATGCTCCGCGACAATCACCCTCTTATTAAGATTGAAGACGAGGACAAGGGCAAAACTGCAAAGACCGCCACGGCCATGGACTCGAGCATAATGGAAGGCGATGATGGTCTCAGAAGACGTGGACGGGGTGTTCAGAGTCTTGAGAGCAGTGCTTCATTCGCCAACCCATTCGTCGACGAGCCGGGTCAGGTCATCTTTGATCAGGCTAAGAAGCAGGAGGCCCAAACCACCGCCACTACGACCGTTGAACCCGAGTCCCGAGAAAGCACAACGACAATTCAAGCCGATCACGAACCCCACCAATCGCCTATCAATGCCACCACTGAAAACCCATTCATCAGCATCCCAGCACGGAACCCAACCGCCTCCGTCCACTCCATCGCTTCCCTCGAGCCCCTCATCCCCATCTCAGCCCCAGAACACTCAGAGCACGAACTCCAACCCCCAGAGCAGGAGCAGGACCAAGCCTCGCAATCCTTCTATTCCTTCGCCTCATCCCCCTCGCTCTCCGCCTCGTCCGACCTCCCGCAGTCCAGCACGCACATCTTCTCCAACTACGGCGAAGACGCCGAAGTCATGTCGACTGGCACGCTGACACCGACCGAAGACGGCCTCTCGACTGCGGCGTCCATGGTGGACAGCCACGCGGACGACATCGCGGTGCTGTCGATGACGCACGACGACGACCTCGACGCGCGCTCGGAGGCGTTCAGTGAGACGGGCTTCACCGAGGCCGGGTTCTCGGAAGCCGGGTTCAGCGAGCTCGGCCAGGACCGCTTGGGCGTGCATACCCCTGGCAGCTGGACAGACGTCGAGAGCGAGAGTGGGAGCGAGTATGGGGCGCCGCATGGGGCGAACCCGTGGTCGAGCAATGTGCATTATCAGTAGGTGGTGGTTGCGTGGTGGGAAGAAAGCACGTTGTGTGCGCAGTTTGTTCAGACTAGTCGTTTCGGAGTTGTATGGGATCGGACTGGCTAGGTTGAGCATTATGGTTCGAATAGGAAGGATGGGATAGGTTAGTGGGCAGGTATTTTTTTTTCAGCCTGTGTATTCTTTCCTTTGGCTTGATGGTGGTGGGGTGTTTTATTCGCATTGAAGAAGCATCAAGGCTGTTAGATAAGAGGCGTACATCGTATCATTAGGATCCAAATCAACGTACTATCTCCCTTAGAACTGCGCGATGCCGTCCTCTCACACGAACAACTTGTGCTTTTCCGCCCCCGCAACCCCATGCCGTGTAAAGGCGAAACCGCCGGATATCATCGCCACACAAACCCATCCTTCCCTTTCTGCTAAATGATGCCAACGCAAGCGCAGCACACAACCCCAACCACCCCCCTTTAAAAAAAAGCTCCATAAACGCCATTCCCTCCCCCATCACTCTAACCCTCACTCTGACCTCAACCCTCCCACAACCCCTCCCACTACAACCCCCTCACCCCAGCAATCCTCCCCGCAACCCGCTCAAGCAACCTCTCCTTCTCCGCAACCGCGCGCGCGCGCTCCTCCTCGATCTCCCGCAGCTGCCTCTCCAGCACCGCCATGCGCGCCCGCTGCGCCCGCTCGCTGGTCCCGATGCCCGGCAGCCGCTCGATCAGCATCTCGATCTGCTGCTCCTTGACGATCAGGTCGCGCGCCAGCTCGTGCAGGTCGGCCGTGAAGGCGGCCGCGGGGTCGTGGCGCGGAGGCCGGGTGGAGAGAAGCCGGGTTTGGGTTTGCGGCTGGGTCTGGGTCTGTGTCTGGGTCTGGGGTTGGGAGGGGTCGAAGGAGGTGGTTGTCTGGGTTGGGTTCGAGCTGCCTTGGGTTTGAGTTTCTGGGGCTGCGGCGTCGGAGGTGGCGTGCGTGCTGCTGGGGAAGGCGGGCGCGGCGGGGGATTGGAGCGGTTGGCCTGGGATTGGGGACGACGCGGCGCGCGTGGAGGTGTAGGAGAGGGTTGCGTACATTTGGGTTGCCAGCTGGAGATGTTAGTTGGAGATTCTTTGACGTGAGGGGCTGCTACGTCAAAAGGAGAGGGGCAATTGGAGGTGGGATGGGGGAGGGTTACTTGGTCCAGGCAGTCTTGGAGTTGGGTTAGGCGGTCCGCCATTGTGAGGTTGTGAGGCAGGAAAGGCAGGGCGCAGATTTTAGCAGCGAGAAGGGTTTCTCTAGCAGGACTTATAAAGAGCGTGGGTTGTTGCGAGTGTCGATGATTGAGGAAGTTGACGGGAGCTTCATAGGGCTGAGCTAGTGAGCGCCAGGAGGCTTGGCATGCAGCCTAGCTCTGCACGCAGCGAAATCCTCCAAACCTCCAACAAAGACACCTCGCTGCTTCAAAGTTGTCCTCTATCCCGCTCCCCCAATGTGTAAATATGCTGGCCACTCATCCAGCCTTCTTCACCACCACACTCACCACATCATGGCACCTCTCCCCCACCGCCAATGGCTCCGTCCACTCCTCACGCCGCGTCTCCCCACTTCCCGCACCCTCACCACCCTCACCTCCAAACCCACCACCCCCCTCCTAATCACCCCCGGCTCCCCCCACCACAACGACCTCCCCTCCTTCCTCGCCTACGCCACCCGCGTGTCCCTCGCCCCGACCAAAACCGTCTACATCGGCACGCACTACGAATACACCGTCGCACGCTCCCTCCACCGGCTAGGCTTCGACCTCCTCCGCACGGGCCGCCGCGCCGACCACGGCATCGACCTGCTAGGCCACTGGCGCATCCCCGCGCTCGGCGACGCGCCCCTGCGCGTCCTCGCGCAGTGCAAGGCGCGCGGCGCGGGCGTGGGACCGCGGCACGTGCGCGAGCTCGAGGGCGCGTTCCAGAGCGTGCCGGCGGCGTGGCGCCGCGGCGAGGTGCTGGGGCTGCTGGTGTCGACGCGGCGGGCGACGCGCGGGGTGTTGGAGGCGCTGGGGGGGAATCGGTGGCCGATGGGGTTTTTGAAGGTCTCGAGGGCCGGCGTCGTCGAGCAGTTTCTGTGGAATCGGAGTGCGGTAGAGAGGGGGTTGGAGGGGGTGGGCGTTACGGTTAGGTATGTTGGGGGGAGGACGAAGGCGGAGGGGGCTTTGGCTGCGGAGGATAATGATGGGAGGGACGAGGACAGGAAAGGCAAGGAGAGGAAGAAAAAGCGTGCAGCTAAGGAAAAGGAGGGTGGTGTTAGGAAGGATATCCAGCTGACTTGGATGGGGAGGCCCATATTTCCAGACCGAGAAGAACTGGATGAAAAGACCGTCAAATTTATAGAAGAGATTGCTAGTGGGGAGGAGGTGCTATCGATAAAACCAAAGACGAAACGGGGACCAAAACCGGGCGGCAAGAAAAATACAAAGGAGGAGCCCGAGAAACGAGGGAGGCCACCTGGTTCCCGAAATAAGAAACCAACTGCCACGAAAGAAAAGGCCAAAACAACCCCCAAGGTTAGCCGCCCTAAGGGATCTAAGAACAAAAAGGTTGTTACCGCTATCCAGAATGAAAGTCACCAAATCCCAAAAGAAAAAGACAGAGGAACAAGCCTGTATCTATTAGATAAAGACGCCGAGTCGCAAATCCATTTGAGTATTGATCCTTGATTCCGTACCAACCGCTCTGTCTGTCCAGCATATATTATTCTCGCGACCAAGTGAGTATTCGGAAGGCTTCCGAGCCTTTTTTTTTAAGGAATAAAAACCTCCCCAAAGCACCGCTTCCCTAAAGATATCCGACGAGCTCTCCGTAAGCCTAGAATATGGCCGCGTCCAAGACATATTTAGAACCAGGGCTTTCAGAAGCCAGCCCTATCAGTGAGTCGATCCTCAACCACAACCACATCTCCAAACAGCAACCCACCAGTTCCATTATACGCGCCGGTCGGGATGCTGCAGCGTGGTATTACCGATTTTTATGGCTCAGGTTTATGGGGAGCGGGGTGGGATTGAAGGAGATGGTTGTGCGGGGATGTCGAGTAGTTGAGAAGGGTGACGGAGGCGCTGAGGAGGCTGCGTCGTGGTTGAGGCTGGAGGGTGCTTAAGGCTGTGGTTTGGGTTTTGGTTAGAGCGAGGTGCTAGATGGACTGGATGGACAAATTATGGGGGTTTGGAACGTCTTTGTGGTTTTATTGAGAGCTTTGTGGGCCCTGAGATTGTTGGGGGTAGCGTAGATTTGAAGAGCAAATCGATGCCAGACCGATAAATACGGTTCACATAAGCCTAGCGGCGAGATATCAGACAGATTAAAGAATTCGAATGTATAATCCCTTTTAACCCGGAGTTCATTACTGTCCGAGTGGCCACGTTGAAGATAGCATCGTTAGTATATAATATGACGTGTATCGTGTCAAGATAGAAAACCATTGTCCAAGAAGAAAAGAGAAAAGATAGAAACCAGAATACGTTAATTTTAGAGTGACCAAGCCAGTCCCGGATGCACACCATAACCCCAATCCACCAATAAAAGTCATGTAAAATTCGAGAGGTTCGTGGGATTTAGCGGTGCTGAAAGCTGATTTTCCCAATTCACCACGGGATCTCTTCGAAAGCGGAACGGAGGACATCGGTGCGCGTCTTCTGCATCTCAGGCGCACTGCTGCCAACAAGTTCGAGGATTTCCAGCGTCCGCCTTACGTCCGCCCTAGCGAGCATAGAGAGAGGTTCCGAAGCTGGCGATTGAGATAAGTCCGCGGTTGAAAGAGGTTGATCCTGTACCGAGAGGATGCGGGCCATGAGGAGCTATCGGAGCATGTCAGTGCTGGAATCGATAGATATATTCCAAAAATTGCAAGATATGTTCTCGATCACTTGTAGAATAGAATAGGTTAAACGCACCGCTTCCTCAAAAGCCCGATGTTGAAACACCCACCACACACTTGCATCCACACGGAGGAACTCCCAAAAGTCAAGGAAAGAAGCGAGTGCCATCCTCGCTGCTTCAAGGGCACCTCTGACATCACAGGTGACTCCCCTAGCTTCGTTTACATCAGCTTGAATGATCATGACGCAATGCCAATAGTTGCTTCGGAAAAAGAGATTCTGCCGCAGAAGACGAGGATTAGTGCTAGAAAGTCCAGCAATGGCTTGATGATCAGACACTGTCATATTTGCTGGAAAGCTTTTGAATAACTCGTTGTAGGAAGAAATGAGATTGGCTTTATTTGGCATTGAGTTGGTGAGGGGATTGCTGAGCGATCTCGGAGTACAAACGGTTTTCTGAACGAGATTTGCGAGATGCCACATGGATCGAATGTATTGTCGATCTGAAATTTCATGCGGAGGATGCGGATCCGACATGGGCGCGATGTTGCTGATACTCATTGGATTTATTACGGGATCCTGTGCTCCGTTTGATGGATTCCCATTCATTATATTTTCATCAAGATCGTCAGTGAGAGAATCGACGCGGACATCTGAGAATATTCCGGTTGGAGGAAGCTTAAGCAGTACAGTGAGGAATGTGTCTTGAAATAATACAGCCTGCCAAACCTTTCGTCGTTGCTGCTTGTCACTCCGAGAGCAACGTTGACTAATAATATCCGGATCACGATTCAGACCCATAGCATACGCTTGACGCATGAGGACTCCTCCAAAAGCCCAGGCGTCGGATGCATGGTTGTCGTTCATGAGAAAGTAGCACACCAGCACCATGGCCTGAATCGTTCGCAATGAGGTCCGGCTCAGATAGGATGAGAGGCGGAGGGCTTGGTGTGATGCCGAGGCGTAGAACCCTGCCATCTGAGCTCGCTCTTGTTCGGACGGCATTTGGGTAAACTGGGTTCCCATAGCATAAACAACGAAATGAAGAGCTAGAAGGACAGGATCGGCGACTTGCTTTTCTGAGAGAGGTAGAGACCAAAACCTCTCATAATCAGCATAGAAGTTTCTTCGGTGGATCATGGGATAGACTGGATCCACGGCATCGAAGTATTTTGCAACAAGGATATCTGCTTGATCCCTGCTAGGCAAGACTCCGATGACTTCAGGAAGTCCTCCCCGATTGGTCCAGTAGTTTGCGAAAGGATGGCCTGAGCCGAGTCCAAAGAAGAGCGATGGCGCATGGTTGGAGTAAGGGATGTTGGAGAGTAAGAATGGAGATGAGGATACACTCCGACATTGCGGCCCCGGGGTTGGCATCTGGGTGGACATCAGTAGTGATTCGCAAGGGTGTGGAGGCTGAAGAAGAAGGCATGATGTGATTGGTAAGATGATCTATTAGGGGTAATTTGATAGGAAAATGGGAAAAAATTAATCAAGCAGGTTTATGGATGGGTTGGGTTGGGTTGGGTTGGAGTAAGGGTTAGGGAGACTAGCTATTGAAGACATTCACAGAAAGAACAGAAGAGATCTAAGGATGTAAAAATGCAGGATTAAACAGTAGGTGCGTAATACAGAAGCGGAGCATGGATATTCAGGATATAGAAGAGGAGGGAATAGCAATCACCTGGGGTGGAATAGTAACATTTTGGTCGTCGCTAAGGGGAGGCTTTGATTGCTTCCGCGACTTGGTCGAAGTTTGGCGCGTGGCGCTTCGACTGTGGATACGGTTCAGCAGGTAGTACGTCTCCCTAGCAGCCAGAGAGAAAGCTTGGAATGGCGGCGGTCGAATATCAAAAAGAAAGTCTGGCCACTTACTCAGCCGAAGCAATGAGATTCGCGACCTGGGAGTATCGACACTCGGACTGGCGCTTGATGCATGCAAGACATTGTGGCCTGTCTCGATCGCACTGGCATTGCCGTCAGCGTGTGGTTGGGGGTGATTGGCGCCATGCTGCGAGATTGAGCATTCACCTTGGTTTTGCGCTCGACACATTCCTCGCAGCTCAGGGTGGGCTTGTTGCGTTTCTGCTTCTTGCGCGACGGCCCCACGTCATCGCTCGAGTGATCGCGTTGCAGGGCTGCGGGTTTTAGATGGACAGGCGTCGTCTCCGCCTCCATGGCTTTCTGCTATGCCTTTTTTGCATGGATGTGAAACGCTTGGATGCTGTGCTGGGCCGGGAATAAGATGGTGAAAGAGTGCAGCGTTGTTTCCATCGCCGGCCGATTGTGGTGGGGATTCTCGGGACGCCTGGTCTGCCAAGACACCACACCCGAAGCGCGCCCACCAAGCATGTTGCCCAGCACACCCGTCCCCCTACCCAACCTAAGGTATAGTACTTATCTTGGTAACACTACCTCTCGACCCGACTTCAGACCCACTGCCCACACTCCCAATAATCCCTCCATCCTCCAATACATGTAGCTAGTGCCTATCCTCTCCGGTTCCCATCTCGGCAATTCCGGATGCTCTTTATAATACATCCGAACGGCATGCTCCCACGCATCTCTCCAATACCATCCCCGCTCTCGAATCAGTTGGAGTGCCATATGGTGGTATTTCGCTGACACCCAGCACTTGAAACGATAGACCGTGTCTTCTCGGTGCTTTCGAGGATTGACGAAAGGCGCTATATAATACGACGTCTTAGTCATTTCATTTCCTTCTTCAGACCTAGCATCCCATCAGCATCTACTTCTAAAGTCACCCCCACATCACTTGCAATATCTCGTCAAACAGAATAACTCGTGAAGCCACTTACTCATACGGGTCGGCTTGACCAAAATGCACCCCATTGCGACGCCACTATCGTCAAAGATTCGTCTGCAGTACTCTTCTAGAATTGGTTCAGGGTTATGGTCATTTTCTGCCGCTTTCGTGCCTTGTGAGTTTGCGTCGTTGACTGCGTGTTGATCGTAGGATACGCGCTGAGCATTGGCTACGGTTGAGGCGTTGGCTGCGGGTGAGGCTTGTACCGTATTCTGGCAGTTTCCTCCAGTTTGAGCTCGTTGCATTTGCTGATATGACCCGAATCTGAGGGGTAACCGGTCTATGCGGTCTATTACCTTATTCATATGTCAGGCTAACTCTGGAGTGATGTCTATGCCAGAGTCAGATCTAAATCAAATCACCGTTGAGTTCCTTGTCATACCAATCACCAGGCGCCCCGCCGAATCCATTATTGGTAAGGATATCGACGCCGAGGTTTAACGAAAGTAAAGGCGTCCTTGAAGTAGGTGTTGATATCAGAAGTAATTCACAAAATGAATAGAGCGAGCTTCAGTTTGACCGATATGTTTTAGAAGAACTACAGACGGCGAACCGAAATATTCCTGCGCCCTAACCTTCCCTCCAAGCAAAGAAAGAACGTCCTCCATTCTCTTAAACACCCTTCAATCAAATCAATCCCAACTACAGGAAAGAAGAACCAGTATACATGGAAGTAGCGCAGCTCAAGCCCATCAACAATAACCACGATAGCAACAGTGACAACAATAAAAACAATATACCCGTCGCAACTCCCCGGACTAAAATGCAACAGCTCTAGGACGCACCCGCCCCATGCGCCGACCCATCCGTCATTAAAATCTCACCGTCCCCACCCCACCCTCTCCCCCTCCTCCAACGCCCCCCTAACCGCCTCCCTCCACCCCATCCCCCGCTCGCAGAACAACCACTCCGCGCGCTCCACCGTCTGCGTCGGCGCCCGCAGCAGCTCCCGCCTCAGCCGCCGCCGATACGCGCGCGGGTCCCGCATCTCAGCCGCCGAAAGCCTCAGCGCGGCGCCGGGGCAGCGGCCAGCGGGGCGCGGGCGCGAGACCGGGTAGGGGAAGGTGGGGAAGGCGGCGCGGATGGCGTCGAGGATGTGCAAGCGGGATGGGGCGTGCCGCGCGTGGCGTTGGAGCCGGGTTAACGTGTCGTCTTCGGATGGGGGGTCGTCTTCGGGGTCCGGGTGGAGGTTGGAGACCCAATGGTGCTCGCGGCGCCAGGGGCGGGGCATTTGGTGGTTGGGTTGTTGGTGGGTGGGTTGGATGTAGGTATAGGTGTGACGCGAGTTCATCACGGGGTTGTGTAGCGTGTTTAGCTGTGTGCTCGAGGTTTGCTTAGAAGGTTGTGTGAGGCTTGCTTGATCGTATATGCGAGGCTTAACTGCTTTCTTTTGTACTGAGGTGGTGTTTAGTGCTGGGGAAGGGTTTGGGATTTATAGAATTGTGCGCTCTGATTTACTAAATTAGGTAATAGGGTTATGACGGTTTGCACCCAAATTTTTTCTATGCGCTAGTTTTAAGGTTCTAAACCGTCATAACTCTATCGCCGTCACAACCCCATCACCTACATTATACTTTTACGGTAAGTCATGCTCTCTGGGAAAGCTTTTAGGTCTGCTGGTATAGTTTGCTTGTATATTTGTTTAGCTTTATGTCAGATCGCTGCGAGAGTTTGCTTAACAATGCCGTATGACTATGGTGGGTATCTGCATACTATCAGAAGGTCAACTAAGTACACTTAAGTCACCTCAGGGCTGCATTATTTTAGGTTGTATGAACTGCTATGGAACTATTCCAGTATATATTTTATAATCAACGCCCCTTTTGCTCGTCTTACATAGAACGAAGTAGGGACATAGCGGTTCTCTGGCATGTTCGACCCCGTGGGCCATACAAAGCTTATTCCCCACTAGGTCCATTTTCATTCCCAAATTTGCCATCGCCGAGCGAGACAGTTAGAGCACGTGGAGATGAAGTTGATGGAACAAGACTGGTTCGGTGTTAAGAAAGAATTTCTCCCTCGGGCTTTTATTACTACTAATTCAACCAAACTGAAAGAATTAAAAGAAATGTTCGAGAGGTTCTCTTGCACAACTCCCACACAGGTTGCCCTGCAGCGAGAGCCATGCCTTCTATTCCCGATTTCACCATCTCATCCTCCAGAGGGGAATGACAAAGCGGGTTCGATCTACCAACGCTCCGTTAGGAAAGACGCTCTAGAAGGAGCGCCACTCCTGCAGGACCCAAGGTCCTACATCGCTGGGTATAATTTGGGCATTAGGTTATCCACCACCCGTAGAGGATAGCATATGCTACCATCATATTCAAAGAGAGGAGCTTCCGTAGAATATTTTGGAGACATAGAAGTGAAATTGGAGATTTCAGGGATTTCATCGTCTAAACTTACTCGTAAATGTTATACAAACTAATCCATAATTGCTGCCTCCATCCATGCCTAGAGGCAAGCTGATTCTATAAGACGTAACCGTCGTTAAGGCAGAATTGATCTGCACCAGTGAGGAATAAAGACAAGCGCAATGCCGAAGCGCGCGCTTATGGGTTTTACAACGCGGAACAAGCCCCATGACATAAATAAGACATCAGATCAGACTCACCATTTCGTCCCTCTTATCTCATACCCCATCAATCGTAATGCATAAACAATTGGCTGATGCTCTCTCCGTGATGGTTCCTTCTAATTGCTTCAGCGAGCAGATTTGCTACGTCCAGCACAATGAGCTTTCGTGTCTGGGCAGCCTTTTCGGGGGGGATTGGGAATGCGTTCGTGACAACTATTCGATCAATGCACTGACACTCCTCCATTTCTTCTAGACATTCTCCGCCGAACAAGCCATGAGTAGCCATGCAGTACACTTTCGTAGCACCACCACGTTTGACCACTGTCTCTGCTGCAGCGATCCATGAGCCTGGTTTGTCAATCATATCGTCCATGATGAACACGGGCCGGTCCTTGACATTTCCAACTAGCGTCACTGTGGCTTCGAGTTCAGGATTCTTGAGGTCCTCCTCCTCTTCCTCGGAAGAGGCAGCTGCGTCGACGGACCCACCAAGAGCGTGCTCCGTATCACGGTTATGGTGTAAGGACGAGGCGGTGGATATGAACGAAGCCAGCATGTTTTCCGGGATGGGTTCGTCGTCAGATGGTGGGCGATTGCGGTGGTTAGTTGAACCTGATATGGCGGAAAATGCCGGGGAAGGGTGATCTTCGTCAACTATATGACCGTGGACTAAACGGCCATGGATAACGTCCCTTGCACGCTGGTTTAATTAGTCCCTGCAAAACATTCGGGGGAAAATCGACAGACCTCGTCAGTGTACTCATCTCCATCCCCTTCTCCAGTTTCGCCGAGCTCACTATTTGCGGTCGTACTGGGTTTATCGGTTTGTGCACTCATCGTCGGAGGTAAATCCGAGATAGGGCCGATGCGTATAGATCTGGCAAGTGGACTTGATGGAGTTTCTGGAACACTGTTCACCAGGCGTCTTGCGTACGGGTTTGAACTTGCTTTTGAGCTTGCTCTAGTCCTAGGGCGTGACTTGCTAGATTCTGTAGGAGGATTGCTAACTTCTGTAGGAGGATTGCTAACCGGAGGCTCGCTCACAGGCGGCTCCAGAGGAGTGATTGCCACGGCAGCATCTAGGTCTGGTTCAACTAGACCAGCAGTATCGTATGTTCCATCCATGGCTAACCTCTCATAGATGACGCTCGCATTCATCGAGTGTAAACCTGATGTGCGAAACCTCCGCCGATCCGTTGTAACAATACCAAAGCTAAGCTTGAGAGCATCTGCGAGTGATGTGACACGTTTTGTTCCCCCAGGGTTCTTGCTCACAACGACCGCTTCTCGCCAATTGGGAACGTTCATCCGTATCCAACGGGCGATGAGCGGTTCCGCAACGAGGTTATCCACTGGACACTTGAAAAAACCCTGCATTTGACTTGCATGGAGGTCAATGGTGATGACATGATTCACTCCCGCAACATGGAGCAGGTTGGCAATCATACGGGCGGTGATTGCACCTCTGTGCGACTTCTTTTTGGATTGGCGAGAGTAGGGAAAGTATGGCATCACAGCTGTAGAAGTTCAGCGCAGCGGTTGACTAGTATGGAGCAGCAATTCTGACCTGTGACTGACTTTGCGGAGCCGCCTTTGCATGCCGATATCATAATGAGCAGCTCCATAACATTGTCGTTAATTCTGTGAGTCGTCAGCGAGTGGGCAAATGAGACAGACGGTGTTTGCATACTTGCCGCTACCACTCTGCACAATGAAGACATGTTGATCTCGAATAGACGACTCTACTCACTGTAAGCTCCAAGTGTGGCAACAATTGAGTGCTGTGGTGGACTGACGAATTTGCACACTTGTCTCACCATTGCTGAACTTTTTGAGCTCAGCCTTCCCGATCTTCTGACCGAGTCTGTCACAGATACCTTCGACTAAGGAAGGATGCGAAGAGCCGGAGAATATTTGGGCGTGGCGCATGTTGTGCGGATGGATGTAGAATAAGGGAATGAGGTTTTAACGTGGAAGGCAGCGTAATCCACGCCGTCTCGGCTGAGAATTGACACCGCCTTCGGCCGGCAGTAGGTCTAGCCGACGCAAAACACCAACAGCCGATCGTGCAAATAGCCCGTGGCGATAGCGCTATCGAGGTATGAATCAACCTTGCGAAATCACAAATCACCCTTTATCGTTGATTTGGAAGGCAAAAGCACGGAATTCCCCAACGTTTTGCCTCTTGTGTCGATTCATAATTTCACCTTGTAAAACCACCGTCCCGTGCCCATGGCGAATCCACTAGTCACACTCAGATCTGCCACGCAAAGCGACATTCCCGTGATCAAGGCCATACATTCATACTACGTTCTCAATACTCTAATCACACTTGCCATTGTCCCGTCGACCGATGACGAACTCCTCTCAAAGTATAAGTCTATCACATCACAAGGCCTGCCATATATTGTTGCGGTCGATGCCAGCGCAAACAGTGCCATCGGCTATGCTTACGTGACTGGGTTCCGTGGCTTCAAGGGTGGTTATAAGCACACGGTCGAGCTCAGTTTGTTCTGCCATCCTGAATGGAGAGGGCAGGGCGTTGGAACACTTTTGCTAAAGAAGATATTGGAAGTTTTGAAGGAACCAGGCACCCATCCAGAATATATCGTGAATCCGGGATCCGACGACTTAAGGGTTAGAATCGTAATCGCCTGCATTTCCGTGGACGAGGCAGGTAGGGACAACGCATTGGACCTCAAGCAATATTATCAGAAATTTGGATTTGAGCTAGTGGGACATTTGAAAAAAGTTGGTTACAAGTTTGATCAATGGTATACTGCCTTAGGTTTTACTAGCCCTCTCCTACTGACGTGTCAAGGATCGATACCAACTATTTACAGCTGGCCCTCTGGTGAAGGCTTCTAGACTGGTTTTAATTGATAGCTTTATCGGTAACTTAGCTGATGGGACAATGATCAGGTAGCGAAGATTGAGTCAGTAAAGTCTAGAAAAACTGCACCTTGATATCTCGACAATGGCTTAATAATAAATTCCGAAATTTTATAATTAGCCTTTCGTGCCCACATTAAGACTTTTAATAAAGTTCTAGTGTAATAAGTCTGGCCAATATTGAGATTTTGGGTTTCGGCCCCCAATTTTAAGCTAAATTGCGATATTGCGATATTTTTAGAGCTACTTAATATATAATTTTTTTAAATCTAATAAGAGGTTTAAAATAGGTATAAAAGGTTAATTATAAAATTTTGGAATTTATTATTAAGCCATTGTCGAGATATCAAGGTGCAGTTTTTCTAATTTTTGGTGGGTTTCGGGGCTACCGGATGACTGATATTACCGGATGACTGATAGAACACGTTAGTTCTCAGCCACAATGCGCAAAGATGAACCGATTGGGCTCTAAAGCAACGTATCCACGCAATGCAGCCGTGCAGAAAACCGGAAGGTTGCTGTGGAAAAGCGTACCCGAACCGTCTAAGCGTCAGATGATCGTGACTAACCTATGTAAGTTTAGCCTTCCTACATTGGGTATAGATCAGGGGTGTCTTGGCAGCTGATCTTGACTGTATATATAGAGGCTCAAGAGTCACTCTCAATCAGACAGAGTTCTCATTCTTGATCTTGATTTTTGACACTAAGCGTCAGTAAATCTGTTGAGGTATGATTTTGATCATGAGTGATAGAAGTAGTGAGACCGCTTCAAATATTAAGATCGGCTTACTTGGAATGTGTAGGCGCTCATACAATCAGAATGAAAGACGCAGAAATATATTTTCCTGGGAGGGTAGCATTTGCTACTGTTCTGTGCTCTCACAATCACACATCAGTGTCTTATTCGCCACATGTCGAACAAGTATCAGATTCGACTGTTTCGGTACGGATTTATTGATGGCGAGGATGCACTCATATCTGCATAAGCCGTCATTCGTGTTGCAGAACTTTTGGCTCTCTTAGAAGAATAGTGTGAAATTGAACAGAAATATGGCCAGGGACCAACAATTCTGCAAGAAAGAGTCGGCGAAATTTTGAGAGTGGTAATTTTCCCTGCAAATGTATTGACGAAAGTCCAGAAGGTCTAGACTGGCTTCTTAGTGATGTGGTAAGAGACGCAGTGCGCTACATGTCATGGGAGAATGACGGAAAACGACAGCCACAGCATCAGTAGGTGTATCACTCCGGCCTTACAGTTGATCGTCGGTAAATACCGAAGTGATGGAACAGCGTGCGGTATGAGACGTTGCAAGGGTTTGGTATGGTATGGTAACGGGAGGCTATTCCTTTATAATCTTGACATCCTGCAGAATGACCTGCGGGTGCACTGAGACTATTATCGAGTCCCTCCTAGCTTCCAGAGATCTCCAACGCATCCGCGGCTGTAATACTATTGAGGCCTCATCCGAAAACTTGAGAGGCTGACCGCTTTTCGAGCCAGATCTTTGCGCTAGCCCGTCAGCATGATAGGCATTCGCCACTGCGTTGATAACCCCCCTGTAGGCTGTTGTATTTTGTTCTTGTTGTCAACTTCTCAACGCTACAAGGTGCACTGCCTTCAATTTACGCTCCTTTGCTCGACAGCCACGTCTGTCAATCGGTGGCGGGTTGAGAAAACTTTCTGTTGTCTTTCAAAAACTTTTACATTGACTTCGCAGAAGATCAAGAGCTTGGGCATGACGCACAGAAATTTTTGAAAATGAGCGCCGCGGGCGCCACCACAAACAACTTTGGTATGACCGATCTTGCATCAGTGGAGCCAACTTGCTGAGTTGACCCAGATCTTGTGTTGCGACCCAAGATGGTTGGCTTTTGGGCGTCTCGAGATCTGTCTAGCTTGAGGCGAAGAAGTGCTAAGAAGTGCGCCTTTATCTCTCCACGCATGCCATAAGGCACTGCGACTAATGTTCCTTAAATATACTTTCGGAGATATGGTTTTCGCCTCTAGCTCCGCCAATCTTCATAGCGTAGCGAGAGCAAGCAAATGTGGATAAGGACAGTCACGATAAATCTTGTTCGAATAAGCTAACGCGAGTAATCAATCAAGAGAGCCATTGAAATCAAGCAGGACGCACAAGGCTATGAGTCAATGAAAAGAGGGTTTGTAGAGGTAGATCTAAAAATGCGAAAGCCACGTTATGAAGTAAAAGAATGGAGAAGAACCAATAGAAACAGCAGAGAAACGAGCAGAGAGATGAAAGACTCGATCTGGCATTACTAGGCGCGCTCTACCAATGTCCCCACAGCCATTTTGCTTCTACCTATTATAGTGAATCAGGGGAGGGTCTGGCTCTGCATTCTCTCGACGTCTCTGTAGCCCTTTCGGGTCGGTCGCATACAGCAGACGACTTGGCCAGTGCCGCATGCAGGACCAACTTTGACGAGCTGATCCCTTGGAAAAGGCGGTCTCCTTGGCCATGGGGGAATTTGGCGTGTGCGTCAATCCTTTTAATGCTTGGCGCAAAAAATTCCCTTTTTCCCGCAAAAACGGGGTTGAACGTAGCACTTTACAATGGCTTTATAGCTCAATCACTTTATAACCATATGCTTTCCTTTAATAATCATATAATGTAAAATATAAAGCTTAATAAGCTATAAAGTACTGCATTTAAAATTGTCAGCGTTATTTTGGCGGAAAAACGGGAACTTTTTGTGCCAAGCATTAAAGGATTAACGCATAGTCCAAATCTTTAAGCCATGCAGCCGCCTCTCCAGCGAGGTCAACCACTTCCGGTATACCCGCATCCCAAAGAAGATTCTGGGGCTTTGAGGCAAGGGCCATGGAACGGCCTTTAGTGGGACATGTGCTTTAGCGAAGAGCGCCCAAGACGGACCATGAGATGAGGCTGCATGCAGCCGCCGAGCAGAACCGGGTTTCGCGGTGATTCTTGCAGCAGATCGGCCTGCCACGGGCGATTTTGTGGCATGCGAGGTTGGCCAGGGCGTTTGGCCCATGCAAGCCAGATCGATGCAGGCTTCCCCATTGAAACGTCAGAAGTAGCGGTTGAGGAGCGGAATGCACGCCACGGTATGGAGAGGAAAAGGGTGAAGGGATGGCAGTAGCCGGACGGCAGCAGCTGTGACGACGGGGCGAGTTGCACGCAGACTCTGGCAGACGATGGGTCGATCGGACATTTCTCGTTGCGGTGCGGCCATGGGAGGAGATCCGCAAAGGTGGGCGTGCAGGCGGAGAATCAACGTTCGCGATGGCGCCCTGCAGGACGCCAATTTGGGCCTGACGTGTGAACCGGCTGACCGCCTACAAAAGAAAGTAGGAAGCAAGCAAGCAGACAGTGCAGGAAGAACGCAGAGTGCAGCGCTGACCCGGTTCGACCGCGGCCAGGTGGCGCTTGGAGGAAGCGGGGGGGCAGGGGGGAGGGCCGCTTGCAGGAGCCTGTTCAGGATGTGGGTAGCGGGCGGACAGCAGGCAGCAGGCAGCGGTGGGCACCTGGCAGCACCTGGCACCGGGCACCTTTTCTCGCAGTGCTTTTTTGGCCGTATAGATACTCTCGTGCAGCTCACGCGGCCGGTCGTGCTCAAGCGGCCAGCAAAGAAAAAAAAGCACATCCCCTCGCACATACCTCAAACCTTATTCTCAACCCCAGCTCAGCCCAAACCCAAACCATTGCACTGGTAGCAGGCCGGCGATTGGCTGGTCCCTGAACATCGGTACATCGCGCCGCAACCCATCTCCCCTTCTCCTCAAGCCCATCCCCACTGGTATTTGTCCAAACCAGCCCGCTACGCCCCATCCCAAGGCCCAGAGTGGACTCTCTTTCCTCCAGCCATCCCCCTTCCCTCCCTTAGACTCTCCTAGACTCGCAGTGTCCAGCCACTGGCCCGCCTATCCTGCACCAGTACTCGTACCAGTTTCCGTACTTGCTATCCTGTGACACATGCGATGCGCCAACATAACACTCTCATAACGCCGTCATCACTCGGGCCTAGCATGACACTACGCTTCTCTGCAACAAGGATCAGCTACCCAGAGATACTACCATGTCCGCGGCAGCGGGCCAGCCAGTCCTAGTTTGACAAGCACCTCTTGCTTTCATCGGGCCAGGTCACTTTTTGGCCTAGTAGCGGGCTGTGGAGGATGCCACTGATGCTCAGATATAGGGAGCAAGATGCAGATTCCACTCTACTCCCAGCGTGTGACCAAGAGACCATCTTCTGCTTTATCCATGCAACGGCCGTCCGCATTTGACACCACTCAAGGCCGTTTTGCCTGGCCACCACGAATTCGTTAGACTGTAAAAAGTCGGTTTCGGCAACGCACTTGCTTTCTTGTACGCACTGTGGAGATAGCAGCAAATTAATAAGGGCGAAGGCCAGATATAAGATTGACCCGTTTCCGCGCCGGCAGTGACCGAATCAGAGCCCACGTCCCACCATTTGACTTTAGATCTTTCCTTCCTCGAGCATACGATTCACCTTACTCATCTGCACCTACCATTTTTGCTTTTGCTCAGCCACTTCAAGTCAGCGCAGTCGAAACACGCATCCCACGCCTTACGTTGGCTAGGTCTTGTGCGTCAACGTCCTCGCATAGTAGTCTTCCACATCCCCAGACTATACATATGCTGCGCGCCCAAATCACCCTCACTAACGTGCATCTGCAATCGCTTCAGGCCTCCAACACCCGTTCAGCCCTTCAGCCTTACAACTCGAGACAATGGCAGTTCCAGGCCAATGCGAACACTCCTTCAAAATGATCAAATCAGACACAACCCTTATTCTCTGGAATTGCAACATGTGCCACTCAGGGCCCCACTGGTACATCTTCGAATGCCAACACTGCAAGTTGAAGACGTGCAGGCCGTGCACGTACAAGGCTTAAGCGGAGGCTGGCTGACACGCGGTACGCACAAACCCCTAAACCCAAAAGCTCTCTTTTCCTACGCATCGTTCCCACGTGGTGCGGCTGCATTCCAAACTGCACCGCCGGAGACCAGAAACCCGAAGAAATTTAATTAAACAAAAAAAGGAAGAAAAAAGGAGAAAAAAAGAAAGCCTGAAGATGATACAATTGGCTGCTTATGCGCATGGCATTCGGCATTCCCACGACGGCGAAAGGGCGAGCACCCAGCAGAAAAGGAATGAGGAGAAGAAAGCTGACAAGCGAATGCTAATGATGAGCGACCGCAGATGATTTTGGACCCCTGTGGTGTGCTGTGACGATCTGCGTTTTGCGTCGCCAGCCGGCAGGGATGCCCCATCCCCAAGTCCACGCTGTCGGTTCCCCAAGATCTCTGTCACATTTCGTTGCATGAGGGCCTTGTCACGGCGCCTCGATCGCTCCCATCGGCTTTCCAATCTCCCTGTCGGTTTTCTATGTTTTCTAATGTCTGCTGGGCAGTCCAGTCGGGTATTTGCGGAATTTGCGGCGCCTCTGGTGGATACCTTTTCTCCCGGAGTTAACCTGGCGGCTATCTCGTCCTTTTCGTTTTTGGCCTCGCAATCGGTACACCAAAAAGCAAACTTGAACTTCTGCTCTAGATCGGTTTTGGATGTGGCGTGGGGGAATGTTCCATCTGGTCCGCTGGAGTCAGCATCCTTCGTGGCATCTCACCGCTTTCTTTCACGCCATCAGTGGGCCATTGCCCTTGTTTCAGCCTGTTGATTGAAAAAGTTTCCTGTACTCGCCTACGAACCTTCAATTGTACCACTGCCTCCTTCCCCTTCCCGTAATTTCTAATCATTTCCGTGCCTTTTCAGGACCCTACCATGTAAGACCGCGCGTTGTCGTTGGTTTTTTGCAGGATTTCAATGTATCAAACCCTGTGGATTTTTTTGCGTGGCTGTTGTTGAAGCATACTTTGATGCTTTTATCGTCTCAATACGGTGGGAGGTAAATTGTGTATTCTTACGGACGCGATTTCGGTACCTAGTTGGACAAATTTGTTACTGGTCTAGATTCTCCGTGAAACTTCACATGCATATCTCACCGGACGGATCTCTGGGCACAGGCAAGATACTGCAGCTATCCGGTGAAAATTACGTTCGTTAATATGATCCTCGGTTAGGCTTGCAGTTGAATTCCGATTTACGGCTTACCCGATCACATTATATCTCACATCACTCTAAATACTCCCCATTGTCAAGCTCACGCCTCGCGCTCAGAATCGCGATTTCCTAATCCGCCAACGTGAGCACTTGATCACATCTGCCTGGCCATTCCACTACACCCATCCACCGCTTCATGCAATCAGGCGCATGGAATTACAAACAGCCCAGCACCATATGATAGCATCGCTGCAGCAAGATCTCAATCCACTCTTCTTTGCCCATATGACTATTCGGACTATCCTCTTATAGAGGAGCTATCTTTTAAAGAGAAGCTGTTGCATGAAACTATCAAAACTCATCAATCAAGGCGCCTCTTGCGGTTAGTCGTTGCGCCATTGTATCACCGAAGCCACCCAAAGTCAGATTTAGTTACAGATCAATACTCCGTCTCAGACACGCTTGATCACAGGTAAGCAAGGCGGGATTTTAGTATCCGCTGACGGACGATTTTCACGCCACTACTGCACTTCTCCGTTCTCCAGTGCTGCTACCTAACTCTAACCCTACCAAGCTGCACTATCTGGCGACGGTGCAACTCATAACGGCTGGTTGCACTACATGCCGCCGTAGCAGCGCTACCGTTAGCATGCTCTACTTGATCAAGATTGGAGCGTTTAGAGTCCGCAACGAAGCAAAAAATTACCAATATCGTGAAGGATAGCCGGAGGAAGGATATGTCATTGAAATAAAAAGAGAATGATCTTCTCCAAGATAACCCATCCCTCGTACAACACTCTCAATCTCCCTGAAGCATGGAAAATTTGTACATCGAGGTCACTGTGATGGTAGGTTTATATAGGTGACTCTAAGTAGGTAGATAAAGCTAAATTTAGCTTTACCGGCGATGCTATGCTCGCTCTGGTGGTGTTAAGCCAGGGTAGTTTAAGATTGGTAATGCTTTGCGGTGTGCCTAAGCAGACAAGTTTATTGGCTTTTAACCCCGCATTTGCAAACCCCGCCCCAGGTTTTTCAGCTTAAGTGAAGCTACCAGTAAGCCGCAACCACACGCTACTTGCCCCAAACCCACAGATAATAATGAAAGCTAGACTGGAGAGATGTTGCCTAACGGCATGAACAACGAAGCACATGCACAATCGGCGAACATTTATTGACTTCGCAGTCTCCGACACGCGGGGGCTGAAGTCTCCTCCCGGACATGGGCGAATTGGCCCAATGGTAGCTAGCTAGGTGGGCTGGCCCCCAAACCGTCCGTGCAGCATTGCTGATAGCGCATCTAATTAACAACAGCTCCCCCGCTTCGTCGAGCGGGCAATTCTCCTCTATCCATACCCAGCGTCTTGTGAATACCACTACTCCCTGCGATGGCCTCTGATATTGGAATTTCCGAGGACCCGCCAGCGGCCAAAGATCCTCAGCAGACCCTCAACGAGTTTTGGGATAGCCTGATAACCAAGAAACCGGGCAAGGTCACCTCGATCTTTCCCCCGAGCTTATACGCCAACCTCCTCCCGCCAAGACACAAGAAGGGGCCAGCCAAAGGCAAAAATGCGGCCGAGAGCTATGAGGCTGCGGCGGAGGAATGTAGGAACAAGGTCAAACGCATTGTGCGGGAGTGCAACCGCACCAACGAGAAGTTCACCGATCCCGACTTCGACATTGAGGGGGACTTCAGGCGGGGGAATTGCTTGAAGGGATTGCTATCGTGTTTTGACGATGATGAGGACTCTGGCCCCTCAAGTGCGAGCCCTGTTAGCGTTTTTCAGCTCAAGCAATGCCTGAACACGCTTAAGGATTCCGGCATTCTGGCTAGTCCTATAGTCTCGCTGGACATGAACCTCCTCAGCAAATGTTTCGACTACGTTGGCAGCTCTCGCTCTTCTGAACCAGGTTCCGTTCACAGAGTTGAATGGATCTATGAGAATCCTTCGTTTGTGGTAGACGGCTACTCGAGCTCTGACGTACGCCAAGGTAGAAACGGAGACTGCTGGTGGATTGCAGCCGTCGCTACACTCTGCAGCCTCGAGAAGCTGATGGACAAGGTTTGCGTTGCCCGTGATGAAGAATGCGGGGTTTATGGTTTCGTCTTTCATCGCGACGGAGAGTGGGTCTCCACAGTCATCGACGACAACCTTTATCTTACAAATGAGGATTTCGATGTCTTTGGCGATAATTACGATGCCAGCGGCGAAAAGGAGCGCAAGTACAAGAAGAACAACCAAACAGGCTCCGATGCTCTCTACTTCGCCAAATGTGCGGACGCGAATGAAATCTGGCTTCCACTGCTGGAGAAAGCGTACGCTAAAGTACATGGTGACTACGAAGCCATTGAAGGCGGAATTTCTGGAGAGGCAGTTGAGGATATGACGGGTGGTGTGACAACCAACATCATGACTAACAAGATTCTGAGCAAGGAGAGGCTCTGGAAGGAACTCTTGAATGTCAACAAGCAGTTCATTTTCGCAGCATCGTCGCCGTGGCTCGGATCTGATTCTGAAGCCAGAAGAGGTCTTGCCCTCAGTCACGCATATTCCATTCTCAAGGCCGTGGAAGAGGAGGACGAGGAGGGCAACAAAGTTAGGCTGGTGTTAATAAGGTAAGCATTTCAGTATTCCAAGACAGCCCCTCGCCAAATTCACCGGCACGTCCTGGCTCACACAATATCACTTTAGAAATCCCTGGGGCAAGAGAGCCTGGAACGGCATCGGCGAATGGAACGGCCCGTGGAGCGACGGCTCCAAGGAATGGACGCCGTACTGGATGAGCAAACTCAACCACCGCTTCGGCGACGACGGCGAGTTCTGGATGTCGTACGACGACCTCCGCAGTAAATTCGAGATGCTCGACCGCACACGCCTCTTCGACCACGAGTGGACGGTCGTCCAGCAATGGGCCAGCGTCAACGTGTCGTGGGTCAGCGGCTACCTCAACACCAAGTTCCTGGTAGAGATCAAGAAGGCCGGCCCGACCGTGTTTGTGCTCTCACAGGTTCGTCTGCGCTAGTTCTGAATCACAGAATCCCATTGACGCTAACCGGGTTGTCCCAGCTTGACGACCGCTACTTCAGAGGCCTCGAAGGCCAGTACAGGTTCGACCTGCACTTCCTGCTGCAGGAAGAAGGCGCCGAAGCGGGCGACCACATCGTGCGTGCCCGCGGCGCCTGGTTCGGCAACAGGTCCATCAGCGCCGAAGTGGACCTGGAGCCTGGACGCTACGAAGTCCTGCCTAAGGTTGCGGCTATAAAGATTCCGACCAAGCCGGAGGTGCAAGATGTGGTAAAGGAGTTGGCGGAGAAGAATCCGCAGAAACTAAGGCAGATCGGCATGAATTATGACATGGCTAATGCGAAGGGTGTTGTGGAGTTGACGGAGGAAGAGAAAAAGGCGAAGGAGGCCAAGAAGAAGGCTGAAAAGGAGAAGGCTGAAAAGGAGAAGGCTGAGAAGGAGAAGGCCGAGAAGAAGAAAGCTAAGAAGCCGAAGCATAAGGGGAAGAAGAAGGCCAAGAAAGAAGAGGTTGCGGAGAAGAAGAAGGATAAGCCTGAAGCAAAGGAGGAAGAGAAGAAGGAAGAGGAGTCGTCGGAGGAAGAGGAATCGGAAGAAGATATAGAAGAAGGCAAGGAAGGAGAAGATGGGAAAGGTGAGGGGGTAGATGAAAGTGAAGATGAGGAAGAGAGCGAAGAAAGTGAGGAAGAGGAAGAAGAAGAGAATGGAGCTAAGGAGACTGGAAAACACAAGAAGAAGACCGCGCCCGCCGCTCCTAAACCAAGCGCCGCCGCGGACTATCCAACCCCGCCCGAGGTTGGCGCGGACCCAGACGGTGGGCCTTCTCTCGAGGACGCCGACGCTGCTCCTCAGCCTGCTGCCAATCCTCCTCCCGCCGAGGAAAAGATTAATCCTTGGAATGCGGTTTGTGTTATCGGCCTTCGCGTGTATTCGAAGGATCAAGACGTTACCATCAAACTAGTAAAGCCCAAAGATGACGAGGAGGCGGCATTGTTGGATGCCGATGGAGCCACACCTGCCGGAGCGACTATGTAAAGTGGAAACAATGGTTCTGCGTCTTAACTCATAAGGGGCGGAGCAATTTTCATTGGAATTCCATCTAGTTTTTAACTTCTGTATTAATAGATAACGTTGATCTCAGTGGCATGTCTTTCGAAACGGACTTAAGCCTATTAACGCCTTTCCCCTTGATGTTATCGCCTTAATGACAAAAGTAGTTTAATGTTCCATGCACTATTACTCGCACTGGGACCATCTCGAGCTCAATGGCTGCCATCAAAGTCAAAGCCTCTACCCAAGCAGTCACCACCCCATAACAAACCGCACCACTCATGAATTGCTCTTCTCCGGCGTCTCCGCCCCGCTCTCGTCCTTTGCATCCTCAGCCTTCTGCTTCTCTCCTCCCCAAACCCACGATGCTGCCTGAAAAGCCCCCACTCCGGCTCTCGTGCTCCATGCCACAGGAGCGACTCCATATCCGCCCATCGCCGCGCTTTCCAACGTCGCGAAGATACCGCCGGCCGCGCCAGTGCCCAATGTGGCTTGAATGCCCGCAGCAACGGAAGCTAGGAAATGAAAAAAGAAAAGTCAGTCAAAGATTCTAGGGAGTAAGTGGTATAAAACGAAATGGGCAAGTAACAAACACTGACACCGGGGTGGCAGTGCTAGGAGAAGTTGGGATAGGGGTGGAGCAGGACAACAGGGCCGTTGATGCTCAAGATCGTATTGAGAAAAAAAGGTGGGGGGGGGGGCGAGGTAGAGCATTTATTATTACTAGTGCAAATCCCAGAATAGGAGAATAGTACCTGCGCGTGGCCCAATGCTCGTCCACCCAAGCGCTCCAAGCAGTGGGGTGGACACAAGGCCCGGTGCAAAAAACACTACACCACCGGCAACATGGAAAGCAGTTTGGTATGGGTGCGCTATGATCCAATCTGTCACATCTGTGGGGAGGTTCTTGTAGTCAATTGCAAAAACGACGTCTTGGACCTCACGAAACTTCTCTTGCGCGTCCGTGGAGAGTTTATTATAGTCGATTGCAAGAACGCCATCTTGGGCCTCACGAAGCTTCTCTTGGACTTCTGTGGAGAATTTATTACAGTCAGCGGAGGCGAGACAAGACTTGAATGATGCTTGGTAAGCGGAAATTGCAGTGTCTGCAAGGTAGATGGAGGATTTCTGCACGAGAGATGAGAGCTGGTTGAGCGCGTTCTGGGATAAGGCTGAGAAGTTGGGCGTCAAAGCTGCCTCGGCGGTTGAGCCGTCGGATGTAGCTAGTACAGGCTTTTCTCCTAATGCAGACGTGGCAACGGAAAAAAGAGCAACTACTGAGGAGAGCTTCATTGGGTGTATGGCAGGGGGATATGGAAGCTGAGGGATGTGAAGGCTGGTGTTGTAGATGTTAAGTAGCGAAGGAACCACGCCGCATTATCGATAGAATCAACAAATCCAAGCGACCTAGTAAAGCATAGACCCGAAGAGTTGCCGAGCGAGACCGAGACTGATAGACCTGCAGCTAAACGGGCCAAATTAGATGGTGTCGTAAACAAGATTTGATACAAGCACTATATAGGATATCATACATTGAATAATCCCAAGCACAGTGGCATACATGTACAGTCTATAGTGTGGGAACGGTGGCGTTTCATGTACTTCCAGTTCTCTCTAAAGCGTGCCAGGAGGTCGCAAACCTCCATCCCAACTCCGTCTTAAACATCGACCTTCTCCTCTTTCTGCTCTTCGTCTGCCTTCACGGGCGGTTTACTTTGCCTCTCCACAAGCTCAAAGAACAACCTCGACACCTCCTTCCACTCCTCTTTCCTCTCCGCCTCACGGCATACTAATCTGCACCCCTCCTCCTGCTCCTCAAACACCGCACCCCAGACCACCTTGATTAGCGCGCCCACACCCAGACTAAACGGAATGAGCTGGCCGACGGGCAAGATGCTCTGCACGCCATTGACATAGTTCCACTGGATCGTCAGCTCGGTCGAGATGACGAGCTGGATGAAGATAGAGGCGGTGGTGATGGCGTCACCGATGATGGCGCGGCGGTCCGGCGGCGGCGGCGGGTGCGCCGTCATGTGCAGCCGCTGCACGAGGCCGAGCGTGTTGGCGGTCGGCACATGTGACGCGGGGTAGGTCAACGCGGCATGCAGGAGCGCCGGCCACGTTCTCAGCGGCGGCCGCGAGTAGGACTGTGAGAGGAAGGCCATGAGGTGCGGCAGCTGAGGCGTCAAGGAGTTGAAGAAGCCTTTGTACCATCTTCGCTTGTTTGGTGAAGGCATGCCTGGGAAAAGATAGGTCGGGATGTGATAGATGAGCGTCACGATGCGGGGAAGGCTGTGTGGGTGTGTGAGGATGGTGTAGGGGAGACGAAGGAGGGAGTAAGGCGGCGGAGAAGGTGGCGGGCATAGCCGGGTGAGATAGGTGTTTGCTGAGAGGAGAGCATCGATGCTATAAGAAGATCCGGATGGCTGTCGAATGATTGATGTACCGGATGGTGAGATGGCCGCCGGTCCACTTTTGAAAGTTTTGCTTGATTTGGTTGTTGGCGATGATGGTTGGGATATATTTACGGTGTTCACTCTTGTTGGCCCAGAGAAGTCAAAATCCTCTTCGTTCAGTTCAATCTTTTCTAGTGGGCTATGTGGAGATGTCGAGGCTGGAATCGCACGTTTACAATCACAACCTTCACTTCTTTCAGCGGATCTTGTTTGGAGAATGTCGTCCTTCCCGGTTTGAGTGCTACAGCGAGTGGCTAATGGGTCGCTCTGCTCTTGCTCTTCGCGCCGCTTCTCCATAGAGACGCGGAGTTCATCTTCGCAGCCGTGTAGACTGTCTTCACTATCTTGTAGTGCCTCCCGCAATTCCTTCTCAAGGGCCTTCATGAAGTTTCCTTCGGTAACCTTCTCTAGTTGACGATTCCGGTAACCTCGAATGGCATTTAGAGTAAAGCGGAAGCATCTACCCAGAATCCAAGGAACACAGAGAATCAGATTGGCAATTCTAACCCAACCAAGCAGGTTCCCTTGAGTATACAGCCAGTACACCATAGTTTGATTATTAGGGGTTGGAGTCCTCTTCATTTGATTTATTCCAACAAACCAATACCAGATGCTGAATGCATCTAGGGCGATGAAACAGACCCCTTGCATCAACTGAAGCTTGACAGGAGCAACCCATGGAAGACTGTCCTTACGTTGTCCATCCTGGCGTCGAAGACTCACGCCATACATATTGGTGCCGATGTAGGCGACGAGATAAGTAATCTGAATAAGTAGGAACGGTTCCACGGCGTAGGTGCTTGACGTATCCCGACAGAGAAAAGCAGTTCCAAATATCATGGCAACCATGAAGAGAATATTGACAGATTGGAGGTAGGGGGCCTCGCCCGGCACAAAACGGTTCGCTGCCCATACCGATAACGCCTGTGTGTAGTAACCGATGCGAATCCCAAGCCCATAGACATCCTGATTACCATTAAAGCCATAATGCTGGCTGCCGACCATGGTGTTGTTGAGCGAGGCTCCGGAGGAGCTCTCGGCGAGTTCGGAATATCATATAGTCTCTGGCCGACATTGTCGCATGGCTAGTTGAGGTGACGCCGTGTTAATATCATAAGGCTCGTAAAACGCGCAGACTAGACAGGAGGTCGCGTGGGCCAATTAAATTAGTGCGCTTGTACACAGCCTCCACAGAATACGAGGGTTACGATACGATCGTTGTCACTGGCTGAACGTCAAAGGATGAGCGACAGAGATCGCTGTCATGAGTTCTTGCACCTTCCTAATTAGGAGGTTAAGTTACTAACTCTCTTAGTATATTATTAAGTAAGATTTTTTTTTATATATAAATTTTTATAAGCTTTATATAAATTCTAAGTTATAGCTATTATATAATTAGTAGCATTAAAGTAGTTATTATAACTTAAAATTTGTTAAAATTTATTAGTGCTGTAATTTACGCAGCCGGTATTGCAGCTTATGTAGCAGTGCTAAAAATTACGCATTTGTAGCGGGATCGTGCCTAAATTTACGTGGGGTAGGCTGATAGCTGCGCACCCGTGATTGCGCGTGCGCAGTCGCTTAATTTCCTAATTAGGAAGGTGCAAGAACTTATATTCGGGGTGCTGAGAGTTCTGACGATCTTTCAGCTGCGAACCAATCATGTAAATCCACCAAGCAAAATCGTCTTCAAAAAGTCTGAGGGTGCCACTATCCTAGTTTGTACCTAGTTTCTGGTATCTATTCTACTCTCAACACACGTCATAGTTATCAACTTAGAAAAGGTTCTATTTATAGCCACAGAGCATATTTCGAAGTTGCATATATCGTAGCAATTCCGCTGTCCAGTATTTCCAAACATAAATCCCGGATATCTTTCACCGCAGTGCTTGCACCCTACGCTCCACTTAAATATCCCTTCCGGCTACCCAGCCAGAAGAAAAAATAAGTAATGGAGCATACAATAACACTCATGGCAACGCCCCCGGCCCACGGTGTGGTCGCAAACTGTGCTAGCTCAGCGTCAGTCTTGAACAGCACCAACCAGCCATTGCCGCCAAGCCCCAGCTGATCGCCCTTACAATAGCACCGATCGTAGACTCCCGTGTATTCGAGCAGCGAGCTCAAGACCAACCAGAAGGCGTTCAGCGCCGCTATCAACTTGCCCAAAACGCGGGTTAGGACAGCCGCACCACATAGCGCGGAGTGGCCCCAGGTGCGCGTATTATGTTTGCGAAAGTCTATGGCAGGTGTATTGCGGTGCTCGCGCTGATACCGCAGCAGCGCGGCGTGGGAGAAGAACATCGATGCCGTAAGGAGTATCCATACTAGCGTAGCAAAACCGCCGTAAAGTGCATAGCCGCCTGACCGGCACCCAATTCCTCTGGTAGGTGTGTAATAAGCTATTAGTATTCCTGGGCCAGTTGTGCCCCATTGCACGAAAACGGCGAAGAGAGCTGCGACAAAGATGCGCTTCCAGACTTCTGCCGCGATCTCACTCCATTCGGGATACGCCATAATCGGAGCTCTGTCGCGATCTAGGCCGCAGTACTGTGCTGTGGTGCATAGGTCGCCTGCTAAGTTCTTCTCAGGTCGTTTCGTAGAGTCCCATGACGATCCTGGCTTGCATGTCTTGCCGCTAGCGAGCGCAGCGAGCGTAGTTGCCGTTGCGGACTCGATAGTGCGGGCCAGCTGCCACCATGTAAAGACGCGTGCATAATTGAAGATGGGACCTTCTAGTCTCTCATCACCGATGATATCAGCGCCACACCAGCCGGGAAGCTCGAGATTTGTCACTGGAGGAGCTTCAAACGCAGCCTCGTTAGTCGGCATGCGATGAGGCTGCAGAGCGAGACCTGTCCGGACAACGATGCCGAGTTGCTCGCCCTCTTCCGTAAAAGGACCTTCATCACTGACAGGCGATTCTTTGGCCCGATAGGCATCATCGGTGTGAAGAGCTTCGTCGATCGAGTCCGCACTTGCCTGAGTTCCGACCGTGACCCATCCCCAGATGACAGGAATCTAGGGACAAATTAGCAAAGGAGCACCCCTCAACGACTGGTGGTTTCCGCTTACCAACCACGTCCACAAACTACTCGAGGACAGCTGATACGCAACAACTATATCACCTGTTGAGGTTATGAATGAGCTGCTGACGGTGAATAACCACGCAATTGCAGCGGCCAGGATCTGTGCAACGAGCGAAAACGTAACTCCTCTTCTTGTCGTTCTTAACCTCTTTTGCACGTTCCGCCACCATGNCTGATTCTTCGGCGCAACTAGTAGACTACTCAACCATCCCTTCTCCTGCGATGCCCGGAGAGGCACTTGCTGCGCTTCCTGGAGCAGATATTGGATCGCACGCACCCGGTCGCTGTATTCAGCGTATTTGTCATGCACAGCGTGCGACTGCGCTTTCATGGACAACTTGTGGAACCGCTCGCGCACCCAGTATCGGTTGAGGATGGTGAGCGTCAGCGAGTATGTGATCATGGTCGGACTACCGACTGCAAGGCAGAAGCTCATCATATTTCCCCATGGCGTGGCGGTTTCGTAGGGCAGTTGTGCCGTGAGTGCTAACCATGGAAGTAGATAGTTGGAGAAAGAGGCAGCAAATTGCTGGAAATCGAAACTCTGGGCGGTGCATTAGCTTCTGGAGACTTATAGAAATGTCTTCAACTAGCAATTGCGTGTTTTGGGGTCAGTACATATGGGATCGCGCTCATATTGCAGTACTTGTAACAGTCGGCGATCGTGACTCCCCACGTGTCATTAGTGATCTGTGATATGGGCTGCCCGTTCGCGTCAACCAGGTGAATTAGACCTTTCGTGAAGTTTTGGTCTTCCTATAACGGTAGATCCGTGATGCATTTTGCGTTCCATCCTTGCGTTGGGAGGTTCCCAAGGATGGCTTCCATGCGCAATTGTAGGTTTGGTTGTCTGTATGAAATCTACGCGATTTGCACGCGGGTCTCCGCACAAGTACTGATTGGTTTGCAGCAAAAGCTTGTCTTCGAGTTGGGGCAGTGAGAAACCTGAGAGCAGGGCCAGCCCAGTCACCGGGCGGCCTGCGCTAATGTATCATAGGAACTGTGACATGTCCTCGAGCCGCATTATTTCAGCTAGGGAACACGGGAGCGAGGACGAATTCAAGCCACCATATAGGAACAAGGATCCTTCCATTAGCTAGCGCGGAACACAGCGGCACGCACCTGCGGGATGCGGGACATGTTTCTCCCAGCGACGATTGGTGAGTGTTATCTCGTAAATCAGACGCTCCGTAGCAGAATTTAACCGAACTTAGTTAACTTAGCACGTGCTTAGTTACGGGGCAAGAATACACTCGTCTGCTCCTTATATTTTAAGAGCCCATACTCTTTACCATATTGTCCTCTTACATCGACTCTCCTGTGACTCTTGCTCGGCTTGCCTGCTCCCTACCGTTCACCTGGCAACTTTCGACTACCACCAAAGCTTGGACCATAAGCTCTCGGACCCCCGTGGAAAATTCGTTGGATAGGGAGCAGTACAAACGTCCGTGCGCACCAACGATCCGTCTGATTTATGAGATAAGGGCACCTATCACCTGCCTCATTAAGGCGTCCACTCGGTTTCTGGCGCCCTAGTTGTGCCCTCATGAACGGCTCTTACATACTGAAGAAAAACATGCCGGTTTGTCTATATATTTGAGTTTTAAATTATTTCATGTTGTCTGGATTAAATTTAGAGTGGCGAGGACTAATCGAATGGTTCTTCCCACGTATTTTAGCCCTATACGCAGGATATGTCCTGTTGCTGCAGATTATATGCTCTAACTAAAGGCGTCTAAAAGGCTGTCCAAAGTACTTCTGGCGAGTCAGAAGAATCGCCAAGACGTCTCTTGAGTGATACAGCAGACTTGCATTAATCGACTGCACAATTTACAATTTCTCCATTTCCAAAGGACTGAACAAGGGTATAAGAGCCCAGAACTCTAACTCCAACCAGCACCGCCATCAAAGTACCATAATTTTCCAAGACCAACCCAAAAGCAAGAATACTCCATTCAAAAAACCGTCTACTTCTTTGGCAAGTCCCTGAACACCTTTTTAAAGATATCCTTACTCTTGTACAAATTCAGCAATCGTAGCCTTTCGTTGTCCAAATGCGCGCTATCGCTTGCCTGGCCACACGGCAGATGCGCTGCCGGAGCGCCAAATTCCTTCTCTAGGAAGCGAATTGATGGGATGGAGCCACCTTCACGGATATACAGTGGTTTTCTGGCCAGAGTTGTCGGCTGGCTAGACTCATTATCGTTCGGCACATCGTCACCGACGCTAGTACTACTATTTGCGAGTGTGTTCGATGTTGCAGGAGAAGGTTTAGAGGAAGTGAAGCCAAGTTGCTTGGTGAGTGACTTGGCCGCGCTCACCGAGCTTTTTCGTCGGCCTTGGGTTGGGCCCCAGACTTTCATAATGGCCTCTTCCAGAGTCTTAAAGATCTCATTATTGAAGTCTCCAAGCCATGGCTCGGCTTGGTGGTCGATTGTAACCGTGAGTCGGTTCTGAGAGCCAAGTTTGTCGAATTCAGAATGTAAGAAGCTGGTGAGCATCCCCGCAATTTCGGCAGACTCTTGGTTTGGCACGAGACGTAGGGAAAGCGAGGCACGAGCTAGCCTTGGGATAATTGTTGAGTTTTCTGGACCCGATGTTTGAAAACGGTGGATGGTCAAAGATGCTTCTCGCCAACGTCGCATTAGCGACGTTGCAAGCTCTTCCGGATCACCGAGATCAGGATTTCCTCGAAGTAGCGTTTGTGTAATGTCCGCATATAGTGTTTTCTCTTCGTGGCTGAGTGGCAGAATAGGATCATAGAAACATGGAATTTGCACTCTCCCGTGGGTACCGGTGAGTTTGGCGAGAAGCATTACCAGATCTTTGAGGGATTCATCCAACATAGCACTCCCGTCGACTCCGCTATGGAGGTCGGGGTGTTTGCTTTCGACTTGTACTGTAGCATGAATTACTCCACGCAAGCCGTATGTAAGGCAAGGAACATGATCGTCAAGCCAATAGCTATTGGCTAAAAGGATCCAATCGATATCACCAATGAGTTTCTTGTTACGGCGAATTGCATCAGCAAAACCGCGAGAGCCGCACTCTTCCTCGCCCTCAATTAGGAAAACGACATCCGAGTCTAGTGTCTGATCTGCAATTAGATCAGCCACAGCATATATTGCGGCCATGATTGGTCCTTTATTGTCGGATGCCCCGCGTCCATACAAATATCCGTCAATTCCTTGCATCGAGAACGGATCGGTGATCCATTTGCCCTGTTCATTTTCGGCTGGAATGACATCGTAATGGCCATAGAATAGAATTTTCTTTCGTGATGCCGATTTGGCAGGATTACCTCTGAATTTTGCAAGAATGATTGGATTATAAGGGTCTTCGGCATTCAGCATCTCAGTAGCTGCCCCGAAATTCTTGAATACTGATCGAAGGTACGAGGCACCTCTCCGACAGTCCCCTTTGTATCGTGGATCAGAAGACACCGTACGGTAGGAAACAAATTGCTTTAGACTTTCAAATAAATGCTCTGTGGGATCAATGTCAGCGACAATGTAGATGGCTTTTAATTGGAAGGGACTTACCATTGCTAGTCTTCTTCCCACTAGCGGGGGCAGAGACGCAATCACGCACATCCCAGATCGCTACAGTGTTATCATTTCCTCCAGTCACGAAAATAGGTCGGTCGTTATATATAGTGAAAGTTGACGCCAAGATAAGATGGTTGTGTGCTTGAAATTTGCTAACGCTCTCATATTGACGGTTGAATTTCTGTAGGATTTTCAGTATCCTATAGATCAGGGGGCCATGCATACGCTTACCTGAACAATTCCAGTAACTCCAGCACTAAATAGATACCCACCACCCACACTCAGAGTCAGGACATCACCAGTCTTAGCCTTCAAGCTTCGCACAAGCTGCTTGGTCTCGAGGTCCCAGACGTTTATTTCCCCATCAAGACGTCCACTATAGAGAAATGTTCCATCCAATGCAAGTGTCAAGATAGACTCTCCCTCTTCTCTTCCATCCTCGAGCCTATGGAGTTCGTAGATAGCACCTCCACGTTTGGCATCCAAACCCCACAACCGGATGACGCCATCTCCGCCGCCTGAGATGAGTATTTCCTCACTTGGATCATCCGATATTATCCCTCGAGCCAATAGCATGCAATACACGTACCCAAAGTGTGCAAACTGACGTATATATTGTTTGTCGATCTCAAGTAAGCGTCCGCCTGTAGCATGCCGAGGACCTCCTTCAACTGACTGGCGTCTTGGCGTTCGGACTCCTCCTGGTCCAGATGAGTCAAAGAATCTGTCTTCTCGAAACGAGGGGTGTGATGTGGGTTTAGGCCGTGGTCGCGTGTCCTTTTCCTTCAAGTCATACCACTGTCCAAATATCAGTGTCAGTCTATGAGTTTCCGTTGGGCCCATAATACCTGTATGCTTGTGTTCTGAGCGCCCAAGTATACCGTCTGGAGGGTGGAGGAATACGAGACGCAGAATATGTCGCCAACGTCGTAGGTGGAGTATATGGAGTATACCCGTGAGAAAGTTCGCGTGCTCCAAACCTAGCGGTAGAATAAGTAGTGAGCTAGATTGCTGTAGCCACAAGCTTACATTAACTATCCGATCTCCGGCGCTTGAGAAGAGGAGCTCTTGGTCGTGTGATAAGCCAAGCCCCAGCACACTCCCTCTGTGTCCCTCAATGACAGTAACACGCTCATAAGTATCGAGACTGTACACTAGAACCTCCCCAACCTGTGTACCAGCAAAAATATACGCCTTAGAGACAACGAGCGCAAGAATGGATTTGTCGTGCCTCATGCGATGAAATAAGGCAGGGGTGGCCACTGGCTTGGTCGCCGCGGTTGGTCGACCATCGTCGTCCATAGTTGGTTCATAATGAACTGTGGTATCTTCTACCCCGCGTGGATCTGTCAGCGCATGCTGTAATGAGCCAATGGACGACATGAGAAGATTGTTTTAATCTTCGAGGTGGGACCAGAGCTTTGGCGAAACCCCTGACCTCGGCTCGGCCCGAATTTTTTTTGGTGGCGTGAGAGGGATCTCGAGTTTTCTCACCTTGCCTCAACAATACATCACCACCATGGGGAACACTCGATAGCTGCATTTCTATATCCACCAGCTTCGAAAGCTGACACATAGTACGGCCGACAGAACTACACCCGGTAAAATTGAGACACTGGAATAGTTCTGACTGTCGAGCCGCTGACGCTCGTGTTATTGGATCATGTCGAAGAACCGGACACTCATTCTCAGAATTGACATCTTGCGTGGGATAGATTCGCTTTGGCTGCGTACGAGGAATGGCAGCAGTACTTAAAGTCGAATGGCGAATGGCCGCCATCATACACCGCTCTGAACTCCAATCCTACAATGAGGGATATATGGGATGACGAGCGAGCACTCCAGAATTGCGAAATTTATGGATGACTCCTACAATTTGAGGCGCTGGCCAGACCTACCCAAATGCCTTGCCCGCGCCTGCAAGCACAAAAAATTCCAGATCGTAGGACATTCCAAGGTTACGTGCATGCAAGGTTATGCAGGTACAACTATTGACGAGCTATGCATATGGCGGAAGCGCCGAGGGGCTTGAGAAATCAATCAGCAATCGCTTCTAACTTTTCTTTTATCTATTTTTCTACTAGGCACCTATTTTGCACATATCGGACATGTCATGTTAGCTTTGGGGTTCCTCCTTTTTAACCCAGCAAAAAGAGGTAGTCCGTTCGTTGTATGTCTCTTTCAGATCGACGATGAATCGAAAAAAAAAAACGTGACATCTACATATAGACTAGATATTTCGGACGCATGCGGCCAATTGCTCATAAAATTCTTCCGAATGCATGTAGAGCTCCTCCTACCAGAGTGGTCATCATTTCATACCCAGGCATGATTGCGGAGCGGAGCGGTTCACTACAGCTGGAACACCTCAGTGCGGTTCCAACCAGATTTCCATGTTGTACAAATAACAGCTGCGCTCCTAAACGGGATCTATACTGAAGCCAAGTACCTTTTCGACCTAAATAGACGAGCCCCAATTATTCCCCGAGATGCGGCTTACGGGGATTGGGCAAGTTGCACTCTTAGCGGGAAAGATCAATCGCTTTTGATCTACGCTACTCCACATGATATGCGTCCAACAAACTGTACACAAGCAGAGCTCAGCTCATTTCCAACCATACAGAACTACATTATGCATTATGACACCGTCTCCTGCGCCACATCGCTGCCATACCCTCCCGCAAAATACCCTTCTAGCCCTTCGACTCCACTCCCCTTTCTATTCTTTGGCGGCTGTGGCCACTCGTCCAACACCACCGGATTACCTGTCAGCGTGAAATTGACCATAGCCATAGGCTGAATATCAACCATCAGCGCATAATCGCCAGGGTAAAGCACTTTATTTCCCTGTTCATCCACTCTCGCTAACGAGCCAAGCGTAAGATTGAGATTAGCAGTGCTCGTTGATTGCGGAGATATAGAAAAGAGGCGCTGGTACGCCACCAGCGATTTCTTAGGATAGGGTGCAGGCCCGAAAGACCCGGTGAGAAAGAGGAGGGTAACGTAGTCGGAGCTCACGTTACCTGTGTTGCTGATGGTTACTTCGAGAGTAGACGGAGAGAAGGGGCAGCGATCTAGGTAGGTTGCGTTGCTCGCGCGGCATGTGGCGAGGAGGGTGGAAATGCTATAGCTCTGTTGAAGGGAAGATTGAATCTGCGCCGTAAAATTGGTGTAATGCAGTCCACTGCCAAATTCGAAGACAGCAGTGCCGTTGTACCACTTGTATGTTCTCCCCGGGTTGTGCGGCCCAGGTCGGAGGGACATGTCTGTCATTGGAACCTCGTGGATGTAAGAAGCTGGATACTGCGTCGTAGGCAGACGGCCAGCAGGCGCCGCCTTGCCAGTGATGATATCGAATAGCGCGACGCCGCCATCTTGGCCTGGGTACCCTCCCCAGAGGAGTGCGGAGATATTCGGATTATTGACAAGCGGGGAGGAGTCGATCTGCCCGCCACCCATTTGGAGCACGATCATAGGCTTGCCATATATGGCTAGCTGACCGATCATATCGAGCTGCCCGCCACTCCAGGCGATAGATACGCGATCATTTCCTTCTGATTCGACAGAGTTGTCGATTCCTCCGGCGAAGATGATCAGGTCGCTCGCCTCTGCAGCCTGCCAAACAGGACGCCAATTGTCCGTCGTTGGATCTCCCTGACCTCCAATGCCCTGGGCATAGTTTACAGTTACATTCAATTGCCGCGCGGCGTAGAGTGGACTGTGGAGGTATGGAGGCCGCCCATAATAATTGCCCTGCATTTGCTGAGTGGCATCTGCCCAATCTCCAATAAGGGCAATTGAAGAGCTGGGGCTGAGAGAAAGCGGAAGAAGGCCATCGTTCTTGAGTAAAGTTATACCCTCAACTGCAGCCCTGTATGCAAGCTGTTGAGCTTCGGGGGTATTAACGTTACTAAAATCGTACTGACGATATGGTTGGGATTCCGGTGGATCAAAATACCCAAGACGTATGAGAGAGGAATACTGCCGGATAAGAGCTCGGTCTAACGTAGATTCGTTGAAAAGGCCCTGAGCAAAGGCTGCTGGAAGATGATTTTGATAGTAGGTGCCGCAGTTGATGTCTGTTCCTGCGTTCAAAGCATCTGCCACTGCCTGTTCGCGGGATGAAGCCCACTCGTGAGGGAGATAAATGTTTTGGACTGCATCGCAATCACTAACAACCCACTGTTGCTCGTTCGTCCAACCCCAGTGCTCGCGGAGTATGTTCTGTAGCAGATAGGGATCCGCACATGTTGGGACTCCATTTACAGCATCTACCATATTTAGCTCTAGAATTTTAAAAGGCGGAGAGATTGGCCGAGACTGACTGTAGGAGCACATGAAAGCGCCAACGTTGGAATCACGGGCGCAACTTTGAAAGGGTGGTAGATAATACTCTACCATATCTTGGATTTGCATTTGAGCATCAAATTGATACCTGAAATTACCATTCCAGCTTTCTATGTCATAACCTATTGCAGAATTTTAGCGGGAGCGGACAGATGTCGTGGGTAAAAGGATTCTTAGTATACCGGCGAAATGCTTGCAGGTTGCTACTATACGTTTGTACTTCGGATCATACCCGCCTTGCAACCCATTAATTAAAGCATGTACGTACGACGACAAATGAAATGGGTCTTCTCCCGGCGTTTCTAAATCATAAGCTTTAGTAACCGTTTATTCCTCAGGCCCTTGCTGGACATTAATGCAGATACTTGCCTTGGCCTCTACCCCACCGTGGATCTTTGAAGGGGTTAATATTTGGCGTCCAAAAATCTAGCCCGGCCCGGTTTGCATTATTAAATGCACGTACCTCAGTACTAACTACGGTAGCCACATCAGTAATGAGGGAATCATCGAAGGCAGCGCCCATCAATATAGGTTGCGGGAATGAAGTAGCATAGCTGTAATCTCCAGAATCTGAGAATTTAACACCAGGTGATGATGCAACACCATGAAGGGCCTCTTGCCACCACTGATAGGGTGGTAGTCCAAGACGGGGCACTCCCGGACTTGTATTGCCGGTGTTGATGAGCTTTTCTTCGATAGTGAAGAGGGAGATCAGAGCAGTTGCTCTTGAGAGAGAAGCTGGTTTAGTACTTCTCAGCATTGATGCAGACAATGGGGCTCGTGGGTGATCAAAGGAAACTTACAGGCTGACGTGTCACAGACTGTATTATTCCTTAATGGGCCATTGACACAGTCCGGGAAGAGTGCCAATACTTCACTCCCAAACAATAAGATAGCGGTCACAAGTAAAATAGACATTTGTAGACCGTAGACTGTATACTGCAGATTAAAGATGTGCTTGTAGACACTGAAACCCAAAAGTCTTCGAGCTTTTCAGGTTCTTATAACTGCATAGTGGGTAAGGAATGCCGAAATACCGCAGTATCCAGTCGCAGCTTACAACTGCAGGGCCCTTACGTTCAAGGAAACGCTTTCATGACGATGGGAATTCCCGCACTAGAAATAGAGGCAGAATCACTAGAGAAAGTCAATTGCCGAATCATCAAGGGATTTTGTATCGCTCGTGCTGACACAATGCCTGCATAGCGTCTACCCTTACAAATAGAAGTCCCTGCAACGTTGTAATAGAGAACAGGCTATGATACGGTAGGGGTCATTGCTGAGTTATCCCAAGCGCTATTGAGGCCCGTACGCGAATAACACGCGGCTCCGCCGTAGTATCTATAGCTTTGTATATTAATTAAACCACCACAGAGGGTCGTAAACGTACTTCCGATGATGCAGGCCTTGTTAAACCTGATTAATATATTGTTCCAAAGCACAAGAAGGCCAAAATTCCACCGCCCGAGCCCTAGCCACAGCCTAATTTCAACCCCTTTCCTATTGACCCTCTGTACACTGATGGCGCACCAAACCCACCACTACAAGTTAATCCTATTGATCCTCTTGCATTATTCAGGCTTATATGGACGGACAACTTACTTAAAGAGCTTGCCGCACATACGAACGAGTATACAAGGCTACAGTAAAATCTCTTTAGTACGATACAGTTTGTTCGGCCGATCGTATCGTAATACCAATGGTATTGTTATATTGAGAGTCACGTGTTGGGTGAATAAGTAGGAAAAAGAGGAGCTTAATACCTAAAAAGGCTTAGGATGTCTACCTCGCGGGCTAAATAGGGCCCTCTCCCATACAAATTCTCTACTGGTTATACCGATATTGGTGGTAAGTGCTTAACGATATTGCCAAAAGTCAGATTATCGTAATATTACACCAAAAAAGGCTTGATTAAGGGGTGTAGATCGTAATGTAGAGGTTATCGTTATATACCCCATATCGTATTAAGGAGATTTTACTGTATACCCCTACCGAGAATACAAGGACAAAGGTAGGAAGGTTATCCCTTGCACAGTTAAACCCGTCCAATAACTTGTGGTCAGAGCTCGACCAATCAATTAACTGCATTTATTGACGGTTAGTCGTTCTGCCGTACACCTGAGGTTTGACTTGAAGCTTTAAATATAAATATAGTATTGCGGTAGTTTAGGATATTGGGTAGGTTGAACAAAGTTTTCGTCATTGGTTTCACGATTTCGAATCATTACATTGTTAATTCAATAATTAAAGCCTGGTACGGATGTCGCTCTCTTAAGTCTTTGCACCTTCCCGATCAGGAAGTTTGGCTTACCGTCTGGCAGAACATTATTGTAAGAGATATTTTATCCCTTACTCGAGTGCATCGCCTAGGAAGCCTCAGGGGCTGCCCGGGCTAGCCTTCGGCTAGGCCTTGGCACCTCCTTATAAGCTCCTCGGGCTTGCAGCCCTTCCTCTCGTTATCGTTTCGTCTCTGTACGAGGGTATTGCCCTACCCTACTCTTTGCCATGTCGTCCTCTTCCATCGACTCTCCTGTGACTCATGTTCGGCTTGCCTGCTCCCTACCATACACCCTGGCAATATGCCTCACAATTATATATTTTATTACTAAAGGCTTGAAACTTGTATTTAAAGCTTTGGATAATAATAAGCTGGTTAGTTTTAAAGTTATCTACGTCTATAAGTTCCTGTTCTATTCTGGCTCCGCCACCGACTCTATAAGGTCCTCTAGTTAAGTAGTAATATCTCATCAGTACCCTCTTCCTACTTTCTTAGTAACTATTTATATAGATATCTAGTGTTTTAAATGTGAGTTTTAAACCTTTAGTAATAAAATATATAAAGTTCTGCCGAGCGGTAAGCTAAACTTCCTAACCGGGAAGGTGCAAAGACTTTAGATGCCGACCTCCCCCTTTATACATATACTACGTTGATGATCCGAAGGGTATTACGAACTCGAATTCGAACTCGAACACGAATTTGGACTCGAAGACGATGACTAGCACCCTACTGCCCCACGAACCGACAAGCTCCGCGCCGATTTGCCTACGCAGGCAACGAGACACCCCCCAAGCGAGCCACTTTAATTACCTAATTCTAAGCCACACATAAAATAATATTTTATTAAATCTATTTCCAAAATAAAGTATATCTGTCAGGTGACGGAGTCACCTCGCTTATATATATTGTTCCGCATAGCCGTGCCTGGCAACTTGCCAGTCACTCGCTTACCTTTTGCAGGTTTGTCTGGTGGCTGAGCGGAGCTTGTCACCTCACAATATCTTAAAAATAAACTATCTACTTAGAAAATAAGTTTATTAGGTAAAAAGGGAGATATAAATATACTATAACTACAAAAAAATTGGAAAACCCTAGTTTATTAGTAGTAATAAGGATCTAGCTAAATTAAAGATATTTGCGTTATATTAAATTTTTTAATTTTAGAAAAATGTAACGGACTCTCCCAAATGGTACATATCAGATGAGGCAGTAGCCAGATAGATGAAGGTTTCACCAACGTCCCAGAGAAGACATGGTCAGACAGACAAGGGGCGAAAGGTTTTACTAGTGCCTTAGAAGGATCATACGTCCCAGTCAGACTGGCCTCTTATAAAAAAGCTACAGTAAAACCTCGTTATACCGTTCAGCTCGGTAGTAGGGGGTTTGAACGTTATGCCGTATGGAAACGTTATATTGCGAGCTTACTTATTAATCGCTGCAAGGGGCTAAATCAACTCTTCTCTCTATTCATAACTACTTAAAGAAGCTTGTAATAGTCGTCTGCTTTACTTGCGCAACTTAACGGCCTTGAATTACTCTCTCTGCCTTTATAAGAGCTGTAATTAGAGTCTTATTACCCTCCTCTTGCTGCCCCTTATAGAGCTTAAGGCGCTCTAGTGCATCTAAACTCATTAAGCTTAATAGCTTGTGGCTTAACCTTATTATCGCTTCCTTGTTATCTGGCGTATTATATAAGGGCGTTAAAATTAATCGGTAAAAAAGCGAGCAGCGTCTCTCTAAGGTTTTTAAGGGTTCTTACGGCAGTATACCCGGATCTGCTGCCTCTTATGCTCTGAAATACCATAACCAAATTACGCCCGGTGGAGATGGAATTTAAACCACCCCTATAATAATCTATAGATATACATTTACCAGTCGGTTAAACTATAGATTAATAAAGCAGATGTATGCAGTTAACCTCCATTAAGAATTAAGCAATTCCGTTAAAGAATAGTTATTCCTAATCCTCCGGGGCAATTAACCTCCCATCAGGCGCCCAAATTAGCCCCAAAAATAGGGTTTCCAACACCACAATAGCTCGCGCTATACCGTTCTTGTATAAGAGAGCTTTAAACATAACGGCGTATTAAATTTAAACGTAAAGCCTTACACGCCTCATAGTAAAATCAACTGTTCCTGGCTATTGACCGGTATACCGTAGATGAACGGTGTACCAAGATAACGTTAAAACGCGGCTTTACTGTATTTTATTGTTACTGAAATTGAGAAAACGTGTTAAAAATTGGCTCGCTTGGGGTCTCGCTGCCTGGGGTGGCACGTTAACCTGAATGAACCCAACGCTAGCACCGTACTGGCACCGTACTGCTTTACGAACCGATAAGTACCGCGCCGATATGCCTGCGATACTTTGANCATGAACCTGACGTTTGCTCCGTGCTGCCCCTAAACACGAACACGACCGTACTGCACCCTAACGCAGCTGAATTTTTTTCTCACCGCCTCCCCTATACACGACACACGATATACAGGAAGGGGGGTCCAGGGGGGGCCAAAAGTGCCTAATACAAAAAGTGACTTCTGCCGCACGAAGGGATAGCTCTAGATCGGCCCTTACATCGCGCTAGGAATTTAGGCAAAATCCAGCATCCCAAACGGGTACGTTTGTGAGGAAAATCATCATCATATTTTATTTTCGTTCTAATATCATCCCGAAGAATAGTTATTCCCATGTATCTTTAGAAGATGCTGTCATAGGCTCTTTCTCCTTCTGCCCTCCAAATCCAACCCGAACTCCTCACCACCCATTCACACTGGGAATCTAATAGAATCTCGCCTTCCTACTGAACGTTGCTGGCGGCGTAAAAGAGCTGTCGTTTCGTCTACCTCCTCAATGCACTCCATTTGCGGTCCCTTCCCTGGTTGACAAAACAGATCATCTGTCGCTCTTCCCGGTGGGGCGCCCGAGGTAAGCTAGCGGCGCAACGGCCCGCGTACGGAAGGTATGTGGCCCATCCGATGCTCGCTGGCGGGTGTGGCGTAATCCCCGCGATGGCAATTTGGAACAGCCGCTGAACACAGGTTGTAATCGCACGGCACCTTGCTTTTATATGGACGGGGACGATCTCGCTGCAAATATTCCAAGAGAGCGGTCCAAGGGAGACACCGAAAGCAAAAGCAAATGATGTAAACCGTAAGAACAGGGATTATTGCATCCGCCGTAAGCTGGCCTGCTTCGGGTTTGTGTTTCCGGGTGCTAGCATGCGACGGACACAATAAGCTAAAACAAGCATTGAGACATCGCATACAGCAGAGCCAAACTGTAGCCAGAAACGATTGCCACGCAGTCGAACAAATACGAACATGAAGGGTGTAGCGGAAAGAACTTTGACGATGCCAAAGAGGGCAGTGAGGAAAAGTGATGAGGAAACAGAGGTAAAGCCAGTGGACATGAAGATGGTGGGTGCATCTAGATGTGACTACGTTAGCAAGTGGCGTAGAAATAAGAGCCAATTCCTAAGGGAGAACCCACAGTAGTTGAGTGCATTCGAGCCCGCCATATTTTGAGCAATCATCAAGCCAACCCCAATGAATAACCGCTTCCTGACACATTTGTCTAGCAGCTCATGAAAGAAGCTTCGTTCGGGTGTATCCAATATTTCCAGGGTTTGAGTATCTTCTCGAAGTTCCTCAACCTCCAAAATATCCGGATGCTCCCTAGGCAATGCCCTCAACTATAAAAGCGCGTCTTCCGCAGACAATAGTAGGCCTTTCTCCACAAGAAACCTGGGGCTTTCCGGTATTATTATTGTGCCGAGTAAGAGGAGGATGCCTGGAAGTAACTAAACGGTAACTGGGATCTGCCGCTGCAGAGCAGAACAATCTGAGAGTGTCGAGTGGGCTACAAAAGCAGCCCAGAAACCTGCAAGTGCAGCAAGCTGAATGGCTGTTTGGTAGCCCGAAAGCAGCATACCTCGTTCCGTCCGTGGTAAGATTCAGATATACTGGTCCAATATTAGCAAACAGAATCTGACTTCAGATTACAAATACTTACTACACTGGCGATACCAGAGTTCTAGCTCCAACACCTAGACCATTGAGTAGCCTTCCGGTGTCAAAGGCGAAGGCTACCGTTGATACTGACCATCCGTAGTGCAGCTCCCAAGACGTACAGCGTAGAGCAGAAGCTGAGGTATCGTCTTCTCCCCCATTGAGAACATACTGGCATTCCCAAGGGTACTCCTATGAGTGTACCGACCAGTCAAATGGACACGGTGCCGGAGGTTGCAGAGGCCAGGCTATTTGGCGGAAGTCTATCGAGGCGGAAAGTGTTGTAGGAAGGAAGGCAAGACAAGGATGCCGCCAATAAAGCCAACAGAGTAGCCAGAGAACGCTCCTGTCAGACAGGCAACGATTGCAGCTAGGTAGAGATTGTGATTCGACCGTTCGTTCGCCATGGCTTAGCGCTGGGCTCGAGGTGTTGAACAGCCGATTCATGGTGATGAGCGGACATTGTATGCTTCTATAGTGGTTCTTGTTCTTTCGTCGATATGGATGGCAAAATGTAACGGTTAATCACCAGGTAGAGCGGTCTAGATAGCCGGAGACCGTCTCCTCGTGAAGAACTTAGCGTATGGAGAAGCATTTACGCTGCGCTTCCGCGGGGATAAGATTACGTCCGTGCTTCCTAGCGTCGGCGGAAGAATACTCATGGCGGGCTTAGTCACTATACTACTCCTCTTCTCCTACAGCAGTCTGGAGCATGCGGATACTTACTTTCTATTGACTATCTGTCTCTACAATAGGCAGTACAGAAGACCTGGACACTAACTTTGCCCAATGTAGCAGCATATCGGTTTTCCCCGCAACAACGTTACAGAATTTCAACAATCATGAAACGCTTGGTGGCCGTCGGCGCCTGCTATCTTGACACCATTCTGATGTGAGTAGGCTTACTTAGCTCTTTTCGAGAGCCTAACTGCCTACCAATAGTGTCGACCACTATCCCGGAGAAGATGAAAAGCTACGTGCATCCAACATTATTCGACGTCGCGGGGGCAACTGTCCCAACACGCTAGAGGTGCTACAGCAATTGGTAGAGCACAATAAAACCATTTCTTTATGCCTTTCTTTATGTATCGTTTTGCCCTCAAGATCGTCATCCGGAACACAGCTAATCAAGCCGTCATTTGGACCTATGGTGGACTTGACGCACTGCATCTACCGGGACGAATTTACCGAGCTAGCATCTAGTTATATTATCAAGAGCTGTTCTACCGATAGTAGAACGATCGTTAATTATAATGAGCTGCCGGAGATGACAACGAAGGAATTTATTGTGGTAGCGGACAAGATAGATAGTGAAGCGAGTTGGTATCATTTCGAAGCATGTCTCTTTCTTTCCTCGAATTACTATCTTGCATTATCACTGAGAATTTCTAGGGGCGTATTGTAGATGTTACTTTAGAGTGTATGCGTCACCTTCGCCACAATTTCCCTACTGTCAGGATTAGCGTGGAGGTAGAAAAGCCTGGCCGGGTTGGACTGCAAGAGCTCGCAGCAGAAGCTGACGTTGTTTTCTATTCAAAAAGCTGGGCTCAGGTAAGCAGTCCTTAAATTCCTACTCACTAATTTGTTCATACTGAATCCCAACCTGCTTCAGGCCTGTAGCTATCAAACATCCGAAGACTGTCTACGAGAGCAAGCTCTTTTAACTCCGAAAGCGTACATATCACGTCCATCCATCTCCGGAATAATGGAGCTAATTGGATGGCCAGCTCATTGCTATGCTGTACCTGGGGTGACGGAGGTGCCTCCGCTCTAGAAGTGGCCAGCTTGACCTACAAGCACAATCCTGCATATGCAGCGGAGTATTCCAAAGTTGTTGAGTGCGTATGGTAACCGTCTGATAAGCCAATGCAGTCCTAAAAGTGAAACAGTACTATAGGTGCAGGCGATACTTTCATAGCGGGTATGCTGTACGGTCTTATCTGCCACGAAGATGACTGGACACTGTCACGCAAGCTTGGGTTTGCAAACGAGCTTGCTGGGCACAAAGTTGCGCAAGATGGATTTTCAGGGCTCGGAAACGCCATGCAGCGTACGCTGTAAGTACCAGGCCGACGGGCGAGAAAAAAGTCTAAACAAGGTTCAAGCTGCCATGATTTGCCAGTTTAAGTGGGTCAAAAACTGAACCGTTACGGCGGTTTTCAATCCTTGGCTAGACGATTGCTGCCCGGTAGGCGAGGGTTCAGTTTAAACACCTTATCGGTGCAGGCGCGCTCCTTGTTCGACATTCTTCGCAATGGGGATGGAAATGTCAAGTCTTTAGTTTGATAAGCTAGTGTACCTTGAGGAAGCTTCTTCGGAGATAATTTTCACCACTCTCATTGCTCCAACTCCTCGATTTGACCATACAATTACAGGTTTTAATAAAATGATCAATTCTGCCTCTAGGGCCCACAGACGCGTCGTGTATCATCTTCGATGCTTGAGCAAAGATCCGATGGCGTGCTTCTCATTTTCATAATGTAAGGCTGATCATGATGACCTGTCATCTTAGCAACACCGCTCCTCCGGTCTCGTGGGGTGTCCTGCTTATTATTCCGAGGCAGTAGTTAGTCGGATGCGAGGCATGAATTGTAGGTCTGGGACATAGCTTGAGAAATTGCGGCGATGAGTTTCTTTTTGAGGCAATAAGCGTCATTTTCATGCTCGAAGAAGAAATTGGTAACAACGTTCTGGAACAAAGCCGATGATGTGGCTAGTGGCTGAGCCACACATGTGGCGTTACTAGCGCCTTCGCACACCAGCTGAGGCCTATCTGGTGACGACGCGCAGCAAGCAGGCCATGCCGGGATGCCCATCGGTGCTGCCGCGGAACTCGGGCAGAAATCTTTCGCTCAAGATTCTGCAGGAGGCGTGCATCAGTCATCTCAGATCGTCCTCGGCCCTTACATCAGGGCGGTGTTGTTGAGCCATTGATAGCTATGACACGTCCTGCGGCGCTGCAGAAAGAAATTTCTGTCATGCAGAGCATGCCAATGGCTGACGTTGGTGGTAACCCGTTGAAGCCAAACTGGGCGGCGATACGCTGCCCGCATGATTAAACCTTTGTCTCGGCTTGAAGCGACACGGAGAGTCAATTGACGAGCGCCACGACAAACCAGCAACCAAAAGCTTTGCCGTTTTCCCCGATCAACTGTTGCACCTCCACGAATCCAGGGCAGTCCACGCCTAACTCCGTCTCGAAGTCACGATAGGCACAAGCGGGCAGCGTCCTGAATGGGCCTGCCTCCATCATAGGCGGCCACCGACCCACGACCGCAACCCCCCTTCTTCCCGACGCCCGATCCTATGCGCCATAGCAATCATGGCTGGCCTGCTCACTTTTTAGTATTTGCCTCACCACAGCCCAACTCTGTCAGCGTGTTTCTTTGTTGTCTCCATTGACCCATGGATCTCCCAATAATCTTTTCTTTAATGCAAATCACTAGAACAAAGTATCCTTTACTTACCTACGCCTACCTGCCCAGCCGCCCGGCAGACTACCGTACTTGTTGACCAAGTACCACACAGCCAAACGAATTCACATTCCACGAACAAAAACACCCGCCAGCATTGCAGCTGCAGATACCCACTATTGATCTACGTCATGGTGGCCCTCGGGGAAACAATCACAGTTATTAACAGGTCGGGAAAGGTTGTGAGCAATGTGAGTAGACGAGAAGAAATTGACTTCAATACACGTAACGGCGCTAATGAAAGCCGCAGAGTAAGCACCTTATAAGCGTGTTCAAGGAAGCCAAATCTGCCTATCGTGAACGTAAAGCGGAAATCAGAGCAGAGCGTAATGCCGCCCTAGAGCAGAAAAAGCTCATGCATAGCATGAAGACCCTCCACATCGAAGACGACACCCGGTCAAGAGCGTCTGGTCGGACTCACAGATCGAAATCACATAGACACCCGAAGCCACCTATGGAACGGGGATACACGGACAGCTTCTATGCCAACGATGACATTCCGAGACACAACAGTCCTACACACCGCCATTTTGCGCAAGATCTAGCAGGAGACGTACATCGGCAGGAACTCGCCCGGAGGCACACAGATGGGCCCATCCTACAACCGCCGTACAGGACTTCACGGTCGAATTCCGAACCACACATAGATATGGATCTGGCATATGGCGACTTGCCTCCTCCACTTCCGGCTCAGAAATACGACGATGGCGAGCTAAGGGAAAAGGCATCTAAGCTTACCATACTTCTAGACGAGGCCAACTGCCTACAATATTCTGTTACAGCTATGATTGAAAACCTGCAGAAGAACCCAGAAGCACTAGCTGCCGTTGCCCTCACGCTGGCGGAGATCAGCAATATAGTGGGCAAGATGGGTCCTGGTGTTTTGACAGCAATGAAGGGAAGTTTCCCTGCCGTCGTCGCTCTATTGGCCAGCCCGCAATTCATGATTGCGGCCGGCGTCGGCGTGGGAGTCACCATCGTCGCTCTTGGCGGATATAAGATCATTAAGAAGATTAAAGCCAAAAAGGAAAACGAATTGGAAGAACCATTAGTACTAGATGAGCTACAGGGCCAGGAGCTCAGCCGAATCGAGATGTGGCGGCGCGGCATCGCTGAAGTTGAAGCGGACAGCGCTGGCACCACCGTCGACGGCGAATTCATTACTCCTGGGGCATCACAGCACCTAATCGCCGCCGGCGTTCTCGAAGAAGACGATCTGAAGTCCCGACGATCAACACACAGGCGAGAATCAAGAAGCAAGCCTAAAACCGCCAAGTCGACAAAGAGCGCCAAGACGTCACGGAGCGGCAAAGACGATAAGGAGAAGAAGAAGAAGAAGAAGCAGCCGTCGCCACTGAGGATGCTCTTTCAACCCCATTGATAATAGTAGAACGTGACATTTCCCATTGCATCATCTTTAGCGTTACGGCATTGTTTGGTAGCGTTTTGGCACCTGGACGAGCATGAGCATATCCGTACGGCGTCATTGCTTTTTTGAAACATTTCTGGGTTTGCTCGGGTTGCAAATGGCGTTGCGTGGCTTGCGTGCATATGTTAGCATCTACTCTTTGTTCGTATTTTCCTTGTTCTATATCTCTCTGCACTGATGTGCGGTCGCATCGAATGCGTTTAACATTCATATCAATACATTATCCTCTCCGAAGAGTTTATTTTACCCACTAGATTGTTGTTTCTACATTTCGCAATGTACTCAACGTTCTTTAAGCATGGCCTCATCATTAGGAGCAACCGCACCGGCACTTTCGTAGGGCTACTGCCCCTCCATCTGCTTTTACACTGTCTTCAGATGTTACAACAACTATACAAAATATGCATGGCCATTAGCGGAATGGCCGTGTCACAGACGGTGCCGAAATCGAATGGCACGCAAGTTAAATTGAATTTCGCGATCAAGTGGAAATATCGAGCGCCGGAAATACCATGTACCGACCTGGACAGGATCTTCTGATATACGAAAGGATTCGTTATATACTGCGCGCTTTGTCTCTGATGTTCCCGTGGCCATAAACTCAGTGGTGCTTGCGAGCACTGGGATATACGTTCAGGCAAAATCATAAATCAAGTTTATACAGTCATACAACTGCGACGTCTTCACAGCTAGGCGACAGCTTCGAAAGGCATCAACATCCCAAGCCAATCTAGAACGACGGATCCCACTCCCCAATTTCGTTTTCGAGGGATACTACAACCTTCCGCCTCGGCCCCGCGCCTTCCGCAATTCCGGTAGGAAGAGAAAAGACCCCAGATCCCAGAATCAGTAGCCTTATAATTTCGTCCCAGGTATCCGTTTCCTTTTGTTTGGAGTGGTGTAAGCAGATAGAGCCGTATTACCCGGTTTCGTGTGCGGATAGACTGGACCTTGATGGGAATACCTTGTGGCATTCCCAACGATCACAAGCAAACAAATCTAAGGCCACACAGCAACGCCAGTGGGCGCCTAGCTGCTCGAACGGAGTAAAGCTGTTTTTATTACATGATGAACAAAAATATGGCTGCTCCAGCATGTCGTCGAGGTGCTAGAGAAGGTGGCGTGCGAATGGTTTTGGTTGTTTATACTTAGCTGGGCAATAGTGGTGTGGATCTTCCGGGGCGAGATACCAAAGATCATTTGACTGGACTTTGGAGCTGTGTTCGTCGGCAAGATGTCCTCTTTGTGAATCGGGGCGTGCTAGATACGATGGATGAGCCGTATCTGCACTAAAAGATGACTGGGACTGATCTGGATGCATAAAGGTATCTTGATTATGAGCAGAGCTCCTAGGCAACCCGGGAGATGGCAGATGAGAATACGGAATGCTATTATTCAGGGGATTGAAAGTAGTAGGTGGCTGTGAACTCCCAAAATATGGTCGAGTTAGTTCTTTCACGCTAGAAAGACAAGATCTGTAAACCATTATAGTGAACCATCTAGTACGTTACACTTCGACCGCTCATACTTCCTGACAGCAATAGCTCTAGCTTTCATACCTTACGGGCGTAGCAATGCGCATAGAGTCTAGCCATCCACGCCATTCCATTTACAAAGATACACTCCAGTCCTGAATCCAGTCGATATGACTCATTCCCAGTACTCTAACGCCTTTAGAAAAACCTTCGGAATAATATCGAAATTTAATGGAATCGCACACTCCGCCCCTCCCATTTCTCATCTCTATTCGGCCTTAACTCTTCCAGCCTAAGAGCGACGCACTCTCACTTGCTGCACCCTTGTGCTTCTTCCTTCCAGCTCTCTTCTTTCTTTTCTTTTTCCCTCCGCTTTTCTTTCCGCCATCCTCATCTGTCTTCCCCTCCCCCTCTGTATCCGTCTTGGTTGGACTTCGGCTTTTATTGTCATTGCCCTCGGATCCTCTAGCTTCTTCTATGTCGGATGAGCTCGCTGTCTCGAGCACCATCTTTTTCACTCCGCCCAAATCGACAAAGTTCTCAGTTATGCTACCACTACGCGCAGTGGTGTGCTTGTGCCTCTTCATAGGCGAGCGTGACCTGGAATGAACTGAATGCAGCGATCCTAATGTGCTCGTCGAATGTCCGCTGGACTGTGAAGCTGGCCGATTGTCGACTACTATTTTAACGTTCTCATCATGAGGCTGCGATTTAGGAGATGTGACGTCGTCGCTTCCTTGTGGAAGTGATTTTGTACCATCACCATTTGCATTTGAGTCCTGGAACCAAGACGTCGTCCAGTGCGCGTTAGAATTTATGGTCCCATAGCCCGCTTGGAGAGCGTGTACGCCATCGCTTGCATCCCGACCAGCAGATTCCAACAATCCTTCACCTATACCACCACGCGAAACGGTTGGAGTAACGGTTGCGCCATCTTGAGGTTTTGCGGCGTTTTCGGGTATGGTGCCAACACCAGGTTTGATCTTGACGGTATTGATACGAGTCTGCTTAGGTCTGTGTGCTGCATTGGATGGGCCTAAGTGCTTGAGGTGCTCTCTTATTTCTGGGGTATTACTGCGGAGAGTAAGTGGTGTGGTCTGTTTGTCGATTGAGCCGTTGCCACTACTGCGGCGCCGCATAAGAAATGTTGCAACCTTAGGGCTGACGCCTAACTCCGATAATGATGACTTCCGTTGTTCAGGACCAGTAATGTCAATAGTTGGTTGACCGTCTGACATGTTTAATACTTCATAAACATTTTCGGGGGAGTGGGCGGCGTCAGCGACGATTTCACCTTTGGGAACGCGAGTTCGAGGAGCGGGTGTTAACCGCCGAATTGCTTTGTGAACATCAATGAAGACGTCTGATTCATCGATGATTTCCCTATGAGAGTTTTAGTGCTTGCACTAGGAATTAAGGAAACTATAGAAACTGACTCTCCAATCAACTCTTCTATTACATCTTCCAAAGTAACGACTCCAAGGGCGCCATATGGTTCCCCGGGGAAGTCAGAGACCAGTACCATATGTGATTTACCCTCTTGGAAAAAATTTACGATATCCAGGCAACTTGTTTCAGGCCTTGTCTCTGGCAACGTGGCTAACGCAAAGTCTCTTACTCGTAGAGCATCTTCCGGGTCGTAGGTGATAAGCATTTTCACAAGGAGCATACCCACAAAGTTGCGGGCATTGTCCGGCGCGTATATCGGTATTCGGGAATAACCAGCCGAGAGAATTGTGTCCATCATTTTTTCATTGAGCACAGTATCGGCAGACATCGTAAACACATCGTTCATAGGCGTCATGATACTTCCAACAGGCTTGTCTTTCAAGTCTAGTACAGCGCTAATAATGGTGACTTCGTCCTGGTTCAGACGTTCGTTAGGACTCGTCCCTAGAGTCTTATGAAGTGTCACCAGTGTCTTCAGTCCAGCCTTCTTGTACGTTGTTCCATGATCCTCTCCAAGTAGTTTGTCCAGAAGTTTTGCAGTCGGCCAAGCAATAGGCGACATAATCCACATGAGAGCGAGCACGAAGGGAGACATCCAAGCTCCGATGGGTAACCCGTATCGAACGCATATCGACTGAGGAGCAATTTCGCCGAAGATAACTACGCCGGTTAGTAAACTAAATGCGAAATCGCGAAAGGGCGTACCAATGAGGACGGTACTACTGAGGACTGCGGGCCAGCCTCCACCAAGGGATCTATCAAGCACGATGGGTAGAGTTTCATTAGTGATGACATTGCTGAGCAAGAGAGTGACCAGAACCCAATGTTTGCCTTTCTTCAGGAGCTTGAGCACCTTTTTCGCATTTTGCTGCTCTGAACCTTCGCCTGAGGTAGCGATGACTTGGAGGTAAATCTCATCTTGGCCCATTAAGCTACGGAAATTTAGCTATCGGTACATGTAATGAGGAGGTGATTAGACGGTAGAGCATACGCAATGGTTAGGCCGGCGAAAGCCCCTCCAAGCAGTACGAGAGCGACAGCAGTGCCCAGGTATGCCCATAGACTCGGATCTTCAGCCGGTTTACCTTCACCTTCCTTCAAAGTAACGAATGGAGATCGATCAAAAGGAGCAGCATGAGCGAACGGCGCGCATGCGATGGCGAAGAAGAGAAGGTTGAAGGAGGTTAGAATCATGGGTCCCGAGCATTTCAATCCATTGCGATAAGCGGATGCGCCAACTGCGAAACTCATAGCAAATACTATAGCAACCGATCCGGCCTCCTGTCGAGAAAAGGGTCGAACAGGTGTCGCAGTCGATTCCTAAGGTATAAGATGATGAGAAGGTTGGTGATAGAGGTGAGGAAGACCCCTAAGCGAAGATGAGGGTCCTGTGCTTCCTGGAACAACATGTGGGGCGGTAATTTTGGAAAGCACGCTTTCGTCATCGTTGTCAATAACAACACTCCAAGCTATGCAGCTCCACTCCCAACGAAAATACCCCGACATACTGTTTCCAGTAAGATACTCAGTCAATCGACCTACATTCATTCGCGGCAGTACAGCCCTGCAGAGCATATGCCAAGATGTCCCAGCGAGGAATCGGAGATAAGTTAAACCTTAAATCATCAAGCTTCTACTACCTGGCGCTTGGCGCTGTGGCGCCGGCTCTTTTTTCCAGCCTTCCATTACACTTTGAAGATGGAGTATTAGATGCATGCCTTGTTGAATGAACTTATGGATTTCGAAGACAGTTTGCGTGCTTTTCCGAAAACGAACCGCCTTTGCCATATTCTTTGTCGTTATTCTCATTATTTGGTAATTACGTCCATCTGTTATCGATAATAACTAGCCAATTAAATCAACCGAATCAAATCATTCGTGCACAGGAATATGAAGCTCGTAATAGTTGTAAAATTATATACTAAATTGATTATATAGCTTAATCCTTAGAGTTAAGTTGCTTGATATAATTTTTTTCCTAAAACCTTTTTATATATCCATTGTATTATACTACGTACAATACTACGCATGCAGCCTCTAGGCAATGGCGCTATAGTTCTATATACATGAATCCTTTCTAGGCAGCTTAATATGTACTAGTTGTGACGGCCCGAGCAAATGCCTCTGAACCAAAGCTTGAACGAATGCTGTATTACGAAGATATTAAGCTAAGGAGAAGAAGAAGAGGTACGGAGGACGGAGCAGGAAGAGATTTCCCCTTCCTTTTTGGGACTAGCGGTTTTCTCCCCATAAGGTGCCCATAAGGTTGCTGAGGTTTTGGGCCTCTTTGGGGGGCCTTTGGCGGGTCTAGGGGCATAGACTGCCTGAAACCTCGTTACTTAGGCGACAGAGCCCCCATAACTTTAGCGACCTTATGGGGGGTTGCCACTAGTCCCAAAAAGGAAGTGGAAATCCCTTTTTGCTATGGTAGAGACGCGTGTTGATGTTTTGGTGTTCGCGCACGGGCCACGTTTGCGTAGCACCCTCAGCCGGAGAAAAAGGTGGCCGATATTCGTCCGTGCGCCCACTACACTATTTTGATGTAAACAAGACACTTATTACCACTCCCACACCTTACAATGCCTTCTTATAAGGTAATTAAAGTACGTAAATCAGTCATAACTGGTATACTAAAAGCTACATGAATGTGAGAGGAGAGATGGGCAAATGACTAGGTACTAGCTAGGTAGAGAAATTGAGCGATTTTAGTGCGGGCGTAAGGACGAATATCGGCCACCTTTTTCTCCGGCTGAGAGGCACCTCAACGGCCTCTCCACCGGAGAAAAAGGTGGCCGATTTTGACGCACGGTCTACAAACACTAAAATACTACTCTCAGTGTAAACAAAGCACTCCTTACACTTTAATCCTCCGCAATGGCTTTTAATTCAGGGTATCGCATGCGTAAGAAGCACTATACCCCTCCTCTAACCTTATTCTCTGATTTAAGGGTCTTAGAGACTCCCTAGCGAGCTTATATTATCTTTGCCAAAGCTTTAGAGTAAGAACTCTCTATCCCTACCCCTCCTGCCCTCCTTACTAAGCTCACTAGTGCCTCCTCCCGATCGCAGAGTTGAATTACAGCCTCAAAAGAGATCCGAACCCTACATAATCGCCTAGATAATGGCCTAGATCCGCGAGGCAGGCCTGCGGCTTTTGTACGCTTAGATATACGCGTAATTAAGGAGTATCTATCCGACAAGGATGTCCCTCTTAAAGATCGAGGTGCGCCCTAGCTTAATATCGCAGAAGAAGCCGGCGTAGATATCCCAAAGACTATATATTTTAAGCTACTGGGGAAACGCAAAGTATAGACTTAAACGCTCCAACAGGCTTACAAAAAGGACGCTAGGATTATTAATGCAATCTGCTATAAAGAGAAGAAGTTACTACTATAATAAGCTAATAACCGGGTTAATTTTTCAGACAAATAACTCTAGGAAAGGCTATATTTGATTAATTAGGAGGACGTTTACTTCTATAATAAGTTTTACTTTAGTATAGGCCCTTAAACGATAAAAAGAGTAAAGAGAAAGAGAGGTAGGGAATATAGGGATAAGCCGATAAATATATATCGCAAGGAGATGCCGTTAAAGGAGGTAAAGAAGAAGGTACGAGAGGAAAATTACCTTAAAATAATCTCTGTCTTCGTGATTGTTAGGAAGAATTATTGCCGCGCGATTGCATACACAGTCCCTAATAAGGTAGGGAAGATAGCTAGGGAGGTGTATATACAGATTCTTAAGGAATTAGGCGGTAATTTAAATGGTATAACGCTCTGGCAGGACAAGGACTTGGCGCACGATTTAAAGGTAGTTAAGGACTATATAAAAGCTTAAGGTCTCTCTGTAATTATAAGCCTAGGGAACTCTCCTAATCTCTTAATTATGGAGACAATGGCGCATCCAATTAAAAGGACATTTCACTTAAGGCACTATGCCTCTGAAAAGACTGCCTTAACGCGGTTTAAAAAGGTTTTTGGAGAGGATACAGATCAGGAGAAGATTAATGAGTAGTTTACGTGGTATACAAAGAGACTGCACGAATGTATTAGGCTTGGTGGGCAAATAATAAAGTATTAGAGAGTATAATAAGGCTTTTGGTGTTTTTAGCCCGTGCGTCAAAATCGGCCACCTTTTTCTCCTGTGGAGAGAACGGCGCATGGGATAATATTGACTGTATAGCGTATTTCTAGAACATTGCAAAACCCTGAGACTGATTTTCTTCTGGGTATGAGCCACGAGAGCGAAGTCGAGAAATTCGATATGTCGGGGTCAGTGAAATTTCAGTCAGCTGTCAAGAACAGACAGAATGTGGCGTCCTCATACCGACCAGGGTGGGATTTGTCCAATATTTACTGTAAGGGGCCTCTGTATCACAGGTGAATGGTAACGACGAAGATCATCCGAGCAAGGAAGAACTTGAAGGAGAGAATTATTCTTGTCCGAAGCTCCGCAATCAGAGCTCTTAAGTTTCCGTGTTGGTTTAAAAGGAAGTATTTTAAGCGCGTTGTCCACATGTCTCCGTCGCGCGACTCATTCAAGTATAGCCAAGTCGATCACGATCCTAATTATATTCGAAGCAATCTTCACTCTTCAGCGTCTTCCGGGGTTCCCTCTCTGCGTCCCATCCGGTCAAAAAGCGACAACTTAGTATAATTCCACCTGGACACACTTCCACGGAAGTGTGGTTAGCCGTTCTTCGTGCCAAGTTGCACGGGCCTCCCAGGTGCAAACCCCCAGGCGATAATGCGGTATATCTTGCCACTCTTTTTCAAGACTCCATCCTCCAAGTCCACGATTTATCAACAAGCCAACATATCTGCGAACGAATCCTCTTTTCCGCATGTCCCATTCCCCCCGGATGTCACCCAATAAGAGAACCCAAAGGTTTTGACCTCCAAAATGGGGTAGGAGCGGCCATCCGGGAACCCTGCCGTTTGAGAATCTATGTCCCGCAACTGCCTCGCCGAACAGGGGATGTGAAGAATGGTTTCGTCCAGAGCGAGTCTGAACTCAAGGTTTATCGGACTCGCTTGTTCAGCATCCCGAACCAACTCAAGCAGACTAGGAAAAGGGCAACATTGGCAAGTGACAACGATGTTACCCAATGCATTCTTTGTCACGGTACTCTGCTGCCTTGGTTCTTTGTAGTTCATGAGAGTGTCCGGGACAGTTGAGGCTCTCGTAATGCGCCAGCTTTTACCCGGAGGTGGAGGCTCTGTGTGAACAAACAGCTGTCCCATAATCAGACATGTCTGGTTAATAGCTAGCGCAAACTCATCCACGAGCTCGTCCAGACTGGGGTTCTCATGCGGACGAATGGATTTGCCAACTCGGAGGTTATATATCTGCATGATAGCATAGATGCGGTCCACGTCTCGAGATGTCGTGCGGTAGCGAGCAGTGCCGTATTGGACATTCGGGTTGTCAGTGAAGAGATAGTAGAAGCCGGCTTGAAGAATCCGTTTCTTGACTTCAGAGATGAGATCCTTCATCTCTTGACCCCTTGGCTCCTGAGACCGCCGTGTGTTTTCGGGTCTATTAAGTTCCTTCTCGAGTTCCGCAAAGTCCTTGAACATATTCTGGCAGTGGTTAATGAACATGGTGAGGTACACGTACTGGTTTGATTCCCACCAAATGGGCTCCGCTTGCGCTGAGAGAACAAGTGCGTCATTTCTCAATACGACTTCCTGAAGGGTCCACAACGACGAGAACCAAGGATCATCGAAGAGGACATTTAACTCTTTGTGCAACGAATGGAGCAGGTCGTGGGGTGATAGATATGGGCCTAACCTGTCAATGTAGTCCCGTAACTGAAGGCCGTGTTCTTGTATAGACTGTACTGCAGACGAGAGAGCTTCCGTTTGAAGATGCGAAAGCCAGACGAAGGCCCGACGCGCGTTTTTGAAAATGCTAGCTTGCCTGCCAACCTCCTCCGCCTGAGCGGCGGCATTCTCGATCGATGCAAGCAATGTCGATCCATGCCCATTCGATACTGTCACTACTCATTCTCTGCACAACGCTTTGGAAAGCTTTGACCGTGAAATGCTCTTCTTTCACAGCCGGTATCCTCCAGGAAGTCCCAAGGACAGGCAAAGCCGGTCCTCCCTTCGCATCCCTGATCTTCCAGCGGCCCCAAGTGTACGTTAGGATGCTGTATTCGGGTTTGCACACAGCCCCGTAGAAGTTCGACTCGTCTCTTTCGATGGAAGTCATGGAGGAAATGTGTAAGAGTCGGCGTGGCCAGTAATCGCCTACGCTCTTCCAGGTGTAAGGAAGTTTCCCATCGGGGTACGGATGATTCTGGTCGAGCACGTTAGCAAGCACTCCACAAACTTCCCCAAATCCTATACCATTGTGTACTTATCGAAGGTAGTCCAAGTAGTTAAGCGGCTCTTGCCGTGCAACCGGTCTTATATGAAGTTTGTGCTTTTAGAGTTGATGTGTCGTCGGGCATGAGGAAAATTGGGCGGGGTTACGCATATGTGCCTGATGACTTCGACGTCTCCAGTGATTCAGGATTCTAACAATGCTCTTGTACGCGCCCCCTCGAATGATTCAAGGCACTCCTTGAATTCCTTAGTCCACCTAAGCTGATTACCTGCAGACAGTCACAGTCCGCAGAGATGGAAAATGATATTAGTTGCCTGCACTTAACCGCAGCATCTGAAAGACATGTACTTCCCTTCAGTCTCACTTATATCCTCAGCAAGCCCGGCAAGTCCATAGACGCCACACTCTTTTGATTTGTCATCCCAAGACTCAACGAGAGCGTAAGAACCCCAGTAGCTCTCCTTTGGATACAGTGTGGTCGAGAGCCAGCGTCGCTATATCTATCGCTGCCAAGATGCTATGTAGCGGGGAGCAGAGATCTATTTGGATCGGAGTGGAGCGGATCTGAAGGCAAATCCACTCCATCCACCAAAATAACGATTTGACGCCAGAAGCGCTGCGGAGCTCCAGTGTCGATATATGGCACGTGTGCAAAGTTGGCTGTAGCATAAGTTCTTTTATCTTATCATCACATGACTACACGTGACATTCATGTGGTCACGTGTATTCATATGTAGGCACTAACCTATATACTTATTACTTTTTTAATTTCCTTTTTAACCCCTCCCCTTTATATATTTATTAGTATGTATTAGTTGTATTTATACTAAGTCTAAACTTCTAAATTAAGCCACACCAAAACTTACTACGGTATCAGGCATAAGTTTCGTTAGTATAAAAATTAGCGTAAAATATTAGCCGGGATTCTTGCTAGGATTTTCCACCAATTAGTCCTATAATATCTTTCAGCACTCTTATTAACTATTTATTATACCTCGCAGTCGCGTACACGCGTCTTTATACCTTTATCCTCTATAATTTATTATAGCGCCTTTAATACCTTAGCATAAGCGGCTTACGCGTAATTAACGCCTTTAAGTTTAAACTTTACGCCTTGCTGGCTATACCTATAAAAAGATTATATAGCTTTTAAATATTATACAGCGTTAAGCTTAATATGCTGTCTTTATAGAACGTGTTACTCCTAAGAAGTATTTTGGCTATCCTTTGTCTCTTATAAATAAATAAGTTTAAAACCTTACCCTCTATATCTATTCCTTACGTTCTAGTCGGCTTATATCTTATCTTTAGCTAGTAAATAGCCTATTATTGTACTAATAAGTCTCTAAATATGCTATTTAAAACGCCCTTTGGAAAGCTAGCTTAAAATAATATATTATACGTGCTAAACCTCCCCTTTAATAAGCTAATAAGGAGAAACGCCTTTAATAGGCCCTAGAGCATGTTAACTAGACTAAAAAGTAGTGGTATTTAATACTATAAATAGATAAGACCTAGGTAAATAGGCGGAAGATATATAAAATAATAGGTTATAAGATATTTAGGAGAGGAGGTTAAGGGGATATATATAGTAGATAAGATTTATAAGTAATAAGGCTAGATATTTTAAGGGTGTTTTAATAGCTTTATAAAAGGTCCTGTAAGCTTTACAGTGCGAAGAATTGAATAAACGACTTGATTGTGAATGTAGCTCTAGAGGCTCTATATATATACGAAGAAGGTAGAAGTGATGGGGTAATAGATAGCTGAAATGGGAACGGTAATCTGCCACCAATATTGATCTGCAACCACTATATTGGGTGGCGTTAACGCCATCTCGGAGCCTTCTAAGCGGTGATCTTGTGTCTTAATATAGTGTTGGTAGTCGGTTACACACCCCCCCAGATTTAACGGTGTAGTTAAAGCTGTAGAACATAAAATAAGGGCAGAAGCTATACCAAAATAGGAAATTTAGATATAATTTAAGAGTAGTAAACGGATAGGGTAAGAATAGCATATTGCGAATATTATAAATATTGCGGATATTATAAATGGAATTAATTAATCTAATGTTGAATATCCACTAAATTTAATTGCTTTATCTATGCCTCGTGCTTTTAACGGGGTAAGATCTTAATAAGGCCGTCGGTAGGCATCTTGTCTATAGGGACCCATTAGACGTTAATCTTTTTGTCTTAAACTTCCTGTCTTAGCTAGTGCTAGTAGACGTCGATATGTCGAAGCTTAGTGTCAAGCTTTAGTATATTCTGTCTTAGGAGTCATACGGTCTGCATATTGTCGCAGAGTATAGTAAATTCGCGTTTTAAATTGAAGCCAATTACTTCAAAGAATTATTGCCACCAGATAATTTTAACGGCAGCAGTAGATAGGGAGAGAAGCTTTACTTTAGTAGTCGAGCGAGTAACAAATTGCTGTAGGGTTGCTTTCCAATTAATTAGTCCTCTAAATAGGATAAATAGATATCCTTAAGAGCTTCGTCTAGTTTCTATATAGTCCGCAAATACTGCGTTAAATACTCCGTAAAAGGTAACGTCTTCTCCTTTAGGGTTTCTGAAGTAGATATAGGCTCTAAATACTTCGCCAGAGTATTTAATAGCTGTAGATTTTATTCTAAGACAGTAAGCAATAGCTTAGTTTACTGCGTCAAGGTGTTATTAATTTGGATTAGTAAAAAATTCGGCTAGCTTAGAATACGTCTTAGTAATATTAGGTCTTCCAAATACGGTAAGGTGTATAAGTGACCCTACTTGTTACTAGTAGGCTAGGGTTCTTTAAGGGTTCGTCTGCTAGTCGGACGGAATTAGTTCTTCGGCAGGAAGTAGTAACTTAGGAAATCTTTCTAGTGGTTAAATATTGAATTAATTGGCTATCTTTTCAATATAGGAGTCTTGGCAAAGCCAGAGCTTCCTACTTACTTAATCTCGACTGATTTAAATACCTAGGAACCACTGTAGGTCTCCTAGTGCACGGATTTCGTATTAATGCAGCAATTTTGCTTTAAATTCTTTAAGTCTTAAAAGGTCCTTCTTAGCAAATAGGACGGCTATATTGTCTATATAGAAGAAGATAATAAGTCGTCTATTAGTAAATAGGTAGTTAGTGCCTAGTACTAGTTCTAATCCGAATTTAGCCAGTGTATTAGTAAGCTCTTTATACTAAAGTAGTGGTGAGATTTTTAATCCATATAGCGCTATAAGTAGCTTTAGGACATATCCGTTTTAATTAAAACCTTCTGGGCAGTAGCAGTAGATTGGTTTACTAAGCTTGGCATTTGTAAATACGTTTACAGCGTTATACTGTTGAATTTCCAGGTTGAATGCGGCTGCTATAGCCATGAGAGCACGGAATATTTGAGCAGCTAGGGTTGCTGCATAGGTCTCTTCCTCTATAATCTACAGGTCTCCGCGGACGTATAGTCTAGCTTTGAGCTTCTGTAGGTAGCCGTCACTATTAAGCTTATATTTAAAGACCCATTTTAGTAAAAGGATCTACTCGTTACCTACTTCTGCTTTTAGTACAGTCTTAAATGTCCCTCGGCGTTTTAGGTCGTTGTATTTTTTTTCTATAGCCTTTTAAAAGCCAATAGTTAAAGGATGCTTTCTCAGATCTTTAAGATTCTTTGGTTTAGGAGGAAGGTTGTCCCGATATAGAGATAAGGATCTAGTTCAGTCGATGTCCTTTACTAATCCTGTGGCAAATCCAGCGTAGTAACCAAATAGGGTAGATAGATTGGTTAGTGCTACTGCATGCGCTTAACGTTGAATTTGTTTTGATCCTTCTAATAGAATAAGGTTGGTAGAAGGTTTGGCCAAGACTTCGTTAGCTCGTAGAGCTATATTAATTGCTCTATTGGATGGTTCTAAAGAGCTTAGCTAGGTTAAAATTGTTTCAATTATATCTAAGATGTTGTCTTGAAGTCCTTATAGTAAGGTGTTCGATTCTAGTAAATCTGGAGATACCGTTCTGCTAGGTATTAGTAACTGCTTAGTATCCTTTATACGAAGCTTTGCTAAATTATTTAATTTAGATATAGTTGTTTAATCTATACCTAAGGTAGATCTTTAAGGGTCCAGATTGACTGTGTATAGGATTGATTTGTCCTTAGATTTGTCCTCATGTAGAGGTTTTAGTAGACTGATTGTCTAGAGGGTGTCTTCTAATACTTCCCTTAGCAGGTAGTTAATGTCTTAACCCTTGGGGTTATAGAACGAGGTCTCGTCAAATGTGACGTCTTTAGTTTAAATGACCTTGCGGAGACTCGGAATCCAGATTTAATAGATATTGGTTAAATTGTAGCCAACTAGGTGTCCAATTAATGCACGAGGAGCTAGTTTATCTCCCCTTTTGATTTGTTTATCTAGTGTATAGGTTTTGCAGCCGTATATATACATATGGGTAAGTGATGGCGGCTTGCCGTAGGCGATTTTGTACGGAGTTTTCCATCCTAGTTACTTATTTGGGGTTTAATTGAGTGCGTATCCTGCGGTAAGGAACGTCTCTGGTCCTAAAGACGGGGGTAAGGATGCTTCTAGCTGTATAGCCCTTGATTAATCCATAAGGGTTTATTTAGATTGTTTAGCTCCGCTATTTTGTTCTTCTGTATACGGGGCTCAGCATTTAAAAGTAATGCCTTTGTCTGCGCACTATATATACAAGGTGTCTCCTATTTATCTAAAAGCTTATTTATTATCGCTCCAGAAGAAGATCACATCTTAGTGGAATCGTATTTTGATTAAACGGTGGGTCTTACGGATGATAGGTAGGACGGTAGCTTTATTTTTATTCTTAGCGGTAAATACAAAATTAAATTTAGAATACGTGCAATAGAAGTGTATTACGTATCTATCGCCGTTATACCCTGGTTCTCTAAGGGTAATGATATTAAATGCTACCCGCTCGAATGGTTGAGTGGCTAGAAATTTGTATTCTCGTCTTCGAGAGATCTGCTGTATATGCTTTGATATTAAGTAGACTTCGCATTTGATTTTGAGCGGTACTCGTTCATTAATTAGCTCTTCGAGCTCTGCGCTATTGATGTGCTTAGGAAGCTGTTTAATAGTGTTAGGTCCTGTATGGCCAAGTATTTTGTGCCATTTTGTAGCTGTAGCTCTAATTAATTTGCGGGCCATTCTGCTTGGTTAATATCTTCTTATTAAGAAGGTCGATTAAGTTGTCAAATCTAGGGTAGGCTCTCTATGCATTAGTGCCTAGTGGCCCCCTAGTTGTTTTATATAGCATACTGTTTTGCTAGTTATTAAACAGTATAGCAAGTTTTGTCCTAAGTCGAAATGGATATTATTATCTATAGCCCTTAATAGTGCTACAATATTTGTAAATATGGTAGGTACCAATGCTATATAGGATAGCTTTATTTTTAAGCTCCTAGTAGGTGTATTAATAGTAATCGTTACTATTCTATAAGCCTGTATCTTTTCATAATTTCTATTAGTAATTAGGTAGTCGTCTTCTATAGCTGGGTAGGAAAAGGTAAAGTCTTTTTAGTTGTTATAGACGTGGGTATCTATACCAGGGTTAAGTATTCAGGTATTCTAGAGTTTAAATAGAGTTTAACCAGTACTAAATATAGCAGCATGGCTAGTCGGGGTTTTAAAAGGTAGGGTTTTGGAATTAAAATTAATTGTAGATTCTATATTCTTCTTTACTTCCTATTTTTTTTTAAGATGAGGTTAATAATGCGTTTAATCTAAGGCGTAGATGAGATTGCTTTTTCTACTTTTTTTTAGATATTTGGGTTTGGTTTCTATCCTTAAGGGCGCTTCTACTTAATAATATAGTAGTAGCTACTAAATTAATGTTTAAAGCCGTATATGCATTCCTTATTCTATTTTAAATCTAAATTAGAATTGTTATTAGAATCTAAATTGGAATTGCCTAGGGTTGCAAAAGCAGAGTTATTAGTAGGGGTAGCCGAGGATACTGCTTGCTACATGCGGTAGTGCTCCTTAAATTCTTTAATTAGATCGATGATAGATAGGGCCTCTTTATCCTTCTATTCTTTTTTAATAAGGTCTACTTCTAGTGCTCCTATAAAACTAGAAGAGATAGATTTAATAGCTTAAATAAAGTTATAGTGTAGCCTAAATCCTTGTATATTTGGTAGCTTTAATTACTCCACAAGCTTATAGATATTCCGCCAGTTATTTAACCATTTATCAATACTCTGCTTTTTATTATAGACTTTTAAAGCCGTGTACTGATTTAGGACGTCTTGTTTTTAACCTAAGGTAGTAGGGGCTAGTGTAGTCTTGAGTGCTTAAAGCCGTTCGTGTACCGTATTAAGGTCGTTAATAAGTAGAAGGTAGGCTACTAATGTAGTGTGAACGATATAGTTACTGATATCGTTTATAGCCCGTTTTTACTTCTTATATATGCGAAGATCGTCTTTATATTTAGTATAGAGCTAGTTATAAGCAGTGAGCTGACTTGGGTCTAGCTTTGCTATCGATGTAGTTGTGGGTAGTATATCCCTTAGTATAGGATGACTTAGTTATGCTAGCTTTGGACGCTTGCCTTTTTTAGATAGGTCAATGTGCTCCCATACCTTGTTAGTTTTAGCAGTATTTTGGATAATAAAGAACCACTGTGTTTAATTAGAAGGCTGGTTAAGGATTAGGTTAACTTTTAATTTGCTTATAGTTATTATTTTTAGGATTTAATAGGTTAGGCAGGGTCCAATTAGCGTCTTAGCAAAAACCTTATTTTAACATTTCGAACTTTTAATTTAATTCATTAGTTCGTTTATTGGTCGGGTATATACGTTAACTGGGGTTAATCGTCCGTTTGTTTAATAGGTAAAGAAGCTTAAGACACTATAAAGGTAGTAAAAGTAGTGACTTCTTAAATAAGGTAGTAGATTAATTGGTTAGCAGGTAGTGCGATCCAGGCTTATAACTGTAAGCTTTACAGTGCGAAGAATTAAATAAACGACTTAATTGTGAATGTAGCTCTAGAGGCTCTATATATATATAAAGAAGGTAGAAGTGATAGGGTAATAGATAGCTGAAATAGGAACGGTAATCTGCTACTAATATTGATCTGCAACCACTATATTGGGTGGCGTTAACGCCATCTTGGAGCCTTTTAAGCGGTAATCTTGTATCTTAACGCAGTGTCGGTAGTCGGTTACAGGTCCTTATCTCTTTTAGGAGAAGAAATAGGGTATAATTAACTAGAAGATATATTATAAGTGAATTATACCCCTAATGTATATAATGGGGTTATAAAGGTAACTATAGTTATAACTGATATATATTACCGCCTTTTTATTTAGGCTAGCTAAATATACTGCCGCTTTGAACATTACCCTATATCTACGGTTGATCTACAATCGCCAGTAATACTACGCTCTTAATACCTGTCGAGCGCTATACGTAGAGCTAGCTAAGAGCTCTCTACTCGCACTAGAATGGTAAAAATTAGCCATGGGTTAATAAAGATATTTATAATTTAAGTCGGGCGCTGCTATTATATAAGTATTCTACTAAACTTATACCACACTAAAATAAGCCCCTAAGGGGCTATAGATAAAGGTTTTAATAGAAAACTCCTTAGTATTTTAGAGATATATACTATTTAATAGCTTTTTTACCTATTTAAAGCCGTTTATAAAGCTAATCTAGCGAGTACTGTATCTACTCCTACTGTAGATTAACCTGCTATATAGCCGCTTCCTCGCTAACCCTCTAGGCCTACGCAACCCACTTAATCTCCTTAATAACCTTAAGCCGTAGGGAGTACTATTAGAGCTCGTTCTGCCGGCCGGCCTACTACCTATTGCCCTATTTAGAATCTAGCGCTACTACGGAAGGATTATCTCTAAGCCCCTTAGTCTACTCGCGCTAAAGGGCCCGTACGGACTTTACTACACGGCATATATAATATACGGGCGGCTGCTTAGGCGGGAGCTTAAGCTTGAGCTTAGACTCGGGCCCTTGCTACGGCTACGGCTGCGGCTGTAGCTACGGCAGCGCTGGTAAAGGGGAAGCTACAGCGCTCGCCTAGGCTGACGCATACTGGCTTAATCCCGCGATAGATAGAGGTGCTGGTGCCGTTAGTAGATATGCCGTTAGTAGCCGTGCCGAAGGGACCTTAAGCTGAAAGGTAAGGCTACTAGATGTAAGTAATTAAAGCTGTAAAGACTGCGCCCACTAGGACTCGGCTATACGGTTAAACAACGCCTATAGCTCGCGTGCTTTTTAGTTATTCTTATATGCTCTCTAGTTGTTCTAGGCGTTTATAGTCTTTAGGCAGTCTATAATAGCTGGTACGGCTTAGTAGAGTATTAATAGCTAGCTAGGGCCTTCTTCCTTCTGCTATAGGTAGGTTTCGACCTTCTATGTAAAGGGTAGATAGGCCTTATACTAGAAGATAGGGTGGTTCTATATAGGGCTGCTTAGGAACACCTTGCGGAGGACTATTAAGTCCTATAGGATGACCTCCTAGAGGTAAAATAAGAGGTTCGTGGCGCTTATAGCTGCGAAGTCGTTAATTTAGCCGACCTAAGGGCTGAACTAACCTTTCTAGACATCTAGATCTGGCTAGATCGTCGATAGTAGTACGTTAGGGGGGGCGACGCTTGCCCTACGAATTTTAAAGCAGCCTATCTGCGGCGTATGGCCAGCCATTATTTGTATAAACTCCCGCGGTAGTAAGTTTAAGTAGTAGCTAACTATCTACTCCTAGTTCTACCTGCTAGTGTGTTTAATCTAGTCCTTACTAACCCCTTTTAGCTCTGCCGTTTTAGCGCCAGCGCTTTATCTAATATGGGTTTTCTTTTGCAAGAAGACACCGACGTACTAGAACGCCTTAGCAACCTACTTTTACTGCAAGTTATATAAGAAGGCCGCCTTATAGTCCCTAGCGCTGCTCTTAATTAGGCGGATATTGTACTATGCTAACCGCTTACTAAAGTCTAGGAACGGCTTATTGTTAAGGTCCTAGCGATATAGGAGGTAAAAAGCTAGCCTATTAAGTATGTAGATAAGCGGCTTCTTATTATATAGAGCCCTAATAATCTTAAGGCGGCTGTATTAGTTCTACTTACTAACGCGTATAGTAAATATTAGGGGCATATAGTGGGTAGGGCCTTCCCCTTTAAACTTAAAGGTAAATAAGTTTAAGATCTTAGCGGAGCGCCTATCGCCGCCGTGGGTAAGCATGTAGTGGCCTAGTAGGATATCTATGAGCGTGCGAAGGTAGTATTCTGGCGAGGAGTCTCCGCGGGCTTATAGCTAGCGGTAAACGTTCTTAAACTCGTCCTTCGTATATCTGTTAAGCAGCGTATCCCTACCCTTATCCGCAAACTACTGCTTTTCCTATTGCGCGTCCCTCTGTTATAGAATCTTAAGGTATTTCCTAATATTATCCTCCCGCGGGGACTAGTGGCTATTTATCCCTATAGCCTTCTGCGCCTGGTAAAGGTCCGTTAGGGCTGTAATATAGCCGTAAACTAAGCGCCAGGAGAGCCGCGTCTCGTCTTAGGGTATATCGTCACTGGCCTTACGGCTTTTTGCTTTTAGTGGCCAGCCTATAACCTTCTTAACGAGGAAAAGAAGTAGCTTCTCCTCTATAATGGTATTGGTATTATAGTACTGCTTCTTCTTACAAAAGGCCTAAGAAGACGCGCGTTAGCTATAAGTATACTACTCTATAAAGTATCTAGCTACCTACCTTAAACTCCTTCTACTTCGGCTTATAATTTAAAGATATGTTTTTAGGCCTCTCGGCACGCGTAAGGGCGAGGATACTCTGCGCGTTAGCGCGTAGTTTGGCATTATTCGTGACGTTAATCTCTACGCGACTAATTAACGCTATTTTTAAGATAGGACGCTGCTAGAGAAGCTGTGCCCTAGGGGGGTTCCTATTTTTTATATATACACAGACAAAGACCGGGGAGGAGAGGTAGAGAAAGTATATTTACTGGCCGTTTAGCGAGCGGATAAGTGACCTTACCGCATAGGGTAAATATATGGGCGCACGGCTGGGCCAATAGGCCAATAGTACGCGTGCATCAGCGGCTCGATCAGTAGGGGTAAAGACATTCGAAGATGTCCACGGCTTGGCTGCAGGCTCGGCCGTGGACATCCGCGAATGTCGACGGGGGTTGTATGTGTCACGTGCGGCTCAGCGACTGATCGGGCGCTCAGCCGAGCCGTGAACACCAACACATCGACTTTTCTCCTTACAGCCTGTACGACCTCCAGTGTCCCCCCCCCCCTATGTGCGCGCGCAATATATAGCAATTTCGGTAATTACTAGTTAAGTGCACCATCCAGCGTAGATACAGTGCGCTTGCCAAAAGAGCCGTGCGCTTGCTAGAAGAGCTATACACCTATAAGAAAGGCAAAGCCTTTAAATTTTTAAGCTTAATTATAAAAGTTAAACTTAAAATTCTCTAGTGCGTATGAAGCGAAATTGCTATGTGTTGCGCGCGTATATAAGGGGGGGGGGACACTAGAGGTTGTATAGGCTGTACTTCCTTATATAGAACTTAAAGCTATGCCTTACTAGCCGAGTGCTCTAGATATAGAAGATCGTCTATAAGCAGCTTTAATAGCCTAGCGAATAAAAAATCTTTATAAAAGCGCCGAAGCTTATATAAAAGTCTAGAAAGTTTTAAGCTAGCGTATACGCAAGCATAGGTGTGTATTTTGCGGCCTATATAATGTATCCTAGAGTCTACCTAGCGTATATTAAGGTATAGAAACAATTAACCGCTCTAAAAGTAGGCGGAAGAGTCTGTAGCCGCCGCTATAGCTATAGCTATAGCTTTTATTATGCAACTTTAGGAGGCTAGTAAGAAGGTAGTAGAAGAAGCTACTTACCAAAGGATTTGCAGGAAGGATGATGCGATAATTTATAATAGCTTTTACTAATTATTTACCACTAAATTAGCATTTTAGTGAATTTTAATTTCAAATCGGTTATAACTAGGGTTACCTTTATAACCCCATCACATACGTTAATTAACGGCTAGATTTAAATAAATCCTTAACTTTAGCTTATATAAGATAGAGCTTTAAGCTATATAGCTAGTAATATAGTAGCTAGGCTTCTTATATAAGGAATAGTTTTATAATAAAGCCTTATAGTAGGAACTACGGTAAACTTATTAATAGGCTAGGTATATAGGTAAATAAGAAGTTAATAATATAATAATATTAGGTGGGCTTGACGAAATCGGCCTCTGCATTTTTACGCGGTGGAGCCCGGGAACCTGGCAGCTACTATTGATGTTCCATTTGGATCGTGTCAATAGACTACCAGAGCAAACGCAGAGACGTGTATACGGCTGCGCAGCGCCTGCGCAGCGACGTGGTGGTGGTGGTGTGAAAATTTTTTCACTGGGGGGTGAGCCCCAGTAAAAAGTTTAAACATAGCTACCACGTCTATTATACACGTTCGGTCATTCGAATCGACAAGCAATTATCCCTCCGGCGTACCCCCTCCCTCCTATAAATACTATATACACCGCGCAGTACCCACATATACGCGAACAATCCGCGCCCTAAGCGTAGCAGAGGCCCCCTATTTTAACATTACCTGGTAATCTGGGTATCTAGTTATAGGGACTGGTCCCCCCTATTAAATACTAGAGCGTCCTTCTATACCTCACAAATAGGTATAAGGGCCTGGGTTTAGGCCCTAGGGCTTAAGCGATACCAAGTTATATACATCCTGTTATAGAAACCTTTTAATAGAGGAATGGATAAGAGACCTTAGTATATAGGCCCGGGCGGAGCGCAAGCGTCATTATTAGGAGATATTTATAGGAGACTTAGAAAAGGAGCTAGGGACAGGCATACGACTTTATATAGGCAATATACAAGCGTAGCAAATTGGTTTAAGTGGCAGACAGGGCAAGACAGGCATTTTAGACACTTTCCCGCGTAAGGGGAAAGTCTCAGAGCAGTAACCTGACGGTGTTTTTCCTCCCGTTAATGTAGTACGGATGCTATCTGGAAGTATTACCTCTCACGTCTCCCCTGGAAGTTTTTTGTTCACCCAAAAATGGGGTTTTTCTCTATAAATAAGGAGGTTTTTTCCCATAGGAATTAGTCTGCGTGGACCCATTAGGGGGACCGGGTCGGACGGTAAATTAAATCTATTATTATTATTATTAATATTAGGTAAAACCTAAGTAAATAGTTATATAGCCACAAGGTATGGGCGACCCTAGGGCAACCTAAGGGTGACTCGCCCGTAAGGCATATGCTCTATATATACCTAGAAAAAACCCTTTCTACCTTATATATAGACTCCTCCTTTTCCCTTAAGGATTCGTCTCTGTCTATATAATATACCTATTATTCTATTATTAGACTTCCTATCTACATCCTTACCTTATATTTAAATCCTTACTAATCCCCTTAGGAGGATAGCCAGTTTAATTTTTCTACAATACCTCTGAAAAGAAAACTAACACCTACACCCAATAGTAATACGCTAGCAATGCAACCGCAGAATACCTTAAGATCTAGTGTAGACGAAACTACTAAAAGCATACTAGTAGCATCTAAGCTATTTTCTAAATCTTAAAATAATTAGATATCTATAAACGCTAGAGACTAGTTTAATTTATATACCTAGGCTTAATAAAAGCTTAGTAAGGTTACTAGCGTCCTACCTAATACCACTAATATAAAGGAGCTAGATAAGCTAGCTAAGAAAATAGCCAACTTACGGAGCATTATTAATTCGATAAAGCCCTCCCGTTACCTCTTTAGTAAAGAGCATAAGTTACGCGGTAAACGTATACGCCGATTAAATCTTAACACCCTAGTTAAGAAGTCACTACCCAATATTAGCGGTACTACTTAATAGCATTTTAACTAGTAGATCGCCGTAGTTAAGAACCAATTTAAGGTTAATAACGCTAACTATAACTATAAGCAACACACGCGCTAGACTATTAAAGGTCTTATAAAAGAAAAGACAATTACCTAACTAGTTTATTACCGGTTAGGTACTAAGGATAAGGGTCCTTTACTATAGGACAAATTTAAGACTATAGTCCAAGACTAGATTAGGAACCCTATAGTAAGACGCTTTAATAACGCTATAATGTACTATACGGCTATTATAAAGGAGAACTAGAGGTTTAACGTCTTCCTAGCCCGTATACGTAGCTTAAAGGACCTCTTCTTATATACCCCTTTTATCAATCCTAAACAATAGGTAGACTTTTAGTTCTTATATCTCCTAGCCCACCTATAAGCAAAGCTCTTCCGCTAAAACTTCGCCTAATAGGTAAGAACCGCTAAAGACCTCTTTAACAAAATCCGCTATATAAAGCAATTGCTTAATACCATAAAGCTCGCGGAAGATCGCGTAAGTAGTAGCGGCAAATTATCGCGTATAAAGCGCGGTTACAGCACAGGCTCTATAGAGTTAGGCTTAGGGAACAGAACTTAAAAAGGGCAACGCTTTTCTAAGTAAACTCCTAGGGAGACTACCTAAAAGCCAGATAGCTTAGGGGACCCCCTAGACGCTAGTACTATATAGGCGAGTCAAAGGACCGCAGGCGGCCACTATAAGAAACACTAGAAGTAGGCTAATAAGAAGAAGTTAGCTCGGGCTTCGGAAAACCTAAAGCCCTAGTAGCGTATCTTTCTTAATTATAACTAGGGCCTAATACAGAGGGAAAGAAGAAATGTATTATAGTATATATCGCGATAGATACGCCCTAGGGTAAAGTCCGCCTATATGCTTTATATAATAATAGGTGCCAAATTAACCTTATTAATTAAGATATTGTCTATAGGTTTAACCTACCTATACGCTACGCGCTACGTTTACGTAAACCTATTATATATTTCCTTAATAGCAACCAGATAATAATCTAGGATGCTTATAATCTAATAGTTACCACTAGCGACTCCTAGGGTACCTCTTACACTATTAACCCGCAGACCTTTTAGGGCGGCTTATTTAATAGTTATAATATGGTTCTTAGATAGGATTAGCTCGCAGAAGTAGATCTATTAATTAGCTTCCGTTCTAGATAGTTTATCTAGGGTACTTCGGACCCTAAACGCCTCTAAATAGTCACCATTAACGCTCTCCTAGCAGATATTAAGGCTAGCGAAATAGTCTATTCGCTATAGCCAGAAGACTCCTTCTCTACGCCGGTCGTAAATATAATAAAGGACCTATTATTACTAGCAGCAAGTACCTATACAGACCCTCCGGATATAGAGACACCAGTTATAAACATAGTAGAGGACCTACCGTTACTAGCAGCGAGTACCCGCAGAGACCCTCCGGTGCTAGCGCAGATTACCTATATATAAGGAGGAGGTAATCAAAACCCTAAAACTATTAAGTATACTATAGCAGAGCTATATACACTCTCTATATAAGTATACCTACGAAACATATATTAGCCGCACCCTTCTCTTTACTAGCTCCTAGAAGTATACTACTATATAATAGTCGCTTTAACCTCTATAGCCCCTAGCCTACCAGAGGTATATAAGGAAGAAATTAATATCTTTTTTAATAAGCTAGCAAGCATACTACCGCAGAACTCTAAGTACGACTATGCAATTAACTTAAAAAAAGGCAAGACGCCACTATAAATGCCCCTCTACAACCTCTTATAGAAAAAGTTATAGATCTTATAAACAGTGCTCTTAAAAAGAGCTAGATTAGGCCCAGCAAGTTTCCTACTAGAGCGCCCATCCTCTTTATACTAAAAGCAGATAGTATAATATGGCTATACGTTGACTATAGACGCCTAAATAAGATCACAATTAAAAATCGGTACCCCCTACCACTAGTCAGTAAGCTCTTTAATAGGCTTAACTATATAAAGATATTTATAAAGCTAAATCTTTATAATACGTACTATAGGATTCGCATTAAAAAGGGAGATAAATAGAAGACTGTATTTAAGACACGCTATAGTCACTTTAAGTACCTAATAATGCCCTTTAGTCTTACTAACACCCCTATAACTTTCTAAAGCTACATTTATAAAGCTCTAGGAACCCTAGTAGATACTATTTACGTAGTTTACCTAAATAATATTCTTATCTACTTAAATAACAAGGATAAGTACGTTAAGCACGTTAAGTAGGTACTACAATAGCTCCGCGCTTAGGGCCTATACGCTAAACTATTAAACTATATCTTTTATATTAAGAACGTTAAGTTCCTAGGCTTTATTATTACCCCTAGGGGTATTATAATAGACCTAGACCGCGTAAAAGCTATTAAAAAATGGCCTAAGCCTAAGTCCTATAGGGACATCCAGGTCTTCCTTAGCTTTGCTAACTTCTATAGGCAATTTATCTAGAACTACTTGGATACCGCATACCCCCTATACGCACATCTTATATAGGCACATTATAACCTAATATTAAATAGGGAGAAGAAGAAGAAGTGTAAGTTAAAAGGGCTTACTAAATAGTATTAACCCTAGTCCTAGCCCGATAACGCGTAGTAGGCGTTCCGTAAACTACGCGCTGCGTTTATATAGGCTTCTCTACTTCGCCACTTTGACCTTAATCTACCCCTAATAGTAATTACTAACGCTTTTAATTATATCTATAGCGGTATACTTCTATAGCCTTTGGGGTAGGGAGATTAACTCCACTGGTATCTAATCGCCTACTATAGTTAGAAGCTTACTAGCCTAAAAGTATGGTATAATACATATAATAAAGAACTACTCGCTATAGTGCAATACTTTAAGACATGGCGCCATTACCTTAAACACGCCGCGTATATAACGCGCGTACTCTGCAATTATAATAATCTTAAGTACTTTATAACTACTAAGAGCTTATCTGCTCGCTAGGCCTAATACACTAAGAAACTAGCTAAGTTCGATTTTAAGATTAAATATAAGCCAGGTAAGATAAATTCTACTAACACACTATCCTAGCGCCTGGATTATACTAAAGGCTTTAAAAATAGCAGTAAGAGGATAATCCTTAATGCTATACTGCCTATATTATAGTAAAAGTTGCGGGTTATAGGCCTTATAGGCGGCCCTAGTACTACTATACCAAACTAGTAAGTAGCATACGTGCAGTATATAAGCAACCCTCGCGAACTTAGCGCCGGCGGACTAGAGCGTCCTACTATTCTCTTTAAGACCACTTCAACTAACCTAATGGCGCTTAACCCTAGGGAAGACCCCTTGGCCTAGGCTATAGTCCCCTATAATAACCTAGCGAGTTACCTATATATCGCACGTTACTTCGCTAGCACTAACTTTGCGTAAAGTCTCGTACTACGGCAAGAGGTAGTAGTAGCTACTTTAGCCGAAATAGCGTTTATAGAACACCCCCCTAAGTTACTAGTTAATTTTATTTATAGAGTATAAAAAAGGGACGCCTTTACACGCTCTATATATAATTAGTTAACCTAGGAACAAGTTCCTACTAGTAATAAGGACTATACCCTTAATAATTAAGGACTCCTAAGGCAAAATAATAAGGTCTAGGTGCTAAATTACATACTATTATAATAGGAGATCCTTAAGCGGAATCATAACGATCCTATAGGCGGCCACTATGGTTTTAACTATACTTTTAAGGTAATCGCGTAGAAGTATGCTTAGAACGGCCTTACCTAGAACCTCCGTAAATACCTAGATAATTATAATACCTACTAATGCTCTAAATCGCGCCACTATAAGCCCTATAGTGAGCTATAGCCTCTCTAGGCCCCCACCTAAGCCTAGCGGCATTATTTACTTAACTTTATTATAGATCTCCTAGAGTCTAAGACTCCTAATAGCGTAGAGTATAACTCCGTCCTTGTCCTTATAGACCGTTTTATAAAGCTAGTACGCTACTATCTAGTGCGTAAGACAATTAATACTACACAACTCGCAGAACTTTTATTTAGAGTCTTTATATAAATAGGGCCTCTAAACAATATCGTCTTTAATAGGGGGAGTATATTTATAAGCGAGTACTAGAGCACTATGTGCTACTATCTCCGCGTTTAACGTAAACTTAGCACTATATTTCACCCGCAAATAGATAGTTAGATAGAGCGTTAGAACCAGAAGCTTAAGGTATACCTACGTATATTTACGAACTAGAAACAGTCTAATTGGGCCTCCCTACTTAAAGAAGTAGCATTTACCTATAACTCTAAGGTCTATACCATAATAAAGCGTTCCCCTATTAAGCTCGCCTATAGCTAGCTACTAAACGTCTTAGACGGAGTCCCAGACAGCGTTTAAGACGCTTAATAAGGTAGGGAGGGGTCTAAGTTAACAAATATCCAACTCGCAGAGACGTACCTATAACGCCTACACCTTACACATAAGGTAGCGGCGGCGTTAATAATATACACCTAAAAGCTTCAGGCAAAATACTACAATTATTACCACCTAGCTAAACACTTCGCCGTCGGTAAACAAGTCCTACTTTCCTCTAAGAACATCCGCACAAAACGTCCCTATAAAAAGCTTAACTATAAGTTTATGGGACCGTTTTAGATCCTAGAGCGCGTAGGGTAGCAAGTATATAAGCTAGAGCTTCTACCTACTATAGCACGGCTCCACCTAGTCTTCTATATCTCCCTACTAGAGCCTTATAGGTCACGCCCTAGGTTTTAACCCCCGGCAGTAGAAGAGCTTAAAGAAGGCAGCTGGGAAGTAGAAGCAATTGTCGCCTACTAGGATCGTACTAGATAACCATAGTACCTTATTAAATAGCTAGGATGGTTAAATAAGTATAATAAATAGAAATACAAGACAGAACTTAAGAATTATTAATAACTGCTAAACGAGTACTGCAAGCGGAATACCTTAGCCTTATAGCTAAAGCGCAGGTAAAAAGTAAGCGCCGCTATTAAAATATAACCTATATTAAAGCGGAATAGAGGACGTCCTAAGGGATTAAAGAATAAGTAATAATTGCTATAAAAACTGCGGCGTATATACGGGGTGAAGTTTTAATTTATTAATATCCTATACCTAGTCCGTCACTCTATGCCAGCTAAGCAGATTATTTATATATTAGAAAATAGGCCCATTTATAACTAGGGTCTATTTAACCAGGGTCTATAACCTGCTAGTAACCCGCTAGTAGCAACCTATACTAATAACTTATACTATTCTATACATATACTATATAGATAACGCGTAAGGCTAAAGTATGGGTTAGCGGCGGATTTAATAGGTATATAGCCTTACCGTCCTAAACCTAGCTATATGCAAGTAACCTATAACCTACCTACAAAGTATATACGGCGCTACGCCGGTATAGCGTAAGGCTAAAGTAGGGTTAGCGGCGGATTTAACAGGTATATAGCCTTACTGTCCATAAATCTGGCTGTATATAAATAACCTATAACCGACCCGCGAGGTACTAGCGACCTACCTATATAAGCGAGCTTTTAGAATATTTCTGGTCTACCAAATTCAGGCGATGGTATTAAGCTCCACTAGCTCTACCTATTAAATAGACCAATTAGGATTTTCTATACCGGGTATATAAAATCGCTACTAGCTTAGTTAAATGTGGGGGAGTCTTAGCAAGGCAAATCTAACCAATTAGATAACTTCGACCGCCGGTTAAAGTTCCTTAACATCTTCGCGCCGCGTATATGTACCACCCGTCTCTTTATACGCAAAATTAAGACGCTCTTTCCCCTCTAAATTTTTTCCTTACTAAGGTTTTTTATGGGGTTTTATTAAGGCTTAAGTATATAAAGGATTAGGGACAACCCTTTTTAAAGGGGGGGGGCATTATTAGGTAAAACCTAAGTAGATAGTTATATAGCTGTAAGGTATGGGCGACCCTAGGGCAACCTAGGGGTGACTCGCCCATAAGGCATGTGCTCTATACGTGCCTAGGGAAAACCCTTCCTACCTTGTACACAGACTCCTCCTTTTCCCTTAAGGATTCGTCTCTGTCTATACAATATACCTATTGTTCTATTATTAGACTCCCTATCTACATCCTTACCTTACAATAATAACTAGTAAAGTAGTTGCCTAATAGATTAACTCTAATTATATTCTAAGATTTACTATAAGGATATTACGAACGCTTTAAGTACAATATTACGACTATTTAGAGAGTAGTTAGAAGAAGCTAGTTAGTTAATTTAGGCACGGTCTAGAATAGAGCCAATAGAGCTATATGACGAGGAATGGTAACTAAGGTTATATAACGTAATCTATATAATCTGTAAGATCTATAGGATCTGTAATAGAGTAAGTAAAGTATATATACCTTACGTATAAAGGGGATTTCTTAGGAGTACGGTTGTGTATTTAAAGGACTACAGTCCCTACCTAGATAGTTCTCTCCTTTATAGTAAATCTTAGAATATAATTAGAGTTAATCTATTAGGCAACCACTCCACTAGTTATTATTATATTATTAACTTCTTATTTACCTATATACCTAGCCTATTAATAAGTCTACCGTAGTTCCTACTACAAGGCTTTGTTACACATTTACTACTAAGGTTATAGTATTAATAAAGTTAAATAATATACTACTAAAAGCAGCCACCACAACGCCATTAACGGCGGCAACTACTTTAAGGTTAGAAAACGATATTAGTATAATAAACACTAACTTATAGCAACCTATAACAGTTAAATAACTATAAGAGATAGTTAACTAGTTAATAGAAAATAATATAATGCTAGAAAATAGGATTAATAGGATAGGAGTAGTAAAGATTAAGTTACTATTAATTAAGAGGTACTTAAGGGAAAGATTAAAACTTAAAGGATTTTTTATGTAAATATACTTTAAGGTTACGTAAGAAGGAGTAAAGCTACTAATACCTATAGATCGAATAGCATATGCGGGACTATTCCTATTAGGGAGAGTACTTAAGTAGTTTAAGCCTTACCTTATAGAGATATAAGCAAATAGGATAATAACTACTAATTAAGAGGTGCGGTTTATATTTATAAGCTAGGAAGGGTTTATAGAGCAACTTATATAAATATTTAGAGACCTAGAGGCAGTAACTACGGCGGAAAAAAACTCTAAGATATTACGCAGTAAACCTTAGCAATTAGGTATATAATATAGTTCTAGACGCTAGTAATATAAGTTAAGTAGAATAATAAGGCGCTTATAGTATAGTATAAGTAAGGACTTAAGGCTAAAGTCTAAGATATAATTATCCTAATAGAAGATGCGAAAACCCTAAGGGAACTAATAAATTAAGTAATTAAAATTAATAATTGGATCTACCAAAAGAAATAGGCTAAGAGAGGCTAGGATAGAGTTCTATAGTTATATAAGGCGTAGAGTATATAACAACTAAAGCTAAGTTAGAAACTATAGTATAGCGTAAAGCTAATAGACCTAAGTAGTACTAAAGAATCTAGGAAATAAAATAAGAAATTATAGAAACCTAGAGAACAAGAATTAAGTAATTAAAGGTCTAAAGAGCAGAGGCTAAATTAAGGATTTTAATAGCAGAAGACATTTAGGCGGACTCTATAGTAAGAAAAATGGTTTAAAGAGGGAGCTTATATAAACCACGGAAAATAAGGTTATTACATTAAAGACTATAAAAGTAGTTAAAGTTACTATATAGTAAAAGGAATAAGACTAGTAAATAACATATATATATAGAGGAATAATAATATACTATAAGAAATAAAAGAATATTTAATTAAAAGCTTTACATTTTATTATAATAATGTATGCTAAATTTATAAGGACGCTAAATATAGCGTAAGCTATTAGCTATAGGAGCTATACTTAGTAGAATATAAAGGAACTAATAAACTAGTTTATAGATCGGATATTAAGGACAATAAATTTAATATAGGCGAAACATTCCGTAATAATAAGGTAATAAAGGTAGCTTATTAGGAGTATATAGACCTTAGAGATATTACATAAGAGGTAAAGAATAATTTCACTATAGAATAGGGAACATTAGTAGGGATTAAAACCCTACTAGATATAATATCTATCGCTTCGCGAGATATAAGAGAAGTAGGATAGTAAGCTACTTTAGCACTTAATAAAAGCAAAAGGCTAAAAGCTTAAGATTTTTAAGACGAGATATAAAATAACTAAGATTCTTAAGATAAAATAAGGTAAGCTTAAGGACTTATAACGGATAATAACTAATAGAGTAGAGTAATAGCTTAGTTTAGCAATATATAAATAAGCTTAGGACGAAGTTTCCTAAAGGTATAAAACTCTTAAAACGAGATAAGTAAGATTTAAGACTCTTAAGATAAGATAAGAATACTAGTAAAGCCTAGTTAGACTAAGGCTAGAGTTAAGCTTAAGATAAAAGTAAGCTTAGGATTAAAAATCCTATAGGACTAAGATTTCAGTAATAGAATAAGGACTATTAAAGAAATTACGAGTAAGGCTTAGCAATAGGATTAAAGTATTAATACTAAGATTAAAAAGTAAGAAGACTTTAAGGATCTATTTATAAGATGTAAACTAAAAGAAACTATAAAAGAGTTTAGGCAAAGAATTATCGTATAGTAAGAATAGAAACTAGATAAGAGATCTAGTATATTAGGGCGTATAAGGGATAGAGCACCTATATAAAGAATTACTAATAGGCCTAGGGTAAGTATACTAAGAGCTAAGTAGCTTATTAAACTAGAAGATAAAAAGGATCTAAAGATCTTTACTAGGTTTAAAAAACAATATATAAAAGGCTATTATAATATAGTAATAAGAAAATACTTCCTTATAGATAAGCTATATATACTCTAGCAGCTATACTAAAAGTAGTATAGGTAATGATATAATAACGAGTAGGAAGATTTTTATATGTAGTTAGATAAATAAGTTATTTAGGACTACCCGATTATAGAGAAGGCTATAACTTATATTAAAGGAGCCTTAATTATAACGTTAAAGGATCTAAAGGAATAATTAGAGGACTAGAGAAGTAAATAACGTATCTTAGTACCTATAAATAAAGTTATAACGTTTAGATTAACATAATAGAGGTTTAAACTTAAAAATAAAGATAAGTTAAGAGTTAACCTAAAGCACCTAGTATACTATACGCTATTATAAATTGCATATATAGACAATATATATAAAATACACAAGGGTCTAAAAGAAAAGAATTGGAAATACCCTATAAGGATATATTAGGCGCTAGATAAGTAATAGTATAGAAATTCTAAGTATATATACGGCTGGCATTTAATAGAAGTTTAAGAGTTAGGAGACTTAATACTTTAACTAAAATAATTCCTTATAGAAGAATACTTAGATGGATAATAGTAGTAAAAATGCCTAAAGAATATATATCTATAGTATATAAAGAATAAAAAGTAAACTAGGTATTAGCTAAAGAGTAAGCCAAGCATAATAGGATTAAGTAGCTAATAGTTAGGAAAAGTAGAGGCCTATAAAATTAGAGGGAGCTAGTAGTAAAGCCTTAGACCCTTAAAGGAATTTAAGGACAATACCTAAATTTATAAGTTAAATAGTAAGATTAGCAGTTTAAAGCGCTAATAGATAGTAGAGTAATGCAAAACTATATCTTATTAGTAGTAGTTAAAAGAATAGGATTACCTTATAGATAGAAGGAGTAATCTTACCTATTAGTTATAATTTTAGGAGATCCAATAGCCTATAGAGGAGGGATTATTAATCTTAAAATAGGACCTATTTAGATAACCATTAAAGGGAGATAAATTAAGATATTTTTTAATATCTTACCATTAGGACGGAATAAGGCAGTATTAGGTATACCTTAATTATAGAAATATAACCTAAGGATTAATTAGATTATAGGTTAGGTTAATATTAGAGATATATAATGCTATAAAACGCGATAGCAAACTAAGTTAATATAGTACTAAGTTAAAGCGATATATAAAGAGACTAAGCGAAGCTTAAGTTATATACTAAAGAGATACTATAAGTATAGTAAAAAAACTATAGAGCCTAGAAAGTAAAAAGCTAGTAGATTATATAGTATAGGACTATAAGATAGAGTTAAAACTAAGAATAAGTTTAAGGTTCTTTCTAACCTATAAGCTTACGGAAGAAAAGTTTAGAGTACTTAAAGAGTTTATCTAAAAGAACCTATAAAAGGGATATATTAAACCATCGCAGTTATTAGTAAGTTATCCAGTATTATTTATACTAAAGAAAAATAGGAAACTTAGGCTATGCATTAACTATAAATAGTTAAATAGTATTACTTAAAAGGATAGGTATCCTTTACCCTTAATTAGCGAAATTTAAGATTAAATAGGTAATATGTAAATCTTTATAAAGATAAATCTAAGATAGGCGTACTATTAGATTAAAATTAAGAAAGGCGATAAATAGAAGGTAGTCTTTAGGTTAAGAAAAGGACTATATAAACCATTAATTATATAATTTGGATTAATAAACGCACTAGTAACATTTTAGAAACGAATTAATAGCGTATTAGAAGAACACCTTAATAAGTTTATTATAGTATACCTTAATAATATTATTATTGTCGGTATCACCCGGGGGGGTACTGCAATTGCAATACAAGGTAACTGGTTCTTGATTCATTCGTGTCTTTTGCCGAGGATCGTAAGGATCGCGGTGCCTAAATAGGGGGCTGATGAGTCACCGTAAGGATGACTAATCAGAGACATGACCACGTAACCTCTACTCATACAGACAATTATCTACTTAATAACTAAGGGAGAATACGGGGAATACGTTAAATAGGTTTTAAAGAGACTATAAGAAGAATAGATACTAGTAGTAATTAAAAAATACGAGTTCTTTATAAGGAAGACTAATTTCGTTAAATTTATTATTAAACTAAATTATATTAGTATGGACCTAAAGAAGATTAAAGTTATAGTAAGTTGGTAAGAACTAGAGAATATAACGCAGTTAAGGTTATTTTCAGGGGTTTGTAACTACTATAAAAGGTTTATAGCATAATAGTTAAAAAATATTAAACTATTTACTAGGCTTATTAAGAAAGAGGAACTATAGATATAGGGAGATAAATAAAAAAAGTTATTTAAGGAACTTAAGGAATTATTTACCTAAGAACTAATCCTTAAAATCTATTAACTAGGACTAGACATAGTTGTGGAAACGGATATATTAGATTATATATTAGGAGTATACTTACTATAGAAGTATAAGGACGCATAGCACCCAGTATTATACTATAGTAGAAAGATAACACTACTAGAGTTAAACTATAACGTCTATAATAAGGAGTTATTAGGTATAGTTATAGCACTTAAGAGATAGAGAGCATTCTTATAAGGTATAAAAAAAACTATTTATAGTTAAAATAGATTATAAAAACCTAATAGGGTTTCTAATAATAAAAGAACTTAATTAGAGATAGGTTAAATAGGCAAAGATACTTATAGAATACTATTTTAAGATTTAGTATACTAAAGGAACTAAGAATATAAGAGTAAACGCACTTAATAGAAAAGCTAAACTATAAAATAATAAAAAAAACTATTAGGAGCAATACTACGTAAAGATAAGGATAGATAGATTAAATATAACCACCCTAAACTAGTAGTAACTTAAGAGGATAATAAAGCAGAAAGAGTCTATAAGATACTAAAAAGCTTTTAGGTATAGAGAATTATAAAAATATAACTAGAAGATCTATAGATAGATATATATAAAAATTAAGAAGTAAAGTATATCCTAAAGAGTATAGCAGAGCATTTTATAGAAGATTTCTATAAAGGAATAACTTAAGGACATAATAGAGTAACAGGCTTAGTATTAAGACTTTAAAAAAAATACATTATTAATGGAATCTAGAATATCCCAAGAAAAGTAATAAAAGAGTATTTAGATTGCTAAAGAAATAAACTAATAAGGCATAAGCTATATAAAGGGCTATAACCTATTAAAATACCAGAAAGACTATAGGAGGTCATATTATAGGACTTTATTATTAAGTTACTAAAGTTAAAAAACCCTATTACCGGATAAGATTATAACGCGATCTTGGTAATAGTAGATAAGTTAACTAAATAGGGCTACTTTATAGTATATATAGAAGAAATCTTAGCGAAGGATATTACTAGAATCTATATTAAAGAAGTGTTTATAAAATATAGAGTACTAAGTAAGATTATATCGGATAGAGATTTAAGATTTATAGCAGCATTTTAAGAGGTATTCTTAGTAGAGTAAGGAGTTAAAACAGTAACTTCCACTATATATTATCTATAGACAGACAGTTAAATAGAAAGACTAAATTAAACACTAAAGCAGTATCTAAGATATTATATTAATTACGCACAGAATAATTAGGTATTGTTATTACTAGTTATATAGTTTATATACAATATAACGCTATAAGAAGGAATAGGCATATTACTATTTAAGGCAAATTATGGATATAAGCTAAAAATATCGTTATTACTATAGCAAGCGAAGAAAATAAGTAGTATAGCTAAAGAAAAAATAAAGACACTAATAAACCTTTATATAGACCTTATAGAATTAATAAAGAAAGTATAAGAGAGAATAAAAAGGTACTATAATGCTAAGAGATCTAAGGGACTAGATCTTAGGGAGGGAGATAAAGTATAGCTACTATATAAAATTTTTAAAAGTTAACAACTAAGTAAGAAGTTGGACTATATTAAACTAGGACCTTTTAAAATTATATAGAGGATTTTACTAGTTATATTTAAGTTAAACCTACTAGCTAAAATAAAGATCTACCCTATATAGTATATTATAATACTAGAACTAGCATATAGGAATATTAAGCTATTAGTTTATAAGGCAGATATATATAGAGGATAAAAGGAAGACAAATAGCAAGTTTTAAAAATCGTTAATTATAAAGATATTAACGATAAAATATAGTATAAGGTTAAGTAAATAGGCTACACTAAGACTACCTAGAAGCTACTAGAGAATCTAAAAAACGCTATAAAAAAGGTATAGGAGTATCGGAAGAGATTAGGTTAGGTAGTATTAATAAAAAAAATTACTAAAGAATAAGTTACCTAAGGGGGACCTAAGAAGAGTAGTTGCTAAACTACTTAAATCTATTTTCTTCTTAGATAGAAGAGAATCCGTTTTTTTATTACTAAGTTCCTATAAACCTTATTTTATAAGTTTCTACTTCTTAAAATAAACCTTCTTATAAACCTTCTTAAGACGGATTAACTAAGTAAACGCAGTAAGATAAGACTTAAGGGCCCGTTGCTAAGCATTGGCCACCTCTTATTTAGTATTATAAAAATAACGTAATTCTACTAGGGCAATAAATAGTTTATTATCTAGCCGCGTAGCAGTAAATTAAATATAAGACCTTAAGATAAATCAATTAGGGAACTAGATAACTATTAAAAGTAATAGGTTATATATATTTAGTATTAAAAATAAAGCAAATATTATAGGACAAATAAATATTCGCTTTAGTGCACTCTAAGTAAAAAGATAGTTATTAAGAAGATAGACTCGCTAACGCAATATAAACTAACCCCTCTTTTAAATAATAAGAATATAGAGATAGTATAATCTTACTAAGAGATAATATTATAGTAATAGTGCGAATATAATAAATAGTTAAAGAAGAAGAAAAAGCTTTAGGTATAATAAGTAACAATATTAACTAAATTAATTAGATAGATATTATACCTTTAATAAATAACTTAAAAATATTTAAAATATTTAAGGACAAAGATAAAGAGAAGGGAAATAGTGTTATGGACGCTTTAAGTATAATATTATAACTACTTAAAGAGAAGTTAGAAGAAGCTAGTTAGTTAATTTAAGTATAGTTTAAGATAGAGCTAATAGAGCTATATAATAAGGAATAGTAACTAAGGTTATATAACGTAATCTATATAATCTATAAGATCTATAGAATTTATAATAGAGTAAGTAAAGTATATATACCTTATATATAAAGGGGATTTCTTAAAAGTACGGTTATATATTTAAAGAACTATAATCCCTACCTAAATAGTTCTCTTCTTTGTAGTAAATCTCAGAATATAATTAGAGTTAATCTGTTAGGTAACTACTCTACTAGTTATTATTACGTTATTAACTTCTTATTTACCTATATACCTAGCCTATTAATAAGTTTACCGTAGTTCCTACTATAAGGCTTTATTATAAAGGAGAAGAACTATCTAAGTAGGGACTATAGTCCTTTAAATACACAACTATACTTTTAAGAAATCCTCCTTATACGTAAAGTACGTCTTATATATAAGGTACGTAAGTTCCTCTTATTTCTCTTATTTAATATATAGCACGTTATATAACCTTAGTTACTATTTCTTATTATATAGTTCTATTAGCTCTATTCTAAACTATACCTTAATTAACTAACTAGCTACTTTTAACTCCTCTCTTAGTAGTTATAATATTGTACTTAAAGCATCCGTAATACTATCTCCCTTCTTTCTATCTTTATCCTTAAAAACTTTTAATATCTCTAAGTTGTTTACTAGAGGTATAATATCCATCTAATTAATTTAGTTAATATTGTTACTTATTATACCTAAAGCTCCTTCTTCTTTATACGCTTAATATTATGCCCGCACTATTACTATAATATTATTACTTAGTAAGATTATACTATTTCTATATTCTTATTATACAAAAGAGGGGTTAGTTTATATTATATTAGCGAGTCTATTCTCTTAATAACTGTCCTCTTATTTAGAGTACACTAAAGTAAATATTTACTTATTCTATAACGTTTGTTTTATATCTAATACTAAATATACACGTTTTATTATCCTTAATAGTTATTTAGTTCCCTAGTTAATTTATCTTAGGGTCTTATATTTAATCTACTACTACTTATCTTAATAGCGAGTTATTTTAAGCTCTTATTAAGTTAGAATATTCTTATAATACAGAATAGAAGGCCTTAAATACTTATATTATAGCATCTGCTTAGTTACTTTATCTTAAGAAAGTTTGTAAAAAGGGTTATTTTAAGGAGTAAAAACTTATAGAATAAGGTTTATAGGAACTTAGTAATAAAAAAACGGATTCTCTTCTAGCTAAAAAGGAAATAGATCTAAGTAGTTTGGTAACTACTCTTCTTAGGTCCCCCTTATATTAGGATTTTTTTTAGGCGCGTTATTGTAAATGAAAATCGGGGTCTGCAAAACCTGCGTAAGTCGCAATTTTGGCAATTTGCGGCGATTTGCAGCAATTTGCTACAAACACATAGGTTACCTATGCACGCGCCTGCCCAATCTATATGTTTGTGCAAATTGCTAAAATTGTAACTTACGCAGGTTTTATAGACCCCGATTTTCGCTTGCAATAACATGCCTAAAAAAAATCCTAATGTAGAGATTCTACACAAGGTTCTATACAAAGCTCTATATAAGGCTTTACACAAAGCTCTGCACGAAGCTCTACACGAAGCTCTATACAAAGCTCTGCATAAAGCTTTACACGAAGCTCTATATAAAGCTCTGCACAAAGCTCTATATAAAGCTCTGCACGAAGCTCTATATAAAGCTCTGTATAAAGCTCTACACAAAGCTTTATACAAAGCTCTATACGAAGCTCTACACGAAGCTTTGCACGAGGCTCCATATAAAACTCTATACAAAGTTCTACGTATAGAGGCTCTATACGAGGCTCTGTACGAAGCTCTATACAAAGCTCTATACAAAGCTCTATATAAAGCTTTACACGAAGCTCTACACGAAGCTCTATATAAAGCTCTACACGAAGCTCTATATAAAGCTCTATATAAAGCTTTACATAAAGCTTTACATAAAGCTCTATACAAAGCTATATATAAAGCTCTGCATAATACTCTATACAAAGCTCTACGTATAGAGGCTCTATACAAAGCTCTGCATAAAGCTTTATATAAAGCTTTGCATAAGGCTCTATATAAGGCTCTATACAAAGCTTTACGTATAGAAGCTCTATATAAGGCTCTATATAAAGCTCTATATAAAGCTTTGTATAAAGCTCTATATAAAGCTCTATACAAAGCTCTATATAAAGCTCTATATAAAGCTCTATATAAAGCTCTATATAAAGCTTTATATAAGGCTCTATATAAGGCTCTATATAAAGCTCTATATATAGAGGCTCTATACGAGGCTCTGTATAAAGCTCTATATAAAGCTCTATATAAGGCTCTACGCGAAGCTCTGCGTATAGAGGCTCTATACGAAGCTCTATATAAAGCCTTTATATATACGCGCGACACACTACTATTAGGTCCCCGCTATATTCCCAATAGCCTTAATACGTGCCTCTGCTAAGTATACCCCTTATATACACCTAGGTAGCCACCTTATTTTTTTACCCTTCCTTATATCCTACCTAGAAAGACACTAAAACGACAGCTAGCAGACGACTATCGCTAGAGCCAGACAACCATCGCCGGAGCTAGATAACTATCGCCAGAGCTAGATAACCGTCAGAGCTAGATAACCGTCGTTAGAGCTAGACGACCGTCGCCAGAGCTATATAATAACCGTTTAAACAACTAGCCAGTAAACACAATAAACGATTTAATTAATTAATTAAATTAAGGTGATATAGACAGGTAGGTACAGATAGGTAGGTATAGACAGGTAGGTATAGATAGGTAGGTATAGATAGGTAGGCATAAATATATAGGTATAAATGGGTAGGTATAGACGGATAGATAGATAGGTAGGTAGGCAAGTAGGCAGGTAAGTAGGCAGGTAGGTAGGTAGGCAGGTAGGTAGGCAGGTAGGTAAGTAGGTAGGTAGGTAGGTAGGCAGGTAGGTAGGTAGGCAGGTAGGTAGATAGGTAGGTAGGTAGGTAGGCAGGCAGGCAGGCAGGTAGGTAGGTAGATAGGTAGATAATTTAGAGCCTCTGCGAGAGGCTTCCCCCTTAATACCTAAAGTAGATAGCTCTATATTTTATATAGTTATAATATAAATATATTTAAAAGTATATTATAGAAATCTATAGGAATATATAATAATTTGGTTATTATATAATATAATTATTATTTATATAGTTACAATTTGTACAGTTTTTATAGTTTGTATAGTTTTTACAATTTATATAGTTTACGCGCTATTTATTTATAGGGTAGCGTTTTGCTGCAATTTATTTATAGGGGTAGCATTTTGCCGTAATTTGCTATTAGGTGCTGCGATTTTGTTATAAAACGTGCGTTTTGCGCAAATTGCTATCGACTATATTTACCTACCATAAACCGTAATAACGAGCCCAAAAAAAATCCTAATATAGGTAACTTATTCTTTAGCAATCCTTCTTTATTAATGCTACCTAACTTAATTTCTTCTAATACTCCTATATCTTTCTTATAGCGTTTTTTAGATTTTATAGTAGTTCCTAGGTTGTCTTAGTATAGCCTATCTACTTAACCTTATACTATATTTTATCATTAATATCTTTATAACTAACGATCTTTAAAACTTACTATTTATCTTCCTCTTATCCTCTATACGTGTCTGCTTTATAAACTAGTGGCTTAATATTCCTATATACTAGCTCTAGTATTGCGATATACTATATAGGGTGGATCTTTATTTTAGCTAGTTAGGTTAATTTAAATATAACTAGTAAAATCCTCTAAATAATTTTAAAAGGTCTTAGTCTAACATAGTTTAACTTCTTACTTAGTTATTAACTCTTAAAATTTTTATATAATAGCTATACTTTATCTCCTTCCTTAAGATTTAGTCCCTTAGATCTCTTAGCGTTATAGTACTTTTTTATTCTCTCTTATACCTTTTTTACTAATTCTATAAGGTCTATATAAAGATTTATTAGTATCTTTATCCTTTCTTTAGCTGTACTACTTATTTTCTTCGCTTATTATAGTAATAATAATATTCTTAGCTCGTATCTATAGTTTGCCTTAAATAGTAATATGCCTATTCCTTCTTATAGTATTATATTATATATAAACTATATAACTAGTAATAGCAATACCTAATTATTCTATATGTAATTAATATAATATTTTAGATACTATTCTAGCGTCTAATTTAATCTTTTTATTAATCTGTCTATTTATAGATAATATATAATAGAAGCTACTACTTTAACTCCTTACTCCGCTAAGAATACCTCCTAAAATACTACTATAAATCTTAAATCTCTATTTAATATAATCTTGCTTAGTACTCTATATCTTATAAATACTTCTTTAATATAGATTCTAGCGATATCTTCTGCTAAGATTTCTTCTATACATACTATAAAGTAGCCCCATTTAGTTAACTTATCTACTATTACTAAAATTATATCGTGCTCTTATCTAGTAATAGGATATCTTAACTTTAGTAATTTAATAATAAAGTCCTATAATATAACCTCCTATAATCTCTCTAATATTTTAATAGGTTATAGCCCCCTATATAGCTTATACCTTATTAGTTTATTTCTTTAGCAATTTAGATACTTCTTTATTACTTTTCTTATAATATTCCAGATTCTATTAATAATGTATTCTTTCTAAAGTTTTAACACTAAGCCTATTGCTCCATTATATCCTTAAGTTATTCCCTTATAGAAATCTTTTATAAAATGCTCTACTATACTCTTTAGAATATACTTTACTTTTTAATTTTCATATATATTTATCTATAGATCTTTTAGTGTTGGTATGTATATTTATATCACGTGTATAAAGCACGTGATCTACGCGAGACGCGTATATATACTATCAACACTACATTAGAGACCAAACAATCATCTAATAACTAACGCCGCATACGTATCGCAATACAGTGATATTTATGCACGTTGATTAAAGCATATATACCAACACTAATTAGTAGACGTATAGATTAGGAAATACGCAATAGCAAAGCTTAAAACCACGCATTAGTTAACTACTAACGCGTCAGATCACAGAGTTATCGCCCTATTTTAGTTAAAGGAGAAAGCTATATTACCCTTAAAGCTTAAGACCACGTATTAGCTTAACTACTAACGCGTCAAATCGCCTAGAGAATTATATCTTTACTTAGAGAAGATTACAACCTCCCTTAAGCTTAAGAGAATTTATACTAGCCTTACAGCCAATACAATAGATCGCTAAGAGAATAGCAGTCTTGCTAAGAACACTTTTATAGGCCTAACAGCTGTAGAGAACGTACATATAACCCTTAACCCCGACCTTAACTTTAACCTCAACTCTTACACCTACCCTTATACCTACAACTATGGCATTAGTGGAGGAATAAGAATGGGCTATAAAGGTCAGGAAACACAGTAGCGGAATTAATTTAGGCGAGACTATAAAGGACGAACTAGCGGAGTTTATAGAAACAAAGATTTATATATATAAAAAGGAGGACTTCTTAGACAATACCCTGTGGACTATATTTTAAAAAGAATTTAAGGAGTTTACCCTAAAAGACTTTTAAAAGATGCGTTCGGATACTAGAGCTAAGCTACAAAAACACCTACTTAAAAGAGGAGTGTATATTGCCAAGCATAATGCCAAAATTACCCTCTCTAATATATTATTTGATATTATTTAAGAAGAAGAATAATGTGAATGGACGAATAAGGACCTTATAGCAGCTATTAATAAGACAAAGGGACCGCTGAACACTAGAAGCTTATAAGATCGACTTAATCCCACCCGCGACGGTCTGGCTATAGGTTTAGCTACTAGCCTAAAACCAGCTTAGCCTATAGCTATAGCTTTAATACCGCCTAGAACACAGACACCTACCCCTATAACACCTACCCCTATAATACCTATACCCCGGCAAACTGCGCCAACTGCTACCTAATAGCAGTATCACCTTTAGCATAACCCTTAGCAACCTGGCCAATAGCAGTATACCCTATTATAATCTACCCTACAGCAGCAACTAGACTTAGGAGTAGGAGGAACAGCCTTATATAATAAAGAGGCTACTATAGTAGCAAAGATGTATATAGATAGCTAGAAATATGATGGAGTTAGCGAAAGCTTTAATTTTAAATTAACTATCTTCGAAGATATTTATAGAAGAGCTAGCCTACAACCAAACGATTATATAATTACATTCCCTACTATACTAAAGGGACTTATATAAGATCATTACTACAACCGTACCCTTTTAGCCAGAATATACCTAGAAGTATACACCTATATGCGGAACTTCTTTAAAGGACCTAAGTTTTATAGAAAAAACCTCGCGGAATGGAACGCAATTACACTATAAGGCATTATCGACGCGAATACTAACAAGCCTATATACTAGTGTCTTCAGCTACTAATTAACAAGCTGTGCAAGCAGTAGTATAGAATTAACTCTAAATTTTAAACACCACTATTTCTTACTAATAAACTAGTTATGGCTTGCTAGGGAGTTCCTACTTATAAAATTGCCGTCTTAAACCCTAGAGAAGACTTATCTTAGTTAATTAACAAATTGCAGTCTTTAATTGTTATATAGGAGAAGGAACACCCTAGCCAAGAAGTATATACTACCTTCTTTACGGATTACCGCTACTATAACCAAAATCGCGACCGAAATAACCGAAATCTTAGCCGTAACCAAATATATAGACAATTTAATAGTAACAGCAGATCTAAGGGACGTTGCTATATCTACTAGAAAAAGGATTGCCGTTTATAGAGACATATAAAGGAGGAACGTAATAAGGCTAAGGAGGAATATAAAAGCCGCTTTAGTAATTAAACTAAAGGACGGTTTAACAACCGCTTTAAAGAACGCTTTAAGCAGTACATTATTAACTGCGAAGGAGACAACAGTAAGGATTTAGAGGACTTCAATAAGATCTTTAAAACGCTTATTATAGACATTAGATCTAAACTTAGTTTAGAAAAGCTAAAGCAACCTCCTACTACCTACTTTATAACCTTTAAAGACCTTATACCTAATAAAGCAACCCTTATAAGCATAGAGCTGGCCAATAAAGCCTTTACCTACTTACTAACAGCGGTAAATATAACAGAAACCGCTATAACCGCTCTAAGCACTAATCCTTTCGCATACAGTGCTAACGCTAAATTATAATACACCTTAACCGTGTTTATAGGCATTATAATAGATATAGGAGCTTTAAGAAAGTCTACGGCTAGTTATAAACAATTTTAGGCACTATAAACTGCGGACTTATCTATAAAATTAGACACCTTAATAAAGGGCTAAGTTAATATACAGTTCGGAATAGGTACTGCTTCCTTAATTAGAACTATATATATTAACAGTCTAATAGGCGAGATACAGTTTTATATCGTTTAAGCCAATATACTATTCCTACTCTGCCTAGCAGATATAGATAAGCTATAGGTATACTATAATAACCTTAAGAATGTCCTCGTCACCCGTACTAAGGAAGTGCTAGTAGTACAACAGTTCGGCTACCCCTTTCTTATGTGGAACACTTCTCTATAAACTTATCTTTTAGAATCCTTTAATTTAAACCCTTACTACCTAATAGACACGAAACTACAATAACTACACCGTCGGTTTGGCCACCTATTAGTTAAAAGGCTGTAGAAAGTACTAAACTAAGCTAGCCACGATACTAATAAGAAGACTCTTAAATATCTTACCAAGTACTATCACTATTGCTAAAAGCACGGGAAGTCACTAGGACGGTTCCGCTTCACCTTATGGGATAACATTAATTTTAACTACTGTATTATCATCGACATTATATATATTAGCGGAAGCCTATTATTACATATAGTTGATAAGGGAACACGCTTTTAAGCTAGTAGGTGGTTACAAAATATAAGCGCCAAATATACATAGGATGTGTTACGGATGTGCTGGATTAATATATATCTAGGACCACCAGATCTAGTCATATATAACGCAGGCAAGAACTTTATTAGTAAGGAATTTAAACAGTACGCAAGTACTATAGGTATTAATATAAAAGGAATTCCAGTTAAAGCCTATAACTCTATTAGTATAGTAAAACGATACCATAGACCGCTATAACGCGTATATCAAATAATCACCGTTAAGATCCCTAATATTAACAAAGACATAGCACTACAAATGGCGTTTAAGGCTATTAATGACACCGCTAGCCCGGATGGATTAGTCCCTACACTATTAGTATTCGGCGCATACCCTTAAATGGTCGAATTAGATGCACCATTACCGTCAGTAACACAGCGAGCAAACGCAATTAAGAAGGCCATGGCAGAAATTCAGAAACTACAAGCTAGACGTTAAATCGCAGACGCCCTAAATATGCGCAACGGACCTAAAACTAACGCGGTACACGACCTACTACCAAACTCACCCGTTCTAGTATGGAGAGAAGGAAATACGGGCCAAGCTAGACACTAGGACGGACCACATAACCTACTTACGGTCAAAGGAGAAACATATACGGTTAAATTACTAAATAAACCTACATCTTTCCGATCTATGGTTGTTAAACCATACCTACAACCAGAACCGACCGAGGAGCCTCCTATCCATGACGCCGTAGAGCACATAGAACCCACGCGAATTAACAAACCTACGCCTCCATTTTAGGAAGCTGCCCCTTAACTAGCACCAAAACGAGGCCGAGGTCGCCCACGCAAGTACCCCCTACTTATAGCTATAGTAGATATCACAACTTACTCGCAAGATAATATTACTTAATTTAGCGCCTCCTGGCAAAAGGAACTCACCAGTCTACTTAAGAAAGGAGTATTTAAGATTACGAAGCTTACAAATATACCCCAAGGTATACAACTCTTTAACTCACGCTTTATAGACGAAATTAAGAACCTAGGTACTAATAAGGCCTTTAAGAAGTCTCAACTAGTTATATAGGCGTATAACAACTAGGAGAAAGAGCTTGTGTTAACTTAATCACCAACCATTTAGCGAGTCAGCTAGCGACTTATCCTATATATAGCCGCCATAGGGCTATACAGCCTCTACCTACGGGATATATTACAAGCCTATATACAGTCCACTACAAACCTAAATTGTAAATTCTACGTGCGCCTACCTTGTAAACTACAGAACAAACTTAGAATTAGTAAGGATACGGTCTTAAAGGTGCTAAAGCCTCTATACGGAGTACTAGAAGCCAGTAACCACTAATTTAAGACCTACCATTCGTATTATATACAGCAGCTACATATAGACCAATCTACGTACGACCCTTGCCTTCTCTAAAGCAATAAACCCTTTGGCATTATAGGCCTATAGACCAATAACACCCTATTCTTGGCAGATGAGACCTTTATAGAGGCGGAGCAGAATAAGCTATATAAGGTAAAGTTTATAGCCAAAGAGCGTAAGCAACTTACAGTTAATACACCCCTTAAATTCAATAGTGGCCTTATTTAACTTATTCCGGATAAAATCACCCTTACTTAAGAGCGGCAATATAAAAACCTCAGCCCAATTAGCACTAAACTAGCCACGAGTATTGGCTCAAAAGGAGCTACTTATACTTTAATACTAAAAGACCAGTATATCGCCTAACGTGCCAAAGGTGTATATATTACATCTGTTTATTAACTAAAGGCCTTATTTAATCTATCCTTTACTACCTAGGTAATTAACCTAGTTAAAGATGACACAAAGAGTCTTAATAAGCGATTAAGTTGGCAGATTAAGAACGCAAATAGAGGCTTAAAGTTCGTCAAGCTAGATGTCAATACCTTACAACTCCTAGTATTTATAAACGCTTCCTTCGCCAACAATAAGGACCTATCTTTATAAATTGGCTACGTACTTATACTAGCGGACGCCTCAAACAAGGCAAATATTGTCTATTGGTCCTTAACCAAGTGCAAAAGAGTTACTAGGAGCGTATTAGCCTCAGAATTGTACGGTATAGCGTATTGTTTTGATATAGGCGCTATAATCAAATCTACGCTAAATAAGATCTTACAGGTCAACCTACTACTTGTTCTCTATACCGATTTGAAGTCTTTATACAACTATCTTATCCGACTAGGAACTACGCAAGAGAAACGCTTAATAATTAATGTAATATGCCTCCGCCAAGCTTATAAGCGGAGACAGATTACTAAAGTTAAGTGGATTAATAGAGACACTAACCCTGCGGACGCTATGATAAAGGGTAAGCCTTGTACGGCACTATTATAACTTATTAACACGAATTAAGTCGAATTATGGGCCGTAGAGTGGGTTAAGCGAACGGATTTGACTTTAGTTTAGTGTCACTGAAGGTAGACGCGGGGGCTACTAAGGCGCTAGTGAAGTTAGGGCCAGCAATATAGCAGAATTTGGCAGAATCCGGCAATATGGCAGAATTTGGCAGAATTTAATAACCCGGCAGAATTTAGCAGAATTCGACAATATGGCAGAATTTGGCAGAATCCGGCAACATGGCAGAATTTGGCAGAATTCGGCAATATAGCAGAATTTGGCAGAATTTAGTAGCATAGCAGAAGTTGGCGGAATGTAGTATGTAATAGGCCCTAGCGCCATTATAGCTATTGCGTGTTATGGACGGAAGAGCTAGTTATTACGTATATACTACGAACAACGGAAATAGCACAATTTAGTTTCTTTTTAGAGTTGCTTTAGTGTTGGTATATATATTTATATCACGTGTATAGAGCACGTAATCTACGCAAGACGCGTATATATACTATTAACACTACATTAGAGACCAAACAATCATCTAACAACCAACACCGCATACGTATCGCAATACAGTGATATTCGTGCACGTTAATTAAAGCATATATACCGACATTTAGCTATACTTTTAGAATTCTCTATATCCAAAAGCTCTCTAGTATCTCGTAGACTTTTTCTAGTTTATTATCCTCTTAAGTTACTACTAGCTTAGGGTAATTATATCTAATTTATCCATCCTTATCTCTATATAGTATTGCTTTTAATAGCTTCTTATTATTCTATAGTTTAGCTTTTCTACTAAGTATGTCTACCCTTATATTCTTAGTTCCTTTAGTATACTAAATCTTAAAATAGTATTCTGTAAGCATCTCTACCTATTTAACTTATCTTTAATTAAGTTATTTTATTATTAGAAACCCTATTAGGTTCTTATAATTTATCTTAACTATAAATAGTTTCTCTACGCCTTATAAGAATGCTTTCTATTTTTTAAATGCTGTAACTATACCTAATAACTCCTTATTATAGATGTTATAGTTTAACTCTAGTAGTATTATCTTTCTACTATAATATAATACTGGATGCTATACGTCCTTATACTTCTATAGTAAGCATACTCTTAGTATATAGTTTAATACATCTATTTTTATAACCGTGTCTAGTCCTAGTTAGTAGATCTTAAGGATTAGCTCCTAAGTAAACAGCTTTTTAAGTTCTTTAAACAGCTTTCTTTACTTATTTCCCTATACCTATAGTTCCTTTTTCTTTATAAGCCTAGTAAATAGTTTAATATTCTTTAACCATTATGCTATAAACCTTCTATAGTAGTTGCAAAACCCTAAAAATAACCTTAACTATATTATATTCTCTAATTCTTACTAACTTACTATAGCTTTAATTTTCTTTAGGTCCATACTAATATAACCTAGTTTAATAATAAATCTAATAAAATCGGTCTTCCCTATAAAGAACTCGTATTTCTTAATTGCTACTAGCATCTATTCTTTCTATAGTCTCTTTAAGACCTATTTAACATGTTCTCTATACTCTCCCTTAGTTATTAAGTAGATAATAATGTTATTAAGGTATACTATAACAAACTTATTAAGGTATTCTCCTAATATACTATTAATTTATTTCTAAAATATTACTAGTATATTTATTAACCCAAATTGCATAACTAATAGCTTATATAGTCCTTCTCTTAATCTAAAGGCTGTCTTTTATTTATTACCTTCCTTAATTCTAATCTAATAGTACGCCTATCTTAGATCTATCTTTATAAAGATTTGCGCATTACCTATCTAATTTTAGATTTCGCTAATTAAGGGTAAAGAGTACCTATCCTTTTAAGTAATACTATTTAACTGCCTATAGTTAATGCATAATTTAAGTTTTCTATTCTTCTTTAGTATAAACAGTATTAGATAACCTGCTAATAACTATAATAGTCTAATATATCCCTTTTATAAGTTCTCTTAGATAAACTCTTTAAGTGCTTTTAACTCTTCTTTAGTAAGCTTATAGGTTAGAAAGAACCCTAGACTTATTTCTAGTTCTAACTCTATTTTATAGTCCTATACTATATAATTTACTAGCTTTTTACTTTTTAGGCTCTATAGTTTCTTACTATACTTATAGTATCTTTTTAATATATAACTTAAGCCTTACTTAGTCTCTTTATATATCGCTCTAACTTAGTACTATATTAACTTAGTTTACTATTATATCTTACGGCGTTAAGTATTTCTAATATTAACCTAACCTGTAATCTAATTAATCCTTAGATTATATTCCTATAACTAAGGTATTTCTAATACTACCTTATCCTATCCTAATAGTAGGATATTAAAAGATATCTTAATTCATCTTCCTTTAATAGTTATTTAAATAGGTCCTATTTTAAGATTAATAATCCCTCCTCTATAGGCTATTAGATCTCCTAAAATTATAACTAATAGGTAAGATTATTCCTTTTATCTGTAAGGTAATTTTATTCTTTTAACTATTACTAGTAAGATATAGTTCCGTATTACTCCACTATCTATTAGTACTTTAAACTGTTAGTCTTACTAATTAACTTATAAATTTAGGTATTATTCTTAAATTCCTTTAAGGGTTTAAGGCTCTATTATTAGCTCTCTTTAGTTTTATAGGCCTCTACTTTTCCTAACTATTAGCTGCTTAATCTTATTACACTTAGCTTACTTTTTAGCTAATACTTAATTCGCTTTTTATCTTTAATATACTATAAACACGTATTCTCTAGGTATTCCTACTACTATTATCCGTCTAAGCATTCTTCTATAAGGAATCTTTTTAATTAAAGTATTAAGTTTTCTAACTCTTAAACTTTTATTAGATGCTATCTATATATATATTTAGTATTTCTATACTATTACTTATCTAGCGCCTAATATATCCTTATAGGGTACTTCCAATTCTTTTCTTTTAGATTTCTGTATATCTTATATATATTGTCTATATATATAATCCATAATAGCGTATAGTATACTAGGTGCTTTAGGTTAACTTTTAACTTATCTTTATCTTTAAGTTTAAACCTTTAACACGTTAATCTAAACGTTATAACTTTATTTATAGGTATTAAGATATATCTCTTACTTCTCTAGTCCTCTAATAATTCCTCTAGATCCTTTAATGTTATAATTAAGGTTTCTTTAATATAAGCTATAGCCTTCTCTATAATTGGGTGGTCCTAGATAACTTATTTATCTAACTATATATAGAAATCTTCCCACTTATCGTTATACCTTTGCCTATACTATTTTTGGTATAGCTACTAGAGTATATACGGCTTATCCGTAAGGAAGTATCTTCTTATTACTATATTATAACAGCCCTTTATATATCGTTCTTTAAACCTAATAGGGATCCCTAAATCCTCTTTATTTTTTAGTTTAGTAAGCTACTTAGCTCTTAGTATACCTACCCTAAGCTTATTAGTAATTCTTTATATAGGTGCTCTATCCCTTATATAACCTAATATACTAGATCTCTTATCTAGTTTCTATTCTTACTATATAATAATTCTTTATCTAAATTCTTCTATAGTTTTTTTTAGTTTACGTCTTATAAGTAGATCCTTAAAGTTCTCTTACTTCTTAATTATAGTATTAACATTTTAATCCTATTACTAAGCCTTACTCGCAATTTCTTTAATAGTCCTTATTCTATTACTAAAATCTTAGTCCTATAGGATTCTTAATCCTAAGCTTGCTTCTATCTTAAGCTTTACTCTAACCTTAGTTTAACTAGGCTTTCTTAGTATTCTTATCTCGTTTTAAAAGTCTTAAATCTTACTTATCTCGTCTTAAGAGTCTTATACTTTTAGAAAACTTCGTCCTAAGCTTATTTATATATTACTAAACTAAGCCATTGCTTTACTCTATTGGTTATTATCTATTATAGGTCCTTAAGCTTACCTTATCTTATCTTAAGAATCTTAGTTATCTTATATCTCGTCTTAAAAATCTCAAGCTTATGGCCTTTTACCTTTATTAAGTACTAAAGTAGTTTAAACTAGTTTATTAGTTCCTTTAAACTTTAATAATTTTGGCTCCTATAGCTAATAGCTTACGCTATACTTAGCATCCTTATAAATTTAGTATACGTTATTATAATAAAACGCAAAACTCTTAATTAAACATTCTTTTGTTCCTTATAGTATATTATTATCCCTTCTAGAATCTTGTTATTGGGGAAGACGCAGCCGGATTTAGAGGCTCCTCCCCCCCGTTTTAGGAGGCTGTTTCTCCTCGCTTAAACCCATATCTGTCGCCGCTTTTACAACATGCTAAGTATGCCAAGGACAGCAGGGTCTCCCTTACTTACTTACCAAACCTAGAAGCTCCCCAAACGTCCCTCGGCGGCTAACGTTATTTAAAAAGCCATAGACGTCCGCCGCCTACCTTTATCCTTATCCTTTGCTAAAAGCACTACCCTTACACGATAAAACCTCCCTTCTGCACTACGCTCCTTTAACCCTTTTCCCACAGTAGCTATATATGCATTTTTCCCTACTATTATGTCTTTTACTTTTAATACTTAATTTCTAGGTTTCTACCCATGGGATTTTTTTGCCCTATCCCGCTCTTAAAAACGCCGATCTTCTATAGAGCCTTTTTTAGCGTTCCTATTAATAGCAGTCGCTCTTAAGCTAGCTTTTACGTATAGGTAACTGGTAGCTACTAAAGCACTAAGATATTACGCGTTTAACTACTATACCCTCTTAAAGTAAGAAATGGCGAAATATAGATCTAGCCTCTAGCTTAGACTCTAAACTAGGCAAGCCATCTTATTCTAAGCTAGCTTTAGACTTAGATTTAAGCTCTAACTCTAGAGCTAGGGAAGACGCCAATTCTAAGGGGGAATATTTATAGTAGAGGATTGCGTATTATAAGGACTAAGAAAGGGCAAAGTTAAAATAGAAGCCCTAGTTTACTTCTCTTATTCAGCATAAGTTTTAGAATTAAAAAAAGTTCGTTTATATTTAAATTAAAATTCACCTTATAATACTAATAATTTATATTTAGGTTCTACCTAAAAGTTAAGTCTAACCTAACTAAGGCTCTTTATTAGTGTATGCCTAACACGTTTAAAATATACCTTAAATAGCGCGTAAAAAATTCTTAAATTAAGAAGAAAAGTATAATCTAATTATACTGGAGATGAATACTATATAAATTTATAAATGTAGTAGGCCATAGTATAAATAATAGCGCAGAACTTAATATACAAGATATAGGTAATCTTAAATTTTTTAAAAAAATCCTAGCTAATTTATTATAGTGGATCCTAACCTACTTAATACTAATATATAAGCTAGACACGTTAGAGAAAGAAAAGGATGCTATATATATACAGGACTTGTATATAATTATTAATGCCTATTAAACAATAGACGCGAAGCCTTACTATAGTTATTTTTGAGTATAGATAGGAGCAATCCTTCTCTTTAGTGCCACGGCAATAAGACCCTAAGCTTTTATTAAAAGTTTAAGCGTAAGAGGCTCTAATAAAGCGCTTTTATATAAACATATTATAATCCTAAGAGTTCGCGATATAAAAAACTTTAATTAAACTATAACTATTGCCCTCGTAAGTCTTATATATATTAAGAATTCTAGAGGCATAGGCAGACGGTATATAGCAACGTTAATTAAAAATGGCGCGAATGGTGCTAATAGACCTATAGTAAGAGGTTTATTTTCCGTCTTAAAAGTATCCTAGCTTTTTATATCCTATCCCATCTTATAAGCCTTGCTATTGCGGATAATATATTTTAACGCCGTTACACTTTACCGGAAGAGATTTTTAGACTTAAAATCCTAGTAAAAAAAAAGAGTCTTAAAGTAAAGTTTAAGAAGGAAATAGAGAAACGACCTATCTTTTAAGATATTAAGATAATGGCTAGTTATAAGGGAGTGTCGGACACCAAAGCATTCCCTTACTAGAAATGCCGTAATTACTACGTATAGTTAGGCTAAGTAGCTAGGTTTAAAAAATCGCTTAAACTTTATTAGCTGCAACGAGTGTCTAGAAGGAAATTAAATAGTAAGTATTTAATTTAATATAAGTGCATATATTAACTAAGTTTTTTAGGCACCCTTACTTTAGAAGAGCGAAATTAGATAATAGGTTATTACGGTAATACCTACTAGCGGTTTTATTTACCTAATTTAATTAAGCGCGATTTCTAGTTAATTTACTTTAGGACTCTATTATAGGACAACCTTATCTAATATGCCGTATAAATGGGGATCTTAAGGGATAAGCGGGCCCCTATAGGTCTAACTAACGAGTAAAAGCTTAAATTCCAGCTAAAACTTAATTAACGCCCTAATATTCTACAGCTTTGCGAGAAATAAGAGCGATATAAGTAAAAGATTAGGAGCTAGGGATATTACCCTATTAACACCGCAAAGGGAATAAAACTATATAACCGTTATAATAAAGCTAGACGTAAACTTTATAGTGTTATAAACGTCCTATATAAATAAAAAGAGGACTAGGTTATTCTTAATTTTTATAACGCTATTAACGATTATAATATTAAAAGATAGCTTAGTAGTAGCGTTAGGACGGAAATTCCTACCTGTTTAGCTCTATAGTATAAATTTTATAAACGTGTGTTACGGGACAGGGGTAGTAGCTACAAAGCGTATGTATTTAAGGAGTCTACAAGACGTTACGCAATCAATCGTAAAAGTTAAGGGCGTAAGGAGGTGATATACCTACGCGTAGCTGACATAAGCTGTACGCGAGGTATACGCAAGAGCACGGGGCTCTCCTATAGAGGCCCCTGCGGTAGGGTTCTATAACACTACCCCCCCTCTTATAGAGGCGGAGCTCCGGCAACGCTGTGGTTACTATATATATATAGAAGAGACACTTAAGGTATAGAAAAGAAGAAAAGGGGGGTATTGCTAAAGGCTTAAAATAATGTTATATAATAGGGTTTGGCATCTAAGAATCCAACTAATTAGATAACTTTAACCGCCGGTTAAAGTTCCTAGACATCTCAACAATATTCCAGTTACATGATCGCACTTTACTGCAATCTAACGGCAATCTAACGGTAATTTGCCCTTACGTGGCAATATATAACGGTTTAACTCTATAAGGGCTCCTATAGAGGATTAGGTATAAAGTCTCTGCTTAGGCCCGGTTTCTATAGGTTCGCGTAGTAAAAGTCGCTAATTAGATCCTTTGCATTTTTGAAGTCTTCCTATAATTGCCATTCTAGCTAATCTATATTAAATCCTATATATATAGCTCTGTAGTAAAGCCGTCGTCCTTTACCTTTGCCAAAGTATTTAGAGTTAATAATTTGTTTAACAGTCCACTCCTTATAGTTCTTATCTTTGTTCTTATCTCGGATTAGTACTAGTAGGGGTTTAGGCTATATCTGCCCTAGTAAGGGGTTAGGCTAATAGAGGTATAGTAGCTATAGGTAAAATATAGGCTATATCCCACGGGTAGCTAGGGCAGGTAAGAGTTCTAGCTTATATACGGCTCCCCTATTAATAACTCGTTTAATTAGATAGGGGCCAAGGTTCTTATAATTAAGTGACTTTATAGGCCTCTACGTAAAGATATTGCGTATATCTAGCTATACCCAGTCGCTAACACGTATCTTTGGTAGTAGCGTTCTATAACAATTAGTAAAGTAAGCCTACTTTACTTAAGCCCAGGCCATTTCTCCCTTATAGTAGTTAAGTAGATTTTTTATATAGTCTACATGCTAGTTAGCAAGTAGCATCTTAAGGCGTTTTCTATATAGCAGTTTCTTATTAATAGGTTCTAGTAGCTCTATACCAGATTAGGGGTAATAACCCTTATTCGCAAAGAACGGGGTAAGTCCTATAGTAGTTAAGACATAGTTATTCGCTATAAATTTACCTAGTAGGAGGTAATCCACCTAGTTATCTTAACTATAGGCAACTACCTATCATAGGTACACTTTTATACTGGCATTAGCGTTTTCCGGTTACCTAGCAGTTTTATAATAGAAGGATATAAATATCTTAACGGAGATACCAAGGCGTTAGTAGATTCGTCTCTATATATCAGAGTTAAATTATATGCCTTAGTCGGACGTAATTGAGTTAGGTAGCCTATATAGTTAGTAAACTTTACAGAAGAAGGCGTTAGTAACGTCGCTAACGGCTACACCTTCGGTTAGAACGTAGTGGCGCTCTTTTATAAGTCGGTATATTATTATAAGGATGTTCTTATAGGTACGGCCGTGTTATTTATAGGGTGGTAGATTAACAATAAAATCTATAGCAATATCTGCCCATTATTATATAGGTACTAGTAGAGGGTATAGTAGTCCTTAGTACTTTATATTAAAGGCCTTAGCGCGCTTATAACTATAATAGGCGCCTATAAAGTGTTCAACTAAGTCTATTATTTTTGGCCAAAAGTAGTATCGGCTAAGAAGCTTATAGGTTCCTCCTTTACCTAGGTGGCCGCTTAATTAAAGATTATAGGCTATTTAGATTAGTTGCCGTTATAAATTTTCTAAGTTAGGGATAAATAGGCGGCCTCTATAATAGAGTCTGTTCTCTTTTACTTTTAAGGCTGCTATATTAATCTAGCCTAAGCTTTAGAGGTTAGTAGGCAGCGTATAGGCGCTAGCGGTCTTTACGGCGATAAGTTAATATAGTAATAGGTTAACAGAGGCGTTATATGCCATAGTAATAAGCTTATTAATTTTGGGAGGTAACTCTAGTTCTATAGTATAAAGCTAGGGTATAATTAGCTCTATTATAAATAGTATACCTAGGGCTAAATTTCATACTTTTAGGATTGTCTATTATTGGAACTAATTATAAGGGTTATTTTTAGACTAAGGAAGATCTTACAAGCGGCGTATTAGGCTATTAGGTTTAGTACCTTATACTCCTAGTCTATATATAATTTTAAAGTTAAAACCAGAGAGGAACTCGTTCCAATATACTTAGCATTGGTTTAGCTGCTTCATAGTTATAAAGTACTTAAGATTGCGATAGTCCATAAGGACTTTAGTTAGCTGGTTAGGCTCTACTAAGGAGAGTTCTAATTAGAATTCTTTAAACACTCGTACAATTATAAGGAGTTCTTTATTATAGATCTTGTAGTTACACTCTTATAGTATAAGCTTAGACGAGTAGAATATAACTAGGTAAAGGAGACCGTTATTACCTATCTAAAAGAGGACGCCTGTGTTAATATAATCTAAGGAGTCAGTTTTAAGGTAGAGTTATCGTCCTAGTATAAAGTGAGCTAGGACAGGTGCTTTAGTAAAGGCATTTTTAAGGTCTTAGAACGCCTTCTCGTATTTAGGCGTCCAGGTAAAGCATAAGTACGTTTTTCTTCCTTTTATAAAAAGGCCCTTCGTTCGCATTATTACTATAAGTAGTGCTACTACGCCTAAGAAGTTATATATGAATTTCTAATAGAAGTTAGCAAAACTAAGGAAGGCTTNTACATCCTTAATGCAGTTAGGGGCTTACTATTTAGTAATTATATATACCTTCTCAGGGTCCATATGGACACCCTTAGTAGTAATAATTAGTTTAAGGTATTTTACTTCTATAACTAAGAATTTACATTTCTTTAAATTAATATAAATTCCTGCGTCCCTAAGGCGCTATAAAACCTTTTAAACATATTCGGTATACTTAAAGGGGTTATTACTATAAATAAGTATATTGTCCAGGTACGCAGAGCAGAAGTCATTAAGGTAGTCCTATAAGGCGTTATTAATATAGCTTTAGAAGGTACCTAGGCCGTTACATACGCTAAAGGGTATAACGGTATATTTAAATTGGCTGAAGCGTAATGTAAATGCGGTTTTCTATTTATCACCTTCCTGTATTTAAAGATAGTTAAAGGCGGCAATAATATTAAGCTTAGTATAGATTTTAGCTTAACTAAGCCGCTTAAGGGTCTTATGTATAAGCGGTACTGGGTATCAGTTTTTAATTATAATAGCGTTAAGTCCTCTATAGTTAATGTAGAATTAGATACCTTCTTTTAGCTTCTTAGCGAGAAGAATAGGGGCAGCTACTGGTGATATGCTAGGATAAATAAATCCTTTATTAAGGTGCTCGTTAATATACTTTTTTACAACTAGAAGCTTATCTTTTAATATTAGGTAGGGTCTCTTATAAGGTGGCATTTTTCCTTATTTAATATTAATGGCATAGTTATTAGGTTAATGTGGGGGGAGTATATCTACGCTCTTTTGTAAGCATATATTAGTAAAGTTGTAGTACCTCTTAGGGAGAAGCTTACAGAGTTCTTTATTGGTAAGTCCTTTTTTAAGCTTTATAAACTTCTTAAAGTCTAAAGGTAAAAGTCCGTAGAGTTTTATAGGGGTATTATCTTTTAAAAGGTCGACTATATTTATTCTATTACTATAGAGGACGTAGTCCTATTTTTTATTAAGCTTATATAGTTGTGATCGGGAAGCTATAGTAACGGTCTAGCCTTTCTTTTATGTTATGCGGTAGAAGGCTAGGGCACTTACGTAGTAGTAGTTGGTCGTAGGTGGGGTAATAAGAGGTTTCTTAGGTTAATATCCTAGGGAGTAAATAGAGGCGGCTAGGCTATGCCCTAGGTAAGTCTCTCTGCAGTATTTAGAGTTAAAGGTTACTTCTCTCTTCTTCCAGTTAATGGTGGGGTTGTATTATTTAAGCTAGTTTATTTTAAGGATAATAGGGTAGTTAGCAAGTAGTATTATATAGGCCTAGAGTTTTTCCTAATGCCTATTTATATCTAGGTGGAGTTATGCCATATAGGTAATCTTCTATGTAGTATAATTACCGTTAGCGAGTTATAGGGCGTGGGCTTTGGTAAGGGGTAAGGTAGGTAGGTTATAAGTATATATAAATTAGGTATCTATAAATTTATTAGTAGCTCCGTAATTAATTATAAAACGGCCTTTATATTATTTTTTAGCAGTAGTTCCTATTATAGGTAAAACTATCTATTTCCGTCTATTTATCTTTATAAAGTTATCTATTAAGTAAGCCAATATATAGATCCCTCCATTATTAGGGCGTCCTAACCCATGACTTAGGGCTAGGACTTAGCGTTTTCCGTTTCCGTATCTAACTCTACCGCTATTACTACGTCTTTATTTTATACGGTAGTAGTATATAGCAACGTATTTAGTGTTTAGGGTATTAGGTTAGGTATTAGGCGGCGGCTACTAAACCTAGCCATTAGGCAGTTTAGGTTATTATAATAATAGCCTTCTTAATAGTATCTATAGCAGCATCCTAGTTTCTAGAGTAGCTCGCGCTCTCTATCTAGGAGTTTCTATAGAAAGGTTAGTATAGAGAAATTGATATTAGTTCCGGTAGTACTTAAGGTAGTAGGCGTTGGTAGCTTAGTATATATAGGTTTAGTAGGCCCGGGGGGCTTCTATAGGGAGGTCTTTAGGTAAGGGTTAGTAGTAGCAATCTAATTTAGTTATTATTCGATCTTCTATAGAGCTGCTACTATATTATAAACATTATTATAGTTATAGCTGGCGGCTATGTAACTAAGGCAATAAGTAACTTTTTTAAGGAGGTCCTCCTAGTCTTTAGTATTATCTTAGGCGAGGGCTCCGGTATATTCCTAGAATTTAATATAGAATTCGTCAAATAATTCGGTAGGGCTCATCTTTAGGGCACATAGTTTAGCTCAGTTGGTGGCCAGTAGGTCGTGGTTATAGTACATTAGGTTAAGATCGTCAAGAACTTCTTAGTGGGACTACCACTTCTAGGGGCCACTAGTCTCCTATTAGGCGAAGAGTCTATTAAACGGTGTACCCTTTATTCACCCGATAATATAGCTAATCTTAGTATCTTCTATAGGAAAAAGGTAGGCGCTCTAAGTTAGTTTCTTACAGATTTGCATCTTCTAGTGTGGTGGTGTGATTTGGCCCCAGGATTCAACATCTAGATTGGGCATAGCTTCGGGAGAGCCCAGGCCTTCCACAAGTTATATAGATCGGTCTAGAGTCTTCAGAGTCTTCAACAACTCGGGCGAGACCGACAGACACACAATTTTCCTTCAATACACTCTTTTCTTTCTCTTCTTACTGCTTAATTCTGACTGATAGTGACCGACCGACTGACTGACCGACCGACTGACAGATGAACCGACTGACAGACAGCACTGAGACTTTCCTATCTTAGAGAGGTCGTACCAGTGTGGTTTTGGATAATGCGAATAAGCGAGCATAAAATATCCTTATCCAATAGAAAATGCATAAAATATTGCAATCGATAAGGATAAAGTGCCCTGTGCGGGGCTTTTCTACCCCAACCAAGCAGAATAGCACAGAACCGTCGTACGCAGAGCCGTCGTGCAGAGCTTTTGTATACAGAGCTTCGTGCAGAGCTTCGTGCAGAGCTTTGTGCAGAGCTTCGTGCGGAGCTTCGTGCGGAGCTTCGTGCGGAACTTCGTACAAAGCTTCGTGTAGAGCTTCGTGCAGAGCTTCGTGCAGAGCTTCGTGCAGAGCTTCGTGCAGAGCTTCGTGCAGAGCTTCGTGCAAAGCTTCGTGTAGAGCTTCGTGCGGAGCCTCCGTATGCAGAGCTTCCTGCGCAGAGCCGGATGTAGAGCCATATATAGAGCCACTTACTAAAATTTAGAAAAAAAGGATAATATAACTTTATTTACTAGGTTTAAATTAGTTCTTTTTATATAATAATAATAAAGAAGGCGACTAAAAAATTATTTAGGGTATGCTAAGACTTATTGTGATTAGATTTATCTAAAACTATACTACTGCCTAGTGGACGGGTATTCTATATTAAAGAGCTAATAAACCTCTTATATTTTTCGATTTAGAGGTATTAATAGAGTTGAGAGCGTCTAATTTTACTTCTAAAACTATATTATATATAGTAATAAAGAGGAGGAAGGCGACTAAAAATTTATTTGGGGTATGCCAAGACTTATCGCGATAAAACGCAATGGATATCCTTATCGCGATAAGGATATCCATTGCGTCTTATCGCGATAAGGTTTATACAAACCCACACTGGGTCGTACCCTCCCACACTAGTAGCTATATTCCTTACGGTCTCCCTAGAAGACTAAGGGATCAGGGTAGCGTATATTAGACCCTGCGGTAGCAGTTTAGGTCCAATTATTATAGCTTTTATCGTCGCTACTTTAGTAGGGGTTCCTGTTAGGTAAAACTGCTTAGCGCTGGCCCTCCGTTAAGCATTAAGTAGGTAAAATTGCCGGGGGCGTAGAGACTTAGGTAGCGTTATATATAGTAAAGAGGTGTTTGGCGTTATTACAAATATGCTCATTAAGCTAAGATTATAGGTATTTAATTATGCCTTCTCTTTTAGTAACTGTAGCAATTAGTGTAATCTTAGCCTTCTTTAACTATTAAACGTCGCGTTTAGACACACGGAGATCGTCTTTAGTTTCTTAACGTATGTTATTAGTAAGCGCCTCACAAGCTTATAGGTCTTGAATAATATCGCGATCTTAGGCAGCACGCATCTCGGCTTATATAAGCTTTAGGTAATAGTTCTATAAAAGGCGGTAGTATTTATTAGGGTCTTATGCTACCATTTTTACAAACGTCTCGGCGTCTCATATTTCAATTTTAATAGATAATAGCCCTTCCATTTGCTTGTCTGTAGTTATATAGTTAATAAAAAATAAAACATTATTGGTGTCCGTCTCCTTAGGGGTTAAGGCTAAGGCTAATAAATTAAATTCTCCTGGGATTAATTAGCGTTATAGGTTAGGTATAGGTATTAGATTATTCTTTAGGTTTAATATAATAGCTAGTAAGGGATATTGTCTTACTATTATAGGTTTCTTGGAAGTATAAAGTAAGGTAATTCGTAGATACGCTGCTTCTAGCAGCGCCTATAGTATTACAGAGACGTAGAATTGGTCGTAGGCTAAGCGTTAGTGGTAAAAAAGGCGTAATATAATGTTATGGGACGGGGGCAGTGGCTATAAAGCGTATATATTCAAGGAGTCTACAAGACGTTACGCGATTAATCGTAAGGGTCAAGGGCGTAAAGAGGTAATATACCTACGCGTAGCTGACATAAGCTGTACGCGAGGTATACGCGAGAGCACGGGGCTCTCCTATAGAGGCCCCTGCGGTAGGGTTCCGTAATACGTGCTGCTATTACTAAACTACTATCTTAGCCGCTAAATAAGCTTAAAGAAGGACACGCTATAAAACTTTATATAAAATTTATCTGTAATCTTATTAAGTATTATAATTAATAAAAGAGTCGGTAGAATGGGATCCTAAGTAAGGCTATTAAATTTTAACTTAGGTTTAAAGTAGACTAAAATATAATAGGCGTAAAAAGAGGTGTAAGTAACGCTAATACTAGTACCTATTAGTAGGCAAAGCGGCAGAAAGAATAGATTAGCTTAAACTCGCCTTTTTAAGAAAACCTAAATAAGACGCGGAGCGTGGTCCTAATTAAGGAAGAGGGTATTAAGATAATATAGCTGCTGTATTCTATAACGTTTACTAATCTTATTTATCTTATCTATATTAGCAATAACTAACTCTTAATACTAAGGCAAACCCGCCTATTTATAAAAAAGGATACACTATAGAAGTATCTTAATAATTACGTTATAGATATTAGGAAATTTTTTTTAGGGCTTATTATTGCGGTTTGCGGCAAATTGCCGCAAACTATACGGTTACGGTAGGTAGATATAGTTAATAGCAATTTACGCAAAACGCATATTTTATAATAAAATCGCAGCACCTAATAGCAAATTGCGGCAAAATGCTACCCCTATAAATAAATTGCAGTAAAACGCTACCCTATAAATAAATAGCGCGCAAACTATACAAATTATAAAAACTATATAAATTGTAACTATATAAATTATAATTATATTATATAATAACCAAATTATTATATATTTCTATAGATTTCTATAGTATACTTTTAAATATATTTATATTATAACTATATAAAATATAAAGCTATCTACTTTAGGTATTAAGGGGGAAGCCTCTTACAGAGGCTCTAAATTATCTACCTATCTATCTACCTACCTACCTACTTGCCTGCCTGTCTACCTACCTACCTACCTACCTACCTACCTACCTACCTACTTACTTACCTACCTACTTATCTACTTACCTACCTATCTACTTACCTACCTGCCTACCTATCTACCTACCTATTTACCTACCTACCTACCTACCTACTTATCTACCTACCTACTTATCTACCTACCTACCTGCCTGCCTACTTACCTACCTACCTACCTGCCTACCTACCTATCTACCTACCTACCTGCCTACCTACCTACTTACCTACCTACCTACCTACCTATTTACCTACCTGCCTGCCTGCTTACCTGCCTACCTGCCTATTTACCTACTTATTTACCTACCTACCTACCTACCTACCTATTTGCCTATCTACCTGCTTGCCTGCCTACCTGCCTACCTACCTACCTGCCTGCCTATTTACCTACCTACTTACCTACCTACCTATTTGTCCATCCGTCTATACCTACCCGTCTATACCTACCTGTCTGTGCCTACCTATCTATGCCCACCTGTCTATGTTACCTTGATTCGATCGATCGATCGAATCGTTTATCGTGTTCGCTGGCTGGTCGTTCGAACGGTTGTCGTGTGGCTCTGGCGACGGTCGTGTGGCGATGACGACGGTCGTCTGGCTCTGACGGTCGTCTAGCTCTGGCGACGGTCATCTAGCTCTGACGACGGTCGTCTGGCTCTGACGGTCGTCTAGCTCTGGCGACGGTCATCTAGCTCTGACGACGGTCGTCTGGCTCTGACGGTCGTCTAGCTCTGGCGACGGTCATCTAGCTCTGACGACGGTCGTCTGGCTCTGACGGTCGTCTAGCTCTGGCGACGGTCATCTAGCTCCGACGATGGTCGTCTGGCTCCGGCGACGGTCGTCTGCTGGCTGTCGTTCTAGTGTCTTCCTAGGTAGGATATAAGGAAGGGTAAAAAATGAGGTGGCTACCTAGGTGTATATAAGGGGTATACTTGGCAGAGGCACGTGTCGAGGCTATCGGGAATATAGCGGGGACCCGATAGTAGTGTGTCCCGCGCATACACAAAGGCTTTGTGTAGAGCTTCGTGTAGAGCCTCCGCACGCAGAGCTTCGCGCAGAGCCTCGTGTAGAGCTTCGTGTAGAGCTTCGTGCAGAGCTTCGTGTAGAGCTTCGTGCAGAGCTTCGTGCACGGGGTGCAGCTGACCAAGGTCACGGAAAAGTTGAACAAGGTCACCGATGGGGTCGGCGAAAGTTGAACGGGGTCACCGATGGANCCACCGGCAAAAGGTCGGCGGGGTCACACTTTTACCCATACAGAACGCGCATCGGTAGCCACATTTAACTTAAGCGACCGCACAAACCAAATACCTAGGGCATATGCTACGCATACGCACGCAGACACGCAGACACGTAGATATATAGATATATAAACATACATATATACACATACGTATATAAACGCGCATTTATATGCGCCTCGCTATATCAATAATAACTGAAAACAATACTAAAGCAAATAAGAGTATAGCAGCGTGGCTAAACGGCTTACTAGTAAGTTTGTACCACTATATGCCACGCATATACTAAGTATACGCAGGTACTCTAGAGCGTACCTAATATTAAACACGAAGACGATAGTTTTTAAGATAATATAATTAATAGAGAGAGAATTAAAGATAAGGAAGCTGAGGAGGGCGAGGATTAAGATAGTATATAATAGCGGCTTCTATTTTATATAGGTCTCTCTAAGGTAAGACTATGTATAACACTATATATAGGCTATATATATGCTTAGAATAGCTAAAGCACACTCCGAGACTATAAAGCACTTATTAGCTTTAACGGTAAGCATTAAGTTATTGTTTAAGAGGTAATAGACTATATTATAATGCTAGAATATCCAGCAACTAGAAAAGAAGGAATTGCATATTTTGTTTATAAAGTAATACCTTTACTATCTATAGATGCAGATAAAGAGATAGTACGCGATATTATTAAGCAGTATATGTTAAAGGTAAGCTATATATATGCTAGGCATATGCCGTATTTATACCTTTAGTAGATTTAATTTTTATTCTATTAAACTGGTAACGCTAAAATTATATAACTATAACTCCTTAGAGAAACCAATAATTAGGAGAGCGGAAAAGCATTTTATTAAGCATTTAAATATAGCGGTATTAGACACTGTGAGTACGCCCATAAGGATATACTCCATATATGCTTAGCATATAATTGGGTTAAGCTTAAATTAATTAACGACCTCTAAAAGCATAGTAGTCGTCTATACTAGGCAGTAGAGATTAATAAAAAGCTTAAGCAAAGTATAGAGAAGTAAGCGTCGTCTATGTATATTAGGCATATGCTTATAATATACAGCTACTACTATAGTATTCTATAATTATGGTAGTAGTGTATATACCCTAGTACACAAGAACGTGTATATAGTAAAAGCAGACTAATGATATTTTTTTAGCATAGAGTACGCATATAGCCAGCGTATATATAATATATGCTTATTATATACAGGTAGAGTTTATTAGTTATTCCAGTAGCAGTAATACTAAAGTATGGCATACTGCCTGGCCTTTATCACCGATAACTGCCTAGGTAGATATTCAATACCTTCGTCTACTTATTAAATATGGAGTTTAGGAAATTAAACGAGAATATACCTATATTGGACATGCAACATTAAAGTGAAAATATTATAGTAAGTAATATATATATGTTGCATATACTATACATATACTAAGCATATATAGGATTTAACCACCCGCAAGGCTAAGGTAGGGTAGTAGGCCGCGTATACGGTGCACAGTTAGATTGTTATATTCCTATTAATATAATATAATATCCTTACATTTACCTTATTATACGGAATTCTTATATATATTATCCACCGTACCTAATAAAGCTACTAATCGACCTTGCTAATAACGTAGTTGAGGCAATAAGGCAGGTGGAAGTCCTAAGCCTTACTACACGTATGCCCCGTATATGCATAGTATATGCGAATAAAACACTTACTATTATATAGGTCGATTTATTCTATTACTGCAGTACTATATTTTATGTAGGAAGTATAGGGCGTAGACACTACGTGCAGTATATAGTAGTCTTAATATTAAGGATTAAATTACTGCTCTAATTAGAAAGGAGAGGATGGTATAATTCCCAGAGGGGACGGTATATATAGGTAAGTATAGGTTAGATATATGCTAAGCATATATAAAGACTAAGTAGAGCAGGTATACTACGCGAGTTCTCTATTAATTAACATAAAGAGAATACCGAGTAATAGATTTGGGCAATTTATAACTTTAATAACAAGTATTTCCTTATTATATATTGTATATACGCGTAAGCTAAGGCATTCTAACGCGTAATATGTATAGAAATGGACCTATTATTTAAGATAGTTTAAGGCAAAACGAATCTATTCTTAATTACAGGATAGGATAAGAATTCTAAATGTATATATGCCCTATACTACGCATATGCTATATATACGCTAATACCAATAATAGGAATCAAGGTGTGGGTATACGCCTTTCTTAATCTAGAAACACGTGCTACGTACGCAAAGATATTTAAGCTAGTGTTTAAGGTTTTAGGTAATACTGCTCGATTATCTATACAATTTATATATATTTACGGAACCGGACTTTATATAGCTACCGTTAATATATATAAGAAATAAGCTGGCGGTAAGTATATATTAGGTATACGCTTTGCATACGCCTAGTATATGCTTATAATATATAGGCTTTGGGGACTACCTATATATACTTGACCTATCCCGTAAATGGGATGAACACCTTTAGTATATACTTATATTCTACCTAGTATACGTTAAACGGAACTTTACTAAGCGCTTTCTAACTCATAAAGTAAGATATATTATAGAGCAGATATAGGAAGCGGAGATAGAGCAGATACTAATCGCGCGTATATAAAGCATATATACACTACATCCGGAGCTTACGTCTTAGATAAATAATAAGAAGAAAATATGGATACTAGCCGGGCTTGTAAAGGAAAAGTTAAAGGTCCCTTATAAGTAGTGGGCATATACACGGAAGTATACTGGAATTAGTAAAAGTAGTTACTTTTAAGATAATAACTTTACCGGTCAAAAGTTATGCGTGCTTACCGTAGTGCTATAGTAAATATATACGCTCTATATATGCACCATATATTCTAATATTTTGGTAAAGGCTTAAACTTTATATATAAGAAATGTTTAATATATAAGAGCTATATAAAGAGGCGGGAATAGATAATATATAGAAAAATCATTGCGACTTAAAGCGGATAGTAGTATAGCTACGGAAATAATGTATATATATGCGATGCAAATATAAAGTATATACTAAGCTTAGGCAGCGTAGAAATAGCGGAAAGCAGCTAAGCGGCGAGCTAGAAATCCTAGGCTAAATCTTCCCTAGAATCCTTAGAACCTATTTAATACCCCTAAACCTACTATATTTAGTAGATAGAATATATTATAGATAAGTATAGTAGATAATAATATTGTATTAGTATTGGATATGTTGCGCGTGTTTACCGTATATATAGCGTATATGCCACTACTAATATCTTAAAGTTAAACACCCCAGGCTGCGGGCAAGAGGTATAGGTCTTACCTATCTATAGAGGAGCTAGAAAAGGAGGTATATACGCTATATATAGAAAATATGGAGCGACGAATTAACAAATTAAAACAGGCTAAAGACGTATATAATAAAGTAAAGGAACTAGTAGAGCTTAAGAAGTGGGTGTAGGAGTATAGTATTAGTATATAGGTGTATATATAAGGTATATATATAGCAAATGTTATATAGAGTTCTATAACCATAAATAAAGAATTAATTAATATAGGCCTATTGGCCCGTGCCCTATATTAGGTATATACCTAGCCTATCCACCAAACAAACTTCACTAAAACTCCAACTATATATACTGCACACTGCGTATGCAGTATGTAGGCCTAGCATATGCTAGGACTTAAAGTTTAAGACTAGCTTCCCGCATTATACGGGAGAGGCGGGATAACTGGCGGGTTCCGCCCGTAGCTTATATAAAGTATAAGTATAATATACGTAATAGAAGGAACTAGACTTACCGGAGCTCTTACTACCACTATAACGACGGCTGGCTAGTTTTCTGCCCCCTGCTGCTAAATATTAGTAGTGCATATACAGGGTATATGCAAGAAAAACTTGCCCTTTTGGCGGCGGGTGGACGGCGAGGGAGACTCCTCGCGGTTGCCCGGGGGGGTTAGGCCACGCTGCGTATATAGTTAGTATATGCTGAATATATACAGGTGAAATACTAACCTTGCGCTTTAAGCCGGTAGAAGGGGTAGACGGGCCAACACGCTATTTCTCTTATATTAGTATACGCCTAGCATAAGCATGTATTGATCTATAGTTAGTAGAAGACATTAGGGGTTTGCATATACGTAGTGTATACGCGTATAAGCTAGCAATATAACTAAGTAGTAGTATTAGTGACGTATGCGTAGGGCCTATGTAAAGTTGGACTTTGCCAGTGTCCTAAATATAGAGATAAGTATTTGTTTCCGAATTGGGTAGTAGTCCTAATGGTGGCCGTAGTTATCCCTCATATATGCTACCCTTAGGCCTATAAGTACTATTAGGTCTGAAATTAAACTTAGGGGGAATAAGTATATAGATATATAGATAGATAGATATATTGGGGTATAGTGCGTATATGCAGAAGCTATACTAGTGCTCTTACCTCGCGATAGAATTGCCTGCCATATTGGGCGGCAAACCCCTAGTCTTAGGCACTGTATCTAGTTAGTTTAGGCTAGGTATATGCTAGGTATAGAGTAAGCATACATAATTAAAGTGTAGGCGTCTATATACTCCGTAATCCTCAACCCTAAAGGGCTACGGCTATATTTAGTGTTAGTACTGCATATATATTGCATGTGTATAATTTACCTAAGCTTATATAGGTACCTAGTATCCCGCTAGCCGCCAGAGAGAACGAAATACTTTAGGGCGCTATGTTGCATTAGCGTTATATATACGTGGCATATACTAGGCATATACTTCTCTCCCGCAATTAGCTCCGCGGCCGACGTATTAGTAGTAGGAGAGTTAGTTACTACATATAGTAAGCGTATGCCTTAGCTGCTATTATATGGTAATACGTACAGGCACTACTGTGCTTATTGCAGATATAGCGGCGGTACTACAACTATATTAGTGGATAAAGTAGATGCTATACATATACGGAATATACGCTTGGCTAGGCGGTAAAGACCCAGCCGCATATCTGCGTACCATTTACCGCAATATTATAGCTATGTTTATTGTCAGCATATGCTATATAGAAGGTATAGATATATAACCTACACTATAGAGTTAACAGTAGATAACACGGACGCGGGATTAGGTGGATCTAGTTTACGCTTAGTATATGCATACTCTTTACGTCAAGCTCTTCTGGCACCTACTTGCGTTGTCCTATACCGTCACAGCTGGGGCTATATAAGGTTAGCATATGCTATAGATATACAGCGCTTGGTTTACTTATACCTTCCACTAGCTACTAAAGCTGCGGCGCGTGCTTTGTCTATTATAAGTATATACCTTATATATGCGTTCTCTATAACTAACCTAGTATTACCCAGTTAGGGTTAGGGTTGGGGATTAGGCCTATATACTTCTATTAGTATATACTTCTTGTGGGTATATACAAAGCATATGCTTACTATAGTGGTAGCTAAAGGTGCTAGGGTTGTTGGCGCTGGCTACCTGCGGATTATTAAAATTAATAATTAAGAGGCTTATGGTAAGGCGTATGCGAGAATAAAGTTTAGTGGTTAAATTTAACTAGCACTATGTCAGCATATGTAACGCTTATGTATAGGTTATGCAGGACATACCCGTGGTGTATGCTGTGGTGGTGTCGTGGAGAAGTTATAATGCGACCGCTGTTGTTGTGGATATGCGACGCGTATGCACGGGCCATGTTTTAATAACTTAGCTCGCGTATTTTGTACTGTAGCTAGGGTATGCATATGCTCTGCATATGCATATTAAGTGTTTTATTATATTCGTTATTTATTAAATACTTTAAATACTTTAAATTCTATATATTAAATTTTTTATTTATATATGCGCTGCATATGCACAAACTCGGCGGGGTTGGAAGCTGAGCAGGGTCATAAAGTCAAACTTAAAGTTCTGACCCCGTTGAACTTTGTGACCTTGCCGAGCTTTTCCGTGACCTTGCCGAGCTGCGACCCCCTTCGTGCAGAGCTTTGTGTAGAGCCTCGTGCAGAGCCTCTGCATTAAGAATTTTTTTTTAGGCACGTTGTTGTAAGCGAAAATCGGGGTCTGCAAAACCTGCAGGCGTAAGTCGCAATTTTAGCATTTGCGGCAATTTGCAGTAATTTGTTATAAACACATAGATAGGGCAGGCGCGTGTATAGGTAGCCTATGTGTTTGTAGCAAATTGCTACAAATCGCCGCAAATTGCTAAAATTGCGACTTACGCAGGTTTTGTAGACCCCGATTTTCGTTTGCAACAACGCGCCCAAAAAAAAATTTCCTGATGGAAGGAGTGTTTAGGTAGGGGTTCCACTATAAGCATTCTTATTGCTTAGAGTAGATTAAAGGACTTAAGTATTTTAAAAATTACGTAGCCCTTATACATGGCGTATAGCATCTAATTAAGAGGCACCGCTAGGTAAGTCGCCTTACCTATGCGAGAATCCTATACTAACCCTCTAGTACCTATAGAAAGGCATATAACTAGTAAATTTAGAACTATACGTTCCTTATATATGGGACCTTTTCCTAGTCATTACGCGCTTATCTTATTATTCTTTACTACTTTTTATTTTATTTTAGTCTATTATTATCCAATCCTATTTTAGTATTTAGTAGAATAGATACAATGACTAGGATTTTATAATTTGTTTAGGGGGGCGAGGGGTAATAAGTAAGAGTGAGGGTAAGGGTAAAGGTAAGGGTAAGGGTAAGGGTAAAGGTAAGGGTGAGGTAAAGGATAAGATAAAGGGTAGGGTAAGAGGTAAAGTAAGGGGAGGCTAATAGGAGATAGATAATACAGTTGTATAATATCCAACGGACCGACTATAGACGAGATATATATTCGAATTTCTTAGATCAACCCAAACGGAGAAAGGAAGAGAAGTATTATATAATAACTTCCTACCTAAGCCAATCTCCTAAGCTATGTATCTTTACTTATATATAACGCTTATACCTTTTACAATAAAGTATATAAGGGTAATTAGGGTTAGATAGATAACTACTATCCTTAATATAATATATAAACTCGGCTCTATAACTAATATTATAATAGGTTCTAGTTATGTAAAAGGTATTAAGACAGTTATTAATGTTTTCGCTTTTACGCTCAGCCACAATATACCTCGCCTTAGCGGATTAAAGCAGTAATTCTATTTGTTATAGCTGAGATTAGATAGCTTAAAGTTTTAGTATAAAAATTTCCTCTATGTCCTTAGATACGGTAATCGCTATCTATATAATGCTGATAGCGAAATCGCTTATAATGTCTAGCTCTATAAAGTCCTTAAGTTTAATAAGCTCTTTAATATACTTAGCCGCTATTAAGGTGATTATATTATATAATACTAAGTCGCCTATTAGGCTAAAGACATCCTTAATAATATTAGGAAACCCATTTGCGGACTAGCTAGTTCCTAGAATATATTAGATTTTTATATTTATAAGCTCTTTTAACTATAGTATATTATAGTAATTAGTAATTGCATTAATATAGACGTGACGAAGTGTGATATAGGCCGTCATCGGCCGTATTATTATGTCTTTATTATCGCCATCGCTATTATCTAGTTTAGATAGCGATAAGGCATCAGCATTATCAATATTAAATCCTTACTCCTCCTTACTATTCTTATAGTCCCTCTTATATATAAATTAGATTATCCGCTTAACGGTACCGGAATTAAACTCGTTAATATTTATAATATTAGTCGCCACCTCCTACCTATTAGTTGGTTAGTTAGGGTTAATTCCACTAGATATTTAGTTAGCTTTTACCTAAAAGCCTCTATTATAGGCAGCTATAAGTATAGGAGATTAGGTGTATATAATCGCTTTATAGACTTTAAACTCTAGCCCCTAGCATATAAGTTTTAAGTTACTATATTTCTTGCTATCTATAAGCTGCACTAAGCTAAATAAAACACTCTTAGATAGCATATTTCTCTAGTTTTAACTACGCCTTAAGCAATATTTAAGGGAGTAATTTAGTATTAAACAGAACAATTAAGAATAAGAACTCTACTTTATTAAACATAGCTCTAAAGCCTCTATATATACATTAAGAAGTTATTATTAGCTTTATCTAATCTGCGACGGATTTAGCTAGTTAGTTAGAGCTTTAAACATTAGTCGCTTAACTAAGGACTAGTATAACTTCTAAAGTTCTAGGAAGGGTAAGTGGCGGGGTATACAGCCGCAGCGCTTAGAAGCAGTTAGGTTATATAATAAAGGCTTAGTTAAAGGACGTATTTCTATAGCTTAGGTTAAGGCTCTATACTCCTCTAAGCTATATTAAGTAAAGTTAAATAGTATTATATTCCTGCGTACCGGCCTATTAATTACACTATTCCTGCGCCTTTAAGAGTGGTTTCCTAGCTAACCTTCTTATTATTAGCTGGTTAAAGTATACTTTTTAGATAAGGGGCACTGACTTAATTCTTAGTTAATTACTTTATAAGTCTTAAAGATAGTATATTCCCTACTAATAACTCGCTAACTAAGTAAGTAGATTAATAAAACCAACCTTACAAACACACTGTTACGGGACACCCCCGTAACACCTTGCACACGTCCACCTATTTCCACCAACTTAGTAATTAAAGACCAACCGCGAAATAGCAATTTAACGGCAATCTAATGGCAATCTAACGGCAATCTACGGCATTCTGCTATATTCTGCCAAGTTCCACTAAATTCTGCCAAGTTCTGCCAGGACCACAACCTAAACCCTATTCTGCCTATATATGTATTAACTAAGCAACCAAGCCAACAATATATACCCTTTCTTCCCATTTTCCTACCTTCTTTCCTTACGCAACGTCTTAACTTTATTACGCAGTTTATATATATAGCTTAATAATACCTACTTCGCTATATATTATTACCGCTTATACTTACTCTATAACACTACGTTGCGTTAAAAACCCACACTACCCTCTAAAAATGCAGAACGACCCTAAAGCCCCTATAACGGCCGACGCTATTATAGCTGCACTTTAAGAATAATTAGTAGGTATACAAAAGTCCTTTACGGACGCCCTTATATAGCACTAAGCCACTTTAACTCAATAGCAAGCCGAATAAAAAGCATAATAATAACAATTAATTAAAGCACTTTAAGAAGAAGTCCGCATCCTTAAGATGCCTATATTAAGGCCCTAAGACTAAACGCTATCTTTGGAGATAAATACGCGGAACGTAAGCCCCGAATTAGTAGTAGTTACTCATCCCATAGAACCGACTACTATACTAAAACAATCCGAGAAACTACTAGACCCCCTAGTATTTACCAGTAAACAATAAGAGCTTTAGTTATTTTTAAGCCGGCTTAAGAATAAGCTAACTAGTAATGCTAACCGCTACCTAACTAAAGCTAACCAACTCTATTACGCCCTAAGTTAACTAGGAGGAGATATAGCTAACCTTATTAAACCTCTTTAACTAAACTTAGTATAAAGCCTAGTCACACTTCTTAAAGCTATATACGGTAACCCAAACCGCCAAGCTACCGCTTAAAGAAAGATAAACCAAATAACTTAAGAAAAGAAAAGATTCCTAGTATACTTCTCCGAATTTAACCACTACACAAAGGAAACAGGCTAGAATAACTCCATACTAATTAACAGCCTCATTAAGTCCTTAAGCCCTAAACTAAAAACCTCCCTAATAGGCGTAGACCTCCTAGAAACTCTTAACGCCTATATAAATATTATTAACAAACGGTATAATGATATACTACGCCTCACACTAAAGCCCGTTTATTGGTATAATATAATAACCCCGCGAACGTTTACTAAGTCATTATCTTAACCTAAACACCCTAACGCCATGGATATTAACACTAGGACCCTAGGATACGCCCTATTAGGGTCCTCTAAATAAGAACAACGTATTAAGCTAGGCCTCTGCTTTAAATATAGAAGTGGCTCCCACCTCTTAAACTACTACTCCGTCCCTATACCCTAAAACAATTTATAAACGGCTAGTACTAGCAGCCGTTCACCATATCGATCTTCCAGTTACCGTCCCCGATCTTTATCTGGTTCCACCCCTACGTCTAATAAGCACCATTTATAAGGACGAAGCTACAGCTAACGTCCTATAAGAACCCCACCCTAATTACCTCTAAAAGGAAGGTCTTGGAGCTAAGTCGCTCTCCGGGACAGCTTTGCCATAGGATCTCGTTAAACGCATTTAACGTCACAAACTCTAACTCTTAGGACCGTAGCATAACTATCGACTGTTATCTTCAGCAGAATAGTTAATAGGCTAACGCTTAAATCCTAATTAACATAGGAGCTAGCGGCATAGGATTTATTAACAAGATCTTTATATAAGATAATGGTTTTACCCTAACCCCCCTTAACCGGCATATTAATATATTTAGATTTAATGGCAAATATACTATCTTAGGCTGTATTACCCACGTGGTAACCCTAAAACTCTAATACCTAAACCACAAAGAACTAATTAAGCTTTTTGTTACCACCCTAGGTCACTTAGTAATCCTTAAATAACCCTAGATAAAGCTATATAAGGTAACTATTAATTAGGATAACCTTAAGCTTCTATTTACCGCCTCCCGTTGCAAGCAAAAGTGCTTTATAACTTACTGCTTAGACCTAAAACCAAAATCTAAAGAATCCACCAGATTTTACCAACGTAAGATTTCCACCAAATTCCACTAATATAAGAATTCCACCGATACCCACTAAGGATCCGAAAATTTCACTAAGCTCTATAAGTTATTACTAAGCACTATACCGCCCTAAACTAAATAGAAACTTAAGCTTAGCACACAAAACTACTAGAAGGACTAGTATTCTACAATAAAAAGAATACTTAAAGAACCCGAACCTAAATCTAACACTAACTCCGTACCTAATACTAAACCTAAACCTAAATAAGAAACTACGGACGAGCTAAATAAGCTCGGTACCCTAGATATCCGCATAATTAGAGCTACTCCGTTAGCGCAACTTATTAAGAAACCTAAATATACGATCTTTGCTGTCACTATGGCTGATATTAAAAAGGCCTTAATACTAAAGAAGCATACCGACCCTGCTATAAAGGTACTTGTAGAGTACTATAACCGCCTAGAGGCATTCTTATAGAAGGAAGCCGACAAGCTACCAAAACACCGATCGTACGACCATAAGATTGTACTTAAAGAAGGAAAGTAGCCTAGATTTAGACCCTTATACGGGATATCCCAAAACAAACTCTAAATACTATAAAAGTATTTAGATAAGAACCTAAGCAAAGGATTTATTAGAGCAAGCTTATCGCCTATAGCCGCACTAGTAATCTTCATTAAGAAACCCAGCGGCGGTCTACGCTTCTATATAGACTACTAAGCTCTTAACGCCGTTACCATTAAGAACCGATATCCGATCCCGTTAATATAGAAGACACTAAACTAACTAAGTAAGGCTCGTTACTACATAAAGCTCAATATTATCTCTGCATTTAACCGTCTCCATATTATAAAAGGGGACAAATAGCTTACTGCATTTTATACCTAATATAGACTATTTAAGTACTTAGTAATACCCTTTAGCCTTACAAACGCCCTAAGCTCGTTTTAATATTATATAAACAACACCCTACGCCCCTACCTAGATATCTTCTATACTGCTTATATTAACGATATTCTAATATATAGTAATAACCTAACCGAATATCAGAAACACGTTAACCTTATCCTATAAGCCCTATATGGAGCTAGTCTATAATTAGATATAGATAAATACAAGTTCTATAAAACGGAAGTCCTATACCTTAGACTCCTTATTTCTACGAATAGTATATAAATAAACCCGAAGAAAGTCAAAGTAATTGTAAACTAGTAAGAACCCAAGAATGTTAAGGACGTAAGAGCCTTTATAGAATTTACTAATTTCTATAACGGTTTATTAATAACTTCTCCACCCTAGTTTTACCCCTTATAGCTCTAACCTAAAAGGATAAAGTCTTTATCTTTAACAAGGAATATAAGAAGGCCTTTACCTATCTAAAGGTTATATTTACTACTACGCCCGTGCTCTAACACTTTAACCCAAACCGAATAAGTGTTATAAAAGCCAACTTATCTAACTACGTCACCGGAGGCATCCTATTTCAGTATAATAAGGATAGAGTATTACACCCTATAGTATACTTCTTAAAACGACTAAGCCTAGCCAAATATAACTACGAGATCTATAATAAGGAATTGTTAGCTATTATTAAGTATTTTAAACAATAGCGACCCAAACTAGAAGGCGCTAGATTTCTAATTAAAGTCCTTAGCGACTATAAGAACCTACAGTACTTTACAACTATAAAACAGCTAAGTTATTATTAGGCCCGCTAGTTAGAATATCTGTCTCGTTTCCGATTCTTAATTACGTACTACCTAGGCGTCTAAGGTTAGAAGCCTAATGCCCTAACCTAACGCTTATAAGACGCGCCAGCCCTAGAAGAAGCGCGCTCTTACCAAAATTAGACCCTACTTCACCCTAAACTATTCAACCCTCCTACTAAAAATCTTACGGTACACGTCCTTAAAATAACTAATTAATTAATTAAACAGATTATAGTTAACAAATACCCAAATAACAAGTTTATTTAAGAGACGCTTAAGCTAATACAAGATAGTATTAGATACTCTAAAAAGATTTCTCTAAGTAAATACAAAGCCTGTAGAAATCGCTTATATTACTAAAACCGTCTAGTTATTTCTAATTACAATAAGCTTAAGCTTAAACTCCTTAAACACGTATATAATCTACCTATCGCTAGCTACCCGGGCTAAGGAAAGACCCTAGAACTACTCTAATGGGAGTATTATTAGCTAAATATGTATAACACGATATAAAGGTACGTCTTTAGCTACCACACCTACCAACGAGCTAAAGCCTCGCATAAGACGTATAACGGTCTTTTAAAGCCGCTACCCGTTCCGGACCGAAGATAAAAGGATATCTTAATTAACTTTGTTGTTAACCTTCCTAAGAGTAGAGGCTGCATAAATATTATAGTAGTTATAAACCGACTATCTAAAATAAGACACTTAATCGCCTACCCTGATATATTAACGCCTGCCGTTACCTAACTATTTCTAGATTACATATGGAAACTCTACAGACTCCCTAAAATAATTATCTCTAATAGAGGCAGCCAGTTTATCTCGGCATTTTAGAAAAAACTAACTACTTAACTCTACATTAAAGCACTGTTGTCTACTATATATTACCCAAAAACGGATAGCTAAACGGAACGCGTAAATGCTATAATGAAACAGTATATTTGGATATACACGTCGTATTTATAGGATAACTAGATTAACTAGCTTATATTTACCGAGTTTACTGCAAATAATTCCGTCTCGGAAACTATAAAAGTCTCCCCGTTCCTAGCTAATTACGGCTAGCACCTATAAATGGGTTTTAAACCCTTTAGTAATATTCCTTACCCTACTTATTACGCCTTATAAGTCGTAGAAGTAAATAAATTCGTAAAGAAGATAGAGGAACTATAACAGTTCCTTACTAATGAGATAATATAGGCTTAATCTGTCTATAAAGCCGCAGCGAATAAGAAACGAACCCTAGCACTAGCCTACCAAATTGGCGATTTCGTCTAGCTAGACACAAGAAATCTAAACACGAAACGACCTACTAAGAAACTTAATTAGAAGAACGCTGGCCCTTATAAGGTTAAAAAGGTTATCTCTCCTTATACCTACTAACTAAAGCTCCCTAATACGGTTAAAATCCACCCCATATTCCATACGTCAGTCCTCTACCCTACTACCCCCGTATTAAACGCCCTACCTAGATAAATATAAGACCCTCCCCCACCAGTTAAAGTAGATAGTAAGAACGAGTACTTTATTAAAAGAATTAACGATATTAAGTATAACAAACGGAAACGCTAATATATATATCTTATAAAATAGAGAGGCTTTACTAAGTCCTTATAGGAACCTATTAACTCTATAGGACTTATACAAGCCGCAAAAGACTTTCACAAACTCCACCTAGAACTACCATAGCCCTATCTCGCAGAAGCTCGAGTTTAAAGGGGGGATACTATTACGGGACACCCCCATAACACCTTACACACATCCACCTGTTTCTACCGACTTAGCAATTAGAGACCAACTATAAAATGGCAATCTAATGGCAATCTAATGGCAATCTAACGGCAATCTACGGCATTCTGCCATATTCTGCCAAGTTCCACTAAATTTTGCCAAGTTCTGCTAGGACCATAACCTAAACCCTATTCTGCCTATATACGTGTTAACTAAGCAACCAAGCCAACAATATATGCCCTTTCTTCCCGTTTTCCTACCTTCTTTCCTTACGCAACGTCTTAACTTTATTACGCAGTTTATGTACATAGCTTAATAATACCTACTTCGCTATATATTATCACCGCTTGTGCTTACTCCGTGACACACACTACTATATAAAGCTCAGTAGATAAAAATACATTTCCTAAATTAATAGGATTTAGTATAAAGAGTAATTATATAATGCTTTAGCATATTTAAGATACCTTAGAATTATATAACTTTACTATTATTAGCATTAACAAAATATCTTTTAGGAAATGATTTACCTTCTTCTATTATTAGTAGAGGGAACTCTCTTAGTATGTTAGATATTTATTTAACATTTTACGCATATTATAGAGGGCTTATACGTACTAAAATTAGCTAAGGGCACTAAAGAACAATATTAAAAAGCAACGGAAGAGGTATATAATGCAGTATTATTGTATATCTATAGTAGAGGTATAAAACCTAAAGGAGCCTAACCATGCTTTATATTGCTATAGTGCTTATCCCTTACGTAGCCGCACCTATATAGTAATGTTTTAGTCCTTTTAGAGAACTTTAGATATAAGCAAATCTAGTACTAGGAGATGCTTTTAAAGAGAAAATTTGGTTCCGGGTAATATAGTAGTTTAAGTAAGGCCGCTAAGAAGTTTAAGGAAGATAGGATAGTAGGTAAATCTAAGGACGGGGAGTGGAACCGTACTCCTAGCATTAATTTATCCTCTTTATTTCCCGTTATTCTTCTATTTATCTCTTTTACTAGTTTTCTAGTCTCCTTTAATACTTCTAGGAGATTTGCTTAGTTACGCCCCCACTTATAAATACATTATAAACCTACTAGTAAGCATCTTAGGCAAGGTTTATTACCATCACTATTATACCTAAGTTTCTTAAAGGAGCATTAAAGGCACGGATTTTTACTTAGTGGCGGTCTTATTCTCCGCTTTAAGCTTAGTACTTAGATTTACAAGTCTTAACTATAGCTAGCAATAGCCCTTACCCTATAACGCTCCTTATATCTCTTAAAGAGGTTATATTAAAAGAAAGTTCTAGGGCATTTATTATAATAGTAAGTCGGCTCTTTAGCGCCTATAAGAGTTAGGAATATACACTACGGTTAAATAGAGTAGAGACCTATGGGATTTTTAGTATCGCTTTAAGTGCTCCACTTAAGAGTAACTTTTTATATAATTGCCATAGTTATACGCGTGAATTTTCTAAATTAGTAGCTGCCCCTCTATAGGTAAACTATTAACTCTAGTAACTGTAGGGTAGAGTATCCTTTTACTTACCTATTTCCATTCTATCGCGGTAGTTAGTAGTTAAAAGTAGACGGCTAAGTTTATATACGATATTAAAGAAGTTTAAAATGCAGAAATATATAGAATTAAAGATATGGACTACTAAGAGGAGGCGGGATATAAAGTTTCCACATATTAACGTAGCGCTAATACTAATATTATATATAGAATAATCTAACGTATTAACAATTAATATAACGATATAAGCATTCCTAATATAGAACCCTAGCTCTCTCTATTTAAAGCGTAAGGTATCCTACTATTTCGCGTTCTAGATAGTAAAAGAGTAAAATATAAAAAGTTAAAAAGATAGACTATTAGGGAGCGGACTACTAAGCTAAACCTTTAGAAGTTTTAGAGAGTCCTATACCTAGGAAATGTTATATAGGTAGAAGAAGCGAGCGAGGAAAAAGGGGTATATTAATTACCTATAATATTTATAGGGAACACACACCGTGCTTATTACTATTATTTAGAGTATATATACTTCTAAAGACGGCTTATCTTCTTAAATAAGTAATAAGCTTTAGGGATAAATCTAATTAACTCCTATTAAGCCTATTAAACAATTATATCTAAGGCTTACAGAATATAAAGAGTTATAGAATAAGGCTTAGGTTATCTAACCTTAAGGATTTTTTGCAATTTAGCTTAGATTATATCCGGGATAACATTAAAAGAAAAGAAAGTAGTATTAGCTTCTTAATTAGCTCTTATCTAAATTATAGCAGAACCCTAAATAGTTTAATAGCTTATAGTACCTACTAAATTCTAGACGCCTTTGCATAGTAATTACTAAATTATAGACGCCTTTGTATTATAACCACTAAATTATAAACACTTTCACACTAGGACTATTAAATTATAGACGCTTTATACCGTAAGCACTAGTATAAGGAGCCCTATATTAAGATCTAATCCAATTATAATATGCGTACTAGATTTAACAGTATTAGTAATAAATCCCGGTAGCTTAAGATAGTAGAGGGAATGTACTTATTACTTATCTAGTGTTTATCTAAAGGGCCCTATACAGTATTACGTAATATAAGCTCTTGTGTAAATACTTTGTTAATTCCTAATACTCTTTAGTAATAATAGGGATCTTAGGTACCCTACTTTTCTAACACTTAAAGCGATATACGCTCTTTAATTAATAATCCTTTTTATTTAAGAATAAAAGCTTAATTTAATTGCTGTTATTTAATATCCTTTAATATCCATTCCCTTTTGTTTACTACTAGCAATATATAATTATATACAGGTTTACTATAAGTGTACTTATCTCTGCTATACCGTAAGAGCTTAGTGCACAAAATACTAGAAGATGTAGAAAAGATATCTAGCAAATATTATTGCAATATAAGAGCAAACACCTAAGCTATTAATGCATAACTAATTTTCTATTATAGTGAATATAGGCTTAATAAAAACTGCGGTACGCCTCTGCTAGTCTCTATATAGAGGCCTAAGAAGCTTATATAAGAATTTCTTCTAGGTAACTATAAAGACATATTAAACCGAGAGGCTTACTTAAATATACATAAGAAGGCAAAGGAGGAAATAATTTAACAAACGTAAAGGGGGCTGCGTATTGCTAGCAAAGGGCATATATAAACTCTCTTCTTCGTAAATACATTATAAATAAGCATTTAGGGTAGAGAAACCAAACTATCTCTAATAAAGTATTTAATGTGTTCTAAACCTAGTAATAAGTCTAGTTATTATATATATCCGGCTTAAGGCTTAGTTATAGCCGGAATTAGGCAGTTAGCGCTGCTAAATTCCGCCCACAACTTAACGCACCAAGCCTTAACCCCTAGACGGTAAGACCTCGGATATAGGCTAGGTAAACCTCAGTATATATACTTATAACGTTTTACTAACTACCCGCCTATTAAACACATTCGATAGCTTTTAAATAGAGATAATAGTAAGTAGCTCTTTATACGCTACAGACGGTATATATACTAACATTTATAAAGAAACTAATATATATAATAAATATATCCGTTAAAATACCTCTACCTTACCCCTAACGTGCTAAACGTCGATGCCTATTAAAGAGAAAAGATGCCAACCTATAATACCGTTTATTTATATTATATAAAGATCTCGCTACACAAGTTAGTATTTTAGAGGAGATATTTAGGCTATTGCCCATAATATAAGTAGACGAAGCCGCCTTCACTAAGGCCGTTATCAGTCACATTCTCGCCCTTAAGCATTATATAGGAGCTAGACATTTTTAACCCTTAAAGTTAAAAGAAGGGTAGGATTATCCTATTAAAGATTATAATAGAATTTACTAGTGTCTAGATTTATATTATAAGCATATTAAAACTATAGAGGGGTTTAGGCATAAGATTCTAAAGCGTTATCTTAACTAGGATACGTGCCTACCATACAGCCACTAATTTAACTCTTCCGCTGGTCTTCTTTAATATAAGCGGAAAGCTTATAGTATAAAAGCTTTATTACGGACTTAAATATTTACACTATTTATAACGTATATTAAGAAGAGTATATTATAAGATTATTTTATTTTAGAAATGCTTATAAGATATAAACTTATAATTAGTAAAGGCTAGTAATTAAACAAAATAAACGGAAGACTCTACCGTTTATACGCCTTATACAGACTCGCTAAAACCTAGCTTTAATAGCGGTGGCTAAGGAGAATTTATTCCTCTAAGCGCTGAAATAAGCCCCTTAACTTCAAAAGCCAAAGATAGTACTTAGATGCCTATCCCAACGTCTTTTACAGAAGGAGACTTTAAATTTACTATAGCACTAAGCACTACGCTATGTGCGATTAAACCTAAAGTATAAGGGGGTAGGAAGGTGTTTAAGTTCTCTATAGCACCAAGCGCTATTAAAGAGGGTTTTAGATTTACTATAGATCTATAAACCAATTTTTCTATTAAATCTAAAGCTAGAAGGGACTTTAGGTTAGGGTTACTAAGTGCCGCTATAGTTAGGTTTAGTAGAAATAATACTAAAGGGGATTTTAGATATATAGCTCTGTACGTAGAGTTTTTGGTAGGTAAACTAGGGGGTTATAGTAAGGGGATTTTTAAATTTAAGATGGAACCTTACGCCGCTAACGTTTCCTTTAATAATCTTATATATAAAGCAGGCTAGGGTTAGTAGTTATAGCTTTAGGACTCTTAGTAAAGAGATTAGATAAAATATATCTTAAATAACGTAAATAAGTTGCGTTTTACTACTTATTAAGTAGGCTTATTCCTATTCCATATATAATAAACTACTATTACTTTCCCTTCTCTAATAGTAGGAGTTAGACTTAATCGTCTTAGCTACCCGTTCTAAATAATACTAATTTTAATAAGAGCTAGCTTAATTAGTGGGCGCGATTACTTATATATCCCCTCTACATACTTTAATAATAAATATACTATTAGTCTCTTTCTTTTAAAGGGCTAGGTTGTACTATACAATCTATCTCTAATTAATATCTCCTCCAAGGTAATAGTAACCGATAGTGATAATATTATTATTATTAGCTAGCTGCTTTTAATCTAGTAATTATCTAATTAAGAGTGGGGCATATTAAGGGAAATCGTGTTCTTTAATATATAAGACTTAGAAACTACTATCCCTAGCAAAACTAATAAGGGCATTTATAAACTTTAAAGGTATTAGTAAGCAGAGCTTTTTTTCCTTAAAGAAAAGAAAACTGGTATAACCTTATTATCGTTAATTTGCGGCTACTTTGGAATAGCTGTCAGATAGTTTATATAGAGCTATTCATTAATGAAATGGGTTGATTAATTGATAATCTTGATCTTGTCTTAATCGGTGCTTGAACTAGGGCCCCTAGGCTTAGACGAAGATATTTATAATATACGTAACCCGTGCATATAACTAGTGCACGTCCTACGCCACTAAGAATACAGATTATCTGATATACCCCCTTAGCTTCGACCTGGTCGAGGACGAAGCTAGCTACCTTCTCGTGTCCGTCTATGCGTTAATTGAACCGTAATCTTATCTAAATCCTTCCTTCTCGCCCTAACCTTCTCCCTTAGGTCCTCCAGTTGCTTCTCCTCATTTAGCCGCTCCTTAATATCCACTATTCTAATTATATTAATGAAGCTTTTAAACCTCTACTTGGGCAGGGCCTTTATAAGTCCATCGGCAATTATCTCCTTCGTCGCTTTCTATTATAATAGCACTCGTCTTATTATATATTCTTAACGCAACTAGTGTTAATAGATATTAACGTATCGGAGCTTTGTAATTAGCTTTACCGTGTCTTCTATAATTAGTTAGAGTGTCTAGATATTATTACAGTTAATAATTAAGGGCTTATTTAGGTGTAGCGTTATTACTTTAAATAGCCTACTAATAAAGATAGCTTTCTTTGCTATCTGTAATAGGGCTAATAACTTAGCTTCTATACTTAATGTTATAATAGTACCCTGCTTATTTACTCTCTAGGCAATCAGCCCCCTAAATAGCTTTATAATATATCCTTATAAGCTCTTTCTATTAATAAAGTTATCTATAAATAATGCGTCGCTAGCATAGATAAATAATTGCGCTTTACTTCTACCGTCTCCGTTATCTTATCCTTAGTTACGTATTCCTTTATCTTTCCCTCTACCGTTTATTCCTTTCTTATTTCCTCTATAGTAGATTACTCTGCTCTTCGTACTATATAAATACTAGATAACTCTATCTACCGCTTAATAGTGCTCTTAGCTTAGGTCCTAATTAAACCTTACTAGCTATAATACTACAAAGGTAATATCCGGACGCGTTATAGTGGCTGCATAGAGTACTAAACCTAGTTTTCTTTAATATAGTATTATAGAAGCTAGTAGGGATATAGGACGGACTAATAGGTCTATATTAGGGGACGGACACATTAGATAGATTATATAGTAATTAGTAGGGAGGAGTTCCGATTCTGTCATAGGAGTGTTTAGAAGATACCCTCTAAGATCTATCTTATACTAGTTAGCTATCTTCTTAATATAGGCTTTCTGGGATAGCTATAGGAGCCTCTAGCTATAATTGCGTAGTATATAGATTTTTAGGAATTATTTTAGCTCGTTAAGGGTACTTATCTAGTATTCCTTACTTAGCTCCTTAATTACTTCTTAAGCTTTCTTCTTATCTGTCTTTTGGTAGTAGAAGATAATATTATTAACGTAGAAGAAGACGACTATTTTACCTTTTAGTATGATATATAGCTCCTAGGGTACTTCTTTAAAACCAAATTCGTTTAATAAGCTCGTGAGATTCTTTTGCTATAATAGTGGTGATCATTGTAGTCCGTATAGGGCTTTTCTTAAGTGCAGTACTTTATCTGTCTTTCCTTTATTAAACCCTAGCGGTAGCTTTATATAGACGACCTTATTAAGATCGCAATAGATAAACACATTAACTGTATCTATCTATATCGTCTCTAGGTTAAATTTTGTAGTAATCGCTATAAGGGTTTAGAAGGTTATACTAGCTAATATAGTAGCTCTCGTAGGTAGGTCTCCTAGGGCCTATTAATTTCTATAGACTACTAAGCGTGCCTTATATTTCTGGAGAAATCCATACTTATCTGTCTTGTAAACGAATACCTATATTAAGCTGAGGACCTACTATCCCTTTATATGCTTCTTATCTGTTTCTTAAAACGACCTTATTTAATAATAAGATTGGAGATAGGCTCGTTAAGCCTCTTAGAACTAATCTCGAAGAGGATACGTATTAAGGTTCTGGATTAACTAAGGTAGCGGAGGTAGATTCTTCTTATATAATCTAATATCGCGTATTCTACCTAATTTTAGCTTACTATTATTAAGTTAACTATTAAGGTTGAACTTCCTTTCTGCTAAGAAGGTGCTGTAATAGGCTAATATAATCCTTTTAGTAATAAAGTCTTTAAACCTATTATTACTAGCTTCCTTAAACAAGTCTTTAACTAAGTTATTAGATACCCCCTAAGTATTAAACATATCTTCTGCTTAATAAGCGACGTCTTAATTAGTACCTTATATATCTAACTTTATAGGATACTCGACGTAAAAGGTATATAGAGATTCTTTATCTTCTTCTGTTAGAGGTAGTATATAGTATATATCTTTAAGAGCTCTTATAAGCTTAAGATCTGCTAACTTATTAAAGGCTTAAACTGGCTTATTAACGTCGTCGTCTTCCTCTTAAATTGACGGTTTAAATACTACTTTATTATCTTCCAGAAGGACCTCGTTCTTAGTCTAGGTATTAAGTAGTTAAATCTTCTTAATTAGCGTATCTAACTTAGCGTATAGGTCCTTTAAGATGTCTATTTACTTACTATTGAAAAACGTCTTTTCGTTAAAGATAACATCCCTTATAAAGATAATGATACCCTTATATAGGATCTAGATCCTATAGATATTGGTAGAGTTATAGCCGATAAGATAGCCGATATGGGCTCGCGGATTTAGCTTACTTAGCCTTTTCTTTCTTAGCTAGGCGTCTAACGTTATTGCGTACGCCCTATAACCGTAGGCTTTTAGGTGCACTAGTTGCCGCTTTTTTAATCTTTTATTGGCTAGGAAGGTATAAAACCTCTTATATAGCGATATCTAACTATTACTTTCCCGTAGCGTTTAATCTTAAAGGTAAACTATATAGTTAACTATCTCATTCTATAGGTTATATGGTAAATTAGCAGTAATTCTTATTACTCGTGCTCTTTTAATAATTACACCCCTTAAGCGTTTGGTGGTACTGTTCTAAGCTTAGGTATATAGCGCTAAAGGCTTAAATATAATCCCTTAAGTCCGTAGCTATTTAAGGGTTTTCCTTTTCCCTAGCTCGTTGTCTAATCTAATAGTGTTAACTTTAAGGTTATACCTTAGATAAATCTACTAGATAAAATCTTTAAGCACCTATAGTGTCTCCTTTTTCTTACTATACGTTATTATAAAGTATGGGAAGGATCTTTCTAAGTAGGTGTTGTGGATAAGTATAACTTATATAAATCCGGTATACGCTTTTTTAAGGTTAGTTTAGTTAATATAGAGGTTAAAATAGGGTTTATTAATCTTTTATTTTAAGAACCTTCTTAAGACCTAACGCTTAATTTTAGCGAGACTACAATATTAACATTCTGTTATCTTTAGGCCTTAAAGCTTAACTCCTAAGGCGTTAAGACCTAAATAATAAAGGTTTATAGGTCCTGGATAACCTAGATGTAGATACTATAGATATATATCTCCTTTTAAATCTAAACAAGCGTCTCTTAATAATGCTCTGCGCTTTTATTAGCGTAGTAGTTGGCTTATATTAAACGCTAATAGACTTCCTAGTTAGACGTATTTAATAGTTTATTATCTATAACGTTCTTTTATTTAATATAGGACTAAGTTATCCTTTTAAACTAGAAGATTGTTCTCTCCTTTATTGTCCTAGTAGTACCCTTATTTTTAAAGTACACGGAATAATACTAAATTTGTATTGAAGTCCGTATAAAAGGCAACGTCCTTAAGATATAGGATTCCCTTGCTCTTGTCTGATTTTGTAACTTAGATAGTAACGTCGCTATAGCCTAGTATAGGCACTTCTAAGCTGCCAGCGATGATATATTTAAGTCTTAGAGCTTTCCTAAAGTTATAAAAATGAGAAAGGTTATTAAAAATATAGAGAGTAGTTCCTAAGTTAAGAATAGTTAATAGCTTTAATAGATGGATTTAACCTATGTGATACAATTCTAGAAATATCGTATTAGCTTCTCCCTTAATCTTAACTTCCTAACTTTTATCTTATTATTATTAAGCCTTATCTTCCTGTTCTTTAAGTCTAATCTTTATAACTTAGTTAGTGAGATTCTTATTCTTTTCTACCTTTTTTAGTGCCCTATTAATGCGCGTATCTCCTATTATAACTCCTATAGGTCTTTTATCTTTAAATAAACATTAATAGTCCTATAGGGAGTGTCCTCGTATTCCGCACGCTAAGCACTTAGGCGTTAGCTTCTTATAGGACGTCTCCTTATCTACTAGTATCCCGGCTCTCTTTAAGCGTCTATTATATACTAAGGCTCTTCCTCTTTATAAACCTTTAGTAGTATTAGAGTAATCCTTAATAGCTTACTCTGCAAAGTCTGCATTAAAGGTACTCCCTTTTATAGTAGTATTAGCTTTCTTTAAGGGTGTTCTAAGTCCTTCTTATAGCTCCTTTACTACTCTACGGTATTTAGAAGATCTTAACTTCTGCGGGTTATTTAACTCGGTAGTGTACTTTATATAGTAGGCGTCGCTAAAAGGTTAAATAACTTCTGCTAAATCTTAAAGCTAGATTCTATCGGATATTTAAGGGATCTTATACTTCTCTCCTAGTACTATTACATATTCCCATTAATCTAACTATTAATTTAATTTTAATAAGTGTTTAAACCCCTTAAGGGCTTTTATATACTGGTGCTGTACCTTTTTCCTAATAAATAATAAGGTAGGTTCCGTGTTCTCCTTTAGTTAAGATAGCTATTCTTTAACTGTTAAGGAAGGGTTAAGTAGTAGCTTCTTCTAAATTGATACTGTGGACGTAATTTAGGTACGGATCTGTTAAAGGTGCTCTTCTTATTTTAGGAAATACTTTATATTCTAGTTATAGTATTGTTTACTGTTCTTATACGCCCTCTATTGATTTATTGAGAGCTATATATATAAGGTTACATTCTTATTAAAATCTATAACTTCTAGATAGGGTGGTTCTTGTAGTAGACCTCGTTAAGGTACTGCATTGTTTGGGTTAACGTGGGCCCAAATTTGTTTGTCCGTGAGGGCTTATAGTTACTAGATCTATTGCTCCTAGTCTTCTGACTTATTAAGGATGATCGTATTTAATGAGGTAGTTAGTGGAGTTATTTAACTAATAGGCAAAGGAGGAATTGAGATGGTATTTTGTCGTTAGGATCGTCCTTGTTATTAGGATCGTCCTTGTCGTCAGGATCGTCCTTGTCGTCAGAATCGTCCTTTGACCATTGAGGTGGAATCTCGTGGAATCTCGTGGAATCTCATGGAATCTCGTCCTGTGACAATTGAGGTAGGATTTCGATTAGGGTCGTCTTGTGACGATGAGGTGTTAGAGTCTGACGATGAGGTAGAATTTCTTCAAATGATTGAGTACTAGCTGAATAGCTTCTTGTGTCGGCGGACTGGGCTCATAACTGTTAGATAGTTTATATAGAGCTATTTATTGATGAAATAGGTTGATTGATTGATGATCTTGATCTTGTCTTGATCGGTGCTTGACCTAGGGCCCCTGGGCTTAGACGAAGATATTTATAATACACGTGACCCGTGTATGTAACCAGTGCACGTCCTACGCCACCGAGAATACAGATTATCTGACAATAGCATTAGTTGCGTCTTTAAGGACTACAATGCCTTAATTTTGTAGAAGCTGCAAGATAAAGCAGGTAAAGTTCTTATTAGATAGGTCTAGTAACTACTCCTTTTAGTATTTATGGACTTTAAGGGCAAGAGAACTTATATCTTTAACTTAGATAAAATCTTAACCTTTATATAACGCGATTTAAATTTAGGGCTAGTTGCCTTACTAATGCTAAAAGAACTAGAAAACTAAACACGTAAATAAAAGCAAAATTTAATTAAGAAATAACCATACTCTAATAGAGCTTTTGTTTGTCTGATAATAAGGCACTCCCTATATATTATATATTTAGTAATATACTCTTAGTTCTTATTATTATATACTAGGTATATAACTACCTAGCGTATTATATCCGACTACTAAAAAACATTCGCGGCAGAGTTATTTATTATTATTTAAAATAGCATTTTCTAGTAATTAGCTTAGTATTCCGTAATTATCTAGCTATATATATATTACTAACCTTATTTTAGTTCTATAGTGTATCTAGTTAATTTAGGGTGTTGGTATAACGGAGGCTTAATAACTAAAAAATACCAAATTTATTGTTGTGTTTACTTTGTATATATGCACTTAAAATATAAGTTAGCCTAATAGTATACCTAAAGAGGTAGATAGCTCTTATACGTATAAGGCAACTATTAATTAAACCTAGCCTTTAAGCCTACGCCTAATTTATAAGAAGGATTAGAGGTTAAGCGGGACTTATTATATACCAATATATTTAGAGGGACAGTCCTTATTCCTGGGATTACTTACCTTTAATATAAATTGTCTCTTCTAATTTAACTACTTAGGAGTAAGGCGGCGGCTCGTTTTTATATAACCTTTCCTACTTAATAGTAGCTATCCAACTGTGTTTTTAACTAGTATTAACTGGTATTTTTTAGATATTATAGAGTTTTATCCTAGGCGCCGGATTTAGTTATAACTTAGTATTACTTAGATATTTGCTTATAGATTTTAATCCTTATTTATAATTACTAGCTTATTTAATCTTTAATTAAGGGATAACAACTATATTAAAGCTTGGATTTAGATTTAAATATACTTAGCTAAAAGAGGCGGTGATTGCTATATTAACTATAAGTAGCGGCTCTAATTTTTAGTATATCTATAATTTAGTGGTTATAGTACGAAGGCGTTTATAATTTGGCGGTTATAGTGCAAAGGCGTTTATAATTTGGTGGTCGCGGTATACTACGTCTAGGATTTAGTAGTTACCGCGTAAAACGCCTCCCCCCTACCCCCTAAAGTTAGCCTATCCCGCTTACCCCAACATATCTACAGTCTTATACTAACTTTGTTTACCTTAGGAGATAGTATTTAACCCCCTAGAAAAGCATTTCTAATATTATATTAGTTCTTTTATAAGTTATAATAGGACATTTAAGGCCACTTTCCTATAAGTTCTAGTATTGCTAGTATGGATATAAGGGCGGCAGGTTGGCTAGGCTAAAGATATAGTTACCTTCTCCCTTCGCCGCTCTTAGTTATTTCGGTTACAATAATACACAATTATTAGTTTGCCTATGCTACGTATTCCTATATATAGTTCTTTTATTACTTTATACTGTTCTGTATTATACTTTATTAGTACTATAAGCTAAGTTACTTCTAAGAGCATCTTTTGCTTTAGGTGCTCCTCCTTTTTATTTTTCCTAAACTTATTATTAGGCTTCTTATTTAGCGGTATAAGAAGCTTTAGAAAGTCTACCTACCCTAAGACCTATTATAGCCAATAACTTAGTTGCTAGAGTCTCTATTATTACTTATATTAGTTATTTAGGTCTATAAGGCCACTATATTAAAGGAATCCACCAATAGGGAACTAGGTTATAAGTCTATAGAACTCCTGTAAGTAATACTGCTAAAACCCCTACTTAGCACGCTAGGTGCTTATTATTGCCATTTTATTTTCTTCCCTACTCCAGCCTTCTAATATAGTACTATTATTCTTAATATTAAGCCGATTTTTAGTATACGTCTTAATAGCTTTAGGAAGCGTCTTAGTATAGGTTCTATTTACTATAGCTTAGCTTATTATAGAGTTAGAGTGGTGTATATATTACTATAATACATCTTTCTAGGTTATAGTAAAACAAATCTAGTTAGATAAAGCATTATGGATAATTATACTCGGCGCAACTATTAGCTTTTTTCCAGCTATAGTAAGTATAATTCTCCTTACCTTACCTCAGACGGATTATTACCTCTTAGTAAGTAAATTATCTAACCTCTAAAGAAATCCTCTAATATAAAGTAGTGGGTGTGCGTTATAGTATTTGCGGTAATATCTTTATCGGAATATATAGGTTTTTAGAATTATAAATTGCAGGAAAGTAATAGGATTAGAGATAGAAACTCTAATGTTTAAAGCTATTTAAGTATCCGCTTCTTTACGCTAGTACTTAGGCTAGGGTAGTATCTATTATGGCGTTTATAGCGATTAGTTAAGAGCATTTTATATTAAAATTACACTTATCCCTTAACTAGTCAATTCGTGTCTAACGGTTATTAATAAGAACTAACCAATTAATCGAGCTAAAATTTAACGCTCGTGCTAAGGAATATAAAGCTTTTGATTTTATAGTAATTTAATATACACGCTTAATTTTAGAAGTTAAGTCGCTTAATATAAGGTAGCTAGCACTTATCCTTCCTAAAGAACCGTATTTTATAATATAGTAGGTAATTAATTAATGGAATCTACATAGGCATGCGTTGTTTTAAAGTTCGTATACGGACTACTTACTTATTAGGCGCTGACGGGTTAAAGGATAAATTATAGTTATAAAGTTCGGGTAATAAAACCTTAGAATCTAATATAAATTACGTTCTATAAAATTATAAACCCTATAATATTTGCCACTGTAATCCAAAAACTAAAACTATAGAAGTACGGTAGATAGAAGCTAAGAGTTATTCTATTTAACTTCACCCTTATATCCTTTTAACTCTAAACACTACCAATCGCCAAAAGTATATCCTTTATTAAAATGATTAAGGATATACTTAGCACGCTCATTCTAAGCCTTATTACGTACTATCTCTAATTTCTATAGTTGCGTATAGAAGCCACACTAATATTGGAATTGGCCATTCCGGCCTATATAATATAACTTAATATCCTTAAAAGGAACGGTACCCTTATATATTTAAAGATGCTGCTTAAAGCATTGCGTGTTATAGCTTAGGTCTAGACATTATTAGCTAGTCGCCGTTTCCTATAGATATACCTATATATCTATCTAAAAGTGCTAAGAATTATTATAACGGAACTAATTGTTCCTATATATGCTTTTATATAGACACCCTAGATATACGCACGCGTATTCTCGGGTTTATTTTATAAAATAGTTAGTATATTATCTTTACTTAAGAGTGGAGTATAAACGAATAATTAGTTAATTAGAAGGTTCCTCTATAATCTTTACGCCTAAATTTTAAACTATAGTTATAGACACTGCGTCTAGCTTCTCTATTAAGATAAGGTAGACTAGGCGAATAGCAATATTAATTTATTTAGATTTAGAATAGGATGCGACTATAGGTAATATAGTAGGAGGCTACTTTATCTAAAGCTTTAAATTAGGTAAGAAGCTAGTATAAATATATCTATAGCGGGCTTCCAATAATCCTAGGCGTGCATATTATCCTTACTAAGGATAACTACTTATATATCCTAGCGTGGTTTAAAAAGATCGGTAATTAATATATTAAAGACTACGGCCTATATACGTGCTAAAGGGATGCCTTATATAATAAGAGGCGTTATTAGTGCGGCGTGGGGGCTTCTTATTAGAGAAAATGAGATTTTTAGGGGACTAATAGGCTTAAGAAGTAGCTTAGGGAATAAAAATACTTAATAGTTAAGATCGCTAAGTAAATTTGCCGGTTTCTATAGTATCGGTCTTAACACTAAGCATAAACTAACACTAACGTAAACGTTTTCTATCTAGCTTTTTACCTCCCTATTAACCCTTTAAAAGCCTAATATCTTTAATAAAGTCTGGTATAAATAAGCCTCTTTAAGTAAGAAGACTTAAAAGCGGGGGCGCTACTAGCGTTAATATATAAACCACTTAGAAAACTAAAACAACTTTTCTAAGTAATATCCCTCTATTAGTCCTACTCTTATACCTTATAGGGCCTATAATATATAGGTCACTTATCCTATATCTCTTATAGGGTTATATAGCTTAGTTAATGCCTAGGGTCAATTAGTTAATTAACTTAATTCGCTTACTTCCTCCCTAGGCGCTATATTTAATAAAGCTAAACATAAATTAGTATAAGTGTCTTAGCCGTAATATAGTGGAACTAACAATAGGCTTTTTTAACGGCTTATACTATACGCTAATTAAGGACTTTAGTAGCTACCTTAGGTATATTCTTAGCCGCTAGTAGGTTATTTAAACGCTCTAGAAGCTCCTTCTATTTGTCTATAGGAATCTTAAACTAAGTAAAGCGTGTTAGATATAATAAGCGAAGTTATTTAGCTTCCTCCTATATAAGTATCTGCCGATCTTTATTATTAAAAGTTAAGGCTATACTTATATCCCTACTTACCAGAAACTGCTTTTATTAAGTTTTGGAATATCCGGCAACAGCTTATATATTACTAGCTTTAGACCTAGTAGTAAGACTTATTATACGTAGTGGCGTTAAAATAAGAAGTTTGGTGTCGCTAGGCGAGTGCCGCCTACTAAGGCGGGGCTATTAACCCCATCAACTCCGTTAACCCTATTAATTATATTAACTACGTTAACCTAATTAACCGCTAGCAATATAAAACCGGCTAACGCCACTAATCTCCGCTTCCGCCTTCTGCATAATAATACTATTTAGTGCCTCTCTAAGTACCCTAACCCTATATTTGCCTTTAATCGGCTTACTAGTTCTTTTTACGTTCTAAAGGGCTTATTCTAGCTTTATATCTCGCTCTTTGTTATAAGCCTATAATAATTACCCTACTTTATCATAAAACTTACTATATTCCGTTAAATTTAGTTAGCTATATTAACTCGTTAATATTATGGACTTTAATAGTAGTTATTTATATTTAGCTTAGAGTTAAGATTTCAGTATATAATTAAGATTGGTCCTCTAGTCTCTGTATAAATCTGCTTACACTATAGTGTAAATTTATATATATACGCCTTAAATTCTTAAAATTGCAGCGCTTGTGCATTAAGGAGGAGCCATACCGGTGGCGTTATTATATTTATCAGCCGCCTAGTACTTTATTAAATAGGTACGTTCCGCTAAATATCCTCCTAATTACTGCCAACGCTCCTACTATACCTATTACAGTTTTAATATAAGATACACTTTAATTAATCGCTCTAGTAATGCAATCTATTACTATTATTTTTAATGTTAATAAAACCTATTAATTTAGATAACGAAGCTTACTTTATAGATATTCCTAATAAGTTAAGGAGAGTAACTAGTCTAGCGTTTAGCAAGGGTCTTATTAATAATAGTTAATCCAGAGCTACTAGCACCAATTACCCGCTTAATATTAATTAACTTAGCTCTCTAAAAACCACCTAGACTATTAGTTTACACTATTAGTCTTTCCCTGGTAAAACTCTACTAATACTTTATAAGGTGTAACTTAACTGGCCTTTATATAAATAATGGGCCCTTAGCATCCGTATATGGGTCTTAGTTAATTAATAAACAATCTAAGTTAATAAACACGACTTTTAAGGATGGTAATGGTTAGGATAGTATTTTGTCTAAACTTAATAGACTAATATTAGGTTATAAGTAGAAATATTATAGCCTTTTTCTTAATACTAGAGTAAGCGGTAAATAGACAAAGGAAGATAAAGCTATTATATACTATTTAAGGCAGGAGCGGTTTTTATTTATAAATATTACTAAATAGGTACCGCATTTACTAGCTTAAATTTCAGAGATGTACCTAACTATATATATCTTATGCCTTATCCTACTAGGGCTATATATTACTTATATTTACTAGGTTAAGTAATATATAGGATTGCTTATAACACTATAACCTAGATATAGAGTTTTAGCGTATATCGCCAGTTAGTTTCTTTTCTTAGATATAACTTCTAATAGCTTTACTAATATTTTTTTAAAGATTGTTATTATAAATATAGGCTTATAGGAGCTAAAGCCTAAAACCAGCGTATGGATACCTAATGAAGATAATACCCTTATAGAGCTAGGTCACTAGGTATTACTTATAGTTTTATTATAGGATAATATTATAAAAGCTCTACTAGGGAGAACATGGGGTGCATACCAGCGCCATTATAACGTTATTTTTCGCGTTAATAAGCCGGCATAGACAGTTAAGGAAGAGAATCTCCTCGTAGAATTGCGTAATAAGAAATTTCTGTTATAGAGAGAGATTGGGAAACATTTTCCGAATAGGCACTATTAATTAATTAAGGAATTCTATAAAAAGAGCGAGCTAGGTAGTTAGGCGTAGCGCCCTCTAAATGTGTAGCTAGGGTCTTAACGGATTTAACGGCTGCGGCTTTAGTTTTATAAGCTAGGAGGTCGTAGGAGCTAGGGGATCCTATAAGGTAGGTAATTGTACAAGTATAATAGTCTAACCTAGCGCCCTCTAATTAATACCTAGCGTATAAATAGGGTATTAATAGGTTTAATAACTTCGCGGCTTTAATCCTACAAGCTAGGCGATTGTATAAGCTGAATGCTTATAGGAGCTAGCCAATCCTACAAGCTAGGTAATCGTACAAGCATAGTGCTCGTAGGAGCTGGGAAATCCTATAAGCTAGGTAATTGTGCGAGCTGGGCGATTGTGTAAACTAGGTAATCGTGCGAGCTAGATGCTTGTGGGAGCTAGGCGATCTTACGAGTTAGATAATTATGCGAGCTAGGTAACCGTGCGAGCATAGTGCTTATAGGAGCTAGGTAATCCTACGAGCTAGGTAATTATACAAGCTGGGCAATCGTGCGAACTGGGTAATTATGCGAGCTAGGTAATTATACGAGCTAGGTAATTATACAAGCTAGGTAATCGTGCAAACTAGGTAATTATGCGAGCTGGGCAATTGTGCAAGTAGAGTAATTATATAAGTAGAGTGATTATATAAGTAGGGTGATCTAACCTAGCGCCCTTTATTAATGCCTAGTATATAAATAGAAAGCAAATATTAGGAAAATACTAGAATTATAAAAAAAAGAAATATATAAGTCCTAAATCTAGAAATATTAAAGAAGTTCCTATATAAACAGCCCTATAAGCATAACCATAAGTTTAAGCCCTCTCGCGTAATCTAACTACCCCTCCCTACTATACCGGAATAGATAAACGACCGCTATATACTATAAGTAGAGAAATAATTTAAATAAAAAGAAAACACTATAAAAAAATATATTTATATCCTTAAGATATAAATTTATAAGTACTATAGTCTTAAACACAACTAATAGTTACTAAGGTAGTATACGTCCCAGGTCTATAAGAAATTCAAAAAATCCTAGGTTATTAATATAGATTTTCCTTCTATTATTACTTTTAAGGTAGTAAATAAATTTATCTAAGTAAAAGTATAGATTATTATAAATACTTTATAGCTCGCTATAAGTCAAGCAGGTAAAGACTCTAGTAGGAATAGTAAAATATTATTTTATTTCGCGATAGGCTAAATAAAAAGTAGCTAAAGTTTTAACCCTTTTACTAGCTTTTATTAGAAATCTTCTTTATATTTATATCTTATACTTATAGATTTAAGACTATAAAGCTAAGGCCACTGTATCTAACCGTCGCCTATATAGCCTTATCGCTTAATATCTCTTTATTACTATCTACCCCTATTTTTTAATCTTTAGTGCTAAAACTATTTTCTCTGTTATATAATATCTCTGCGTCCTATTCTTAATCCTTATTACTAAAGTTACTTTCCTAACTAGTTAACGCCTCTACATTACCGTCATCTTTAAAGTCGGTTTCTCTATCTATAAACGCCTACTTACTAGCTAACAATTTAGGGACGCTGCGCTTGTAGGTACTTAGGGTTACAGATATTACTTAAGGAGAAATTATAGTTAATGTTGTTAGGATATAGAATATGTCTATAGACCTCTAAGTACCGGCTGCTTAGCACCTTAAATAAAAGATCTCCCCTAATGCAAGGTAGATTAATAAAAGTTAATTACTACCTATATAAGGCGGAGCGCTTATAAAGGGCTTAGCTAGAATAGCAATTAAACTACCCTAGAGGTACTAATAGCTCCTTTACTATAGATAAGGGGGTTAATATATAAGATTAACTGGCTAGGATAAGTTTACTACTTAGGCAGTATCTTACCCCGGGAAGGATAGGCGTTAAAAGTAGATTATATAATGCTATTTCTGCTAAAAGAGGCGTTATTAGGGGTTATTGTTAACTTTTAATTCTAGTTTATAACTTTATACAAACGCTTCTAAACCCTACTAAGGTATACGGCGTCCGTTAGGGATCGTTAGCTATTTAAGTTTAGTAGCAGCTTAGCCAATAGCTACCCCTAATAATGCCTTGTAGATTACTTTAGGTACCTATAATCTCGGGCGCAGACGATATATAAGCTAAGAGTAATTACAGCTACTAAATATTGTACTATAGACACTATATAAAGTAGAAAAGGGCGGCTAGTATACTCCGCCTTTCCCTTCTACCTTCTGTCCTAACTCCGCCCTAAGAGAGGAATGGAATATAAATATTATACTCCTAGTTTTTATATACTATTAATTTAACTTACCTTTAAATTTAACCTCTTAACTATATATCCCTTAATATCTCTATAAGAATACTAGATATTATATATATTACCTTAACTAAGCTTAAATACGTTGCTAATATAACCTATAGGTCCTTAATCGGTACTTATAAAAATATTATAATATGCTATTGCCCTAAAGATAATATACCTGTTTATTAACTTACTAGAAACCTTAAATTATTTTAAAATCGCATTAATAACAAAAATATAGCATCTGCTAGCAGGGAGAGGAAATAATTATAGCTTTCCGACCCTATATAGAAATAGATACCTTATACGCCTACTTAAACACCTAATAAGGTTAACTCTTATAAAATTAACGATAATACGGAGGGTAATATATAAGAGGATACGGAAATATACGTTAATTACCTTAAGAGCCTAAAAGGCCGCAGTAAAACTAAAATAGTCTTACCTAAGCTAATAGAGAGCCATAGCGAGGCTAAAATAGACTTACCTTAACTAAAAGAGGGCCATATTAAAGGTTTGCTAGTACCTCCAGGTATATTTATAAAATACCTATATATTTTTTAGCAATACTAATAGTTAAGTAGAGAATAGTTTAGCTAATTATATAAACTTCCTTAGAGATATATCTCCCCTCTAAAGTATTAATAATTTCCGATACTATAATTTTAGACGGATAACTAAAGTATCTCTTATTGTAGTTGCTAACTTACTATATAATAGAGGACTTAAAGCGTTTCTAAAACCCTAAATATAGATCAGTTGTATCTATATATAGTCCTATTATAGTAGTATACTAGTATCCTACCTAGGTTTTACCCGCGGGTATACCGTATAAGAAACTTATATTATATTATACTAAGAACCCACATTACCTCTATCGTTATACTAGGATATATAAACTGCTTAAAGATATTATAATAGAGATAGCTTAGAAGGGTAAACTATATAAGTAAAGAGACTAACTAGAAGAGGCGCTAGATAATTATTTAGATCTATTAAGAAGAGAGACACGTAAAAGAAAGGTAGATTATACCGTAGATAGAGCCTTTAAGAAGCTAAAGAAATAAGAAATTTCTTATAAGAAAAGATTTTCGTAATTATATTCTTATTTTCTGGTGTTAAGAATTAAGGCGCCAATTAGGATTTCTTTAGCTTAGTATTGTTTTTCTATTTAGTTGCTTTTATATTAAGAGTATCTTATTATTATTTGCATATATATTAAATTAAAGTTAAGAACTCGCTTATAGTAAAGTCCTCCACCTTTATATGCTTAGTAGCGATAAGTTAGCTACCCCGTAACTCGCTTGATCCTCTATAAAGAATTAAAGTTAAGGTATTAAAGTCTTTAGCGTTTTTATAGGTAACTAGGGTATAGGTTAACTTTAAATTTTATATTAATAAGGTGGGAATATTAAGAATAAATATAGAATATCTCTCTTAATATTGGCCTAAGTTATAACTTTAAAAATAGGATCTTATTCTAAGAACTAGATCTAATTTTAAAGACTCTATTTTATTCTAATTTTAAGCTAAACGTACTAAATATAGCTAAAAGGGTATAGCGTTAAGCTAAGCGGTTTAACGGTTTTGAAAGAGAGGAGCTATTTTTAGTTATAGCTTAAGTTATAATTTTAGGAATAGAATCTAATTCTAAAACTAAGATTCTAATTTAGGTTTATAAAGTAGACTAATTAACTACTATAAAAAGGGCGCGATCCTAAAAAAGGATCTGGTTTTAAGAACTAGATCCTAGTTATAGGAAATAGGTCAATTAAGCGCTATAAAATAGGGTTAGCTATATCTATATTTAGTATATTAGGTTTAGCTCATTTTAGGATTAGCCATGTAATTAATTATAGGTACTTATACAACTAACCTAATAATTAACCTATTGTCGCTAGCTGTACCTTACCTAGTGCCTTTTAGCATCGCTATATTAGAGCCTTACTTTATTTAAGCCTTACGCGTTACGGAATAAACTAAAAGCCAATAACTATAATTACTAATAAATACTGCCTATAACTTTTTAATAATACCGGAACCCTATATACGCACTATATTTTTAACCTATACAACTAAGACTATAAATAATATTCCTATACTTTAGGTTATTATAGCTTAGTATTTAACTAAGCCCTATAAAGCCTTAGTCTAAGCCACGTTAGATTAGCTTAACTTTTTTACACCTAACCTTTAAATCCTCCTCGTGTTCCGCTCGCACTTTACTTTTTCCCTTATACTTTCCTCTTTCGCTATTCCCTTATTTTAAGACGCGCCTAACGTATATTTAACCTCCCTATACTTATTTACTTCTCTACTATTATACCATCCTTATATGCTGGTCTCTTTAATCCCCCCTTACTTGCCTACCCACCTGCTATATTAGCCCTCCCGACGTAGCTCTTAGTGCGCCTACCCACAATAGCGAATCTCTTTAGATTAAAAATAAAGCCTATTAAGGAAGGGCTAAATAACTTTTATAATTTATTTAACTTAACTTATTAGGATCTGGGCATCCCTAGCTCTTTAAACTCGTTACACTAGATAGGTAATAAAGGTAACTATTAATAGATCTATTATAGGTTTTTATCTAACGCTTATAGGACTAAAGGATATTTTGCTTAATTTAATACTTACTTTATAGAGCCTTTCTACTTCTTATTTATTACTATCTAACTGCGGCAATAAAAACCTCCTTAGTAATCTGTTAAGACTTAATTTAGCAGTTAATTTTAACGACTTTAACGTTAAACGGTTCCTGCCTCTTTTAAATACAATCCTCCGGATTAAATCTAACGAAGTTATTTAGAAAAAGGTGTACGCTACTATTATAAAGTCTACGCCTCCCCCCTAACTACTGCTATTCTATATTTAATAAACCCCATATCTGCGTAATATAAGCAGCTTTACTAACTCGTCTAAATATAGGAAATATGTGGATTATGTTCTAAAGGAAGAGCTAGGCCCTCTTTATATAGGGATTCCTGGATTATATAAAGCATTCTTTAGGGGAGTAGAAGGTCTTAAAGAGGTAAGCGCTACCGTTTTTAAAAAATGTAAGGAAGGGGACAATCTACTATACGCTAAGGGCGGCTGGTATAACTGGCCTAAAAGTGTAGAGTAAGATAATATCCTAGAGTGGTTTAATAACCTAATTAAATTATTTTTAGGCTTTATAGAGGAGTATAGGTCCGCCCTAAAGATATAATAAACGCTTATCGTATATACTAAGCAGCCTTTATAAGGGTTTATAGTAAAGCAAAAGCTAAATATTAGTTTTATGGATAATCTAATAGCTAGCAAAAGCTCTTAATGCTATTAGTCGTATATACTTATACTAAGAGAGCTAAAGAGTAATCTAAACACTAATATAGCCTTATAGGCATAGTTTAATTTAGGAAAATATATAAAAGAAGTCTTTACCACTTAGAACACTTATCGCTTTATTCTAGGCTTTACCCTTTATAGATTTATTATATAGCTATAGGAGTATAACTAGGTAGGAGGCATCGTATTATTACTATTTAATATTAATAAAGACGGACTATAATTTACTAAAGCAATGTTAGGATTTCTCTAGATAAATAAAAAGCAGCTTAGGTTTAACCCTACTATTCTAATATTAAATAGCAAACGATATATTAAAGTTGTGCGTAATAATTAGACTAAGTGTTTTATCCTTAACGAACTTATAAAATAGGCATGCTGTATTACTAGCTAAGCAACTACTTGCTAGAAAGTATACCATAAGGGGGATACCTCTAAAATACCCCTTATTATTAAAGACTTATAGTAGTACCTAGAGCGCGAGGAAGAAGGCAAACTACTATATAAGGTAGTAGAGAAAGGAGTAGTTAATATAGCTAGGTACTATTACTATGGGACTATTTATATAGGTAGACAAGATAATAATATCTTTAATATCTATAAGGGGTTAGATATTACTAAAGCGATAAACTATAAGCTAGAAGGCTTAATAATGCCTCTAAGACTAGCTGGAGTGTAAGGCAGTATAAGAAAAGGTTAAAGTTCTAGCAGAAAGAGGTCTTCTAGTTATAGCGCCCCATTACCGCCCGGCAAGCGCCTATATTTAACCTCTCTAACTAAGCGCCCTATTAAGCAGAATTGCGTATATTAATGTGTTATTACTAGTAATTATAAAAAGCCTCTTTATAAGGCAAGCTCTTGGGCTATAATACTTACTGCACTAAAGGGTGGCATTAAAGGATATAAGTCTTTATATACGTAGGCCGGCATTATCTAATATAACATTTTAATAGGCAACCTTATAATAAACAAGGAAGACAATAATCCTTCTTAGCCGGCATTCTTAATTAACTTCAATCTTGCAATTAAAGAGAAGTAAGAAGGATCTTTAGGAGCACGGGGCAAGACTAGCATAAGAGCGTTTATAGCAATTAGAGTGCTTTTTAGTAAGAAATACTTATTTAGGCATAATCTAGAGCTGTTCTTTTAGGTGCTTTTCTAGATATATATATACTATAACGGGCTAGGTAAAGATATCGGTCTAACTAAGTTTAAGTATTAGAACTATAAGAATAGTATAAAGCTAACTGAGTTAAAATTAGGGCTAGTAAGTAGAGAAGGCCACTTTCTTAACCGTATAGCTAAGGTATTTACACCCTACTACTAACCGCTAAAGCCGTAGGTTAATAGGCTGTGGAAGGTAGTTTTCCTAATAGATAAAAGGTGGGAGAAGGAAAATAGGGCGCTTTATTTCTAGATAAAAGAGATTCTCTAATAAGCATAAAAGGATCTAGAGGTGTTAGCAGAGTATATAAAATAACATTTTATTTTTCTATATTCTTCCACTATATAAGATAAAGTTTTGCAAAGATTTAGGCGGCTAGGGCTAGGAAGTAGCCTTAGTTAAAACGTATATAAAATAGCGTAGGGTAAGTCACCTAAGCTAAATAAACCTAGAAAAGCAGATAACCCAATCTTTCGCTAGATTATTAGGCCCCTATACCCTACTATTCTATATAGGCTTTAAATTTCTATAAAATAGGTAACCTACTTTCTAGCCTATTAGAAGCTGCCTTATACCGCCTAAATAGAGGCTATAGGAGAATTAACCCCCTACTCTAACCAATCCCCTACTTAAATAAGTCCCTTACTTAAATAAATCCCCTACGGGAGCTAATGCCTATGTGTTTTGCCGCCCTATAGGAACCAGTCCCCTACTCTAAAAAATTCCCTATAGGATTAAGTCCCCTACTCTAACAAATCCCCTATACTAATAAATCCCCTACGCTAATAAATCCCCTACAGGCGCTAATGCCTACGTATTCTACCGCCCTATGGGAACTAATCCCCTATAGCTTATATTCCCCTACGGCTTTTACTCCCTTATAAAAACTATTAGCTACGTCTTCTACTATAGAATAAATCCCCTATAAATTCCATTCCTATATATAGTAACCATATCTTCTACTACCCTGTAAGAACTATACCCTATAGCTCCTACTCCTATATAGCTTTTACTCCCCTATAGAAACTAATGGCGATTTCTTCTACTCCCCTACAGAAACTAATCTCTTATAGCTTATAGTTCTTTACAGGGATTAATACCCACCTTCTTTATTACCTTATATCTTTTAATTCCTTATAGAAACTAATGCCCTACAGCTTCCGTTCTCCTATTTCCGAATTATAAGCAATTCGCCCGCGCTATAGCCTACTATATAGGCCTTATTATTATAGGAGTAAGTAAGTAATTTTAAGAAAGCAGTAAGTAATAATGCTATAGCTATAAGATTTATAAGATATTTAATGCTATATGTATGTAAGCGAATCTATGCATATAAGTTTATATTTTTAACTAATCTAGTACCTTTAAAGTCACTTTTAAAATCTTAATTTAAAGTAAGGGCCTTGCCTAAATGCTTATATATAAGTTTGTCCCCCTTACTCCTAGCTAAGCTATAACTAATTTATATAGTGTTCTTAATTTAATATAGTATATTAGCACTAGCCTTAAAACTCTTTCTCGAATATTGCCTTACCTATCTTCCGTTTAATTAATAGTCCAAAAGCCGCTCTATATCTTTTTTTAAAGATATTAGCAGCAGCATCGGCTTGCTTTAGGAAGGTCTTCTATACCTTCTCTTGCCGGTCTCTTTAGCTCATTATATCTAAGTATAAGATATATTCTGCTCTATATAGCTGCATTAAATACGGTAATCCTGTTTATTATAAGAAATATAATGCCTTAGAAATACTCCATCTATTATAGGAAATGGATACTAGGCTATTACGTTGGATATTATTTAAAGTTCTTTCTATAAGAAAGACATCGGCCTTATTTAGAAGAAGGATAGCGCTCTAGCGGTAAACGTTCTTAACTATTAGAGCTAGGTTTTATTCTAAATAGGCTAGATCTATATTAAGGTCTCCCGTATAAGCCTTATTATAGTTAAACTGGTATATAAATATATTTATAAAGGGGAATAAACCATATAGAGGGGTCTCCTCTAAGATTCGGCAAGTGCTTTAGCTGTTAATGTCTTTCCTACCCTAGGTGGGCTACTAAAACGGTTAGCCTTTAAAACAGCCAATGCCTTACTAAAAAACTTACTATAGCAAAAAAACTAGGGCTTTCCCCTTCCCTTTAATTATATTATTAAACTTTAATTTCCCGGACCTAGACTAGTAGCTCTTTATAAGTCCTTAAAGCACTATTTTCTTATCCTCCTTAATTACGAGTGACTTGAATGCTAAGGCATTCGATTTAATATCCTTAATATTAGCGACGGCAAATTCACCTATTAGTGCTTATATTAGTATATATAATTCGCTAGCTCTAGAAAAAGTATATAAAAAGTCTAACCCTATTTTTTATCTGCTAAACTAAAGGCTAGGGCTGTTAGTAAATAGATTAGGTACTTATTATCTCCTATCTCCTTAGGAACTAAACCTTAATTCTTTACGTCCCCTTGCTAATTAGTCCCTTAATTAATTACGCTTATTCCATACGCATCTATAGCGATTAGCTACTTACTATAGTTAAGATTCTAACAATAAAATGCTATCATATCTACTATAATGCGGCCGCTTATAGAAAATCTTAACAGGCTATCTTTAGTCTAGAAAAACGCGATCCCTTTATATTTACGGTGGTTAATGTCTCTTAAAGATACAAACTTCCGGCTATTACTAATAAGATTCTGCTTTATCTTAGCTTGTCTCTTATAACGCTCTAGTGAAAATACTTTAAAAGATATAATTTTTATAGTTAAACGGAATTCCGGAATAGAGAGGGTGGTTTTTACCTCATTAAACGCCTTCCCATTATAGCCGAAATAGTAATAGTTAAGTTTAAAGCTCTTTTTGCTAAAAAGTAAGGTTTTAAAGTTGCCTAAATCATATATAAGGTATCTTAGTTAATCTAAGCCTTCGCAAATCATAAGGACGTGCATATTTAGTTTAAATAAGGCCCAAAGGAGATTAAAATTAATTTCGCCATAGTCTAGAAGCGGTAGAAGACTATTAGTTATAGGCGCGAAATGGTCTTTAAGGAATCTTAGTAACCCCTAAAGGTGCTTAACGCCAATTAAGTTGGGAGAAAGACTCTCCTAGTATATTTTTAACTAGGGTAGGAAATTAAATATAAGGTTTATAGGAATCTAGAAGTTAAATTAGAATAAGCTATATCTATAAAAAGGTCCACTTACTATAGGCTTATCTTCCCAAAGAGAGATAGCTTATACGCCGTTTAGCACCACCTATAAGGCGTCTCTTACTTCTCCTAAATTTATACTTAGGTACATACTGTAGTCTTTCTTATCCTTTTCTGGCTTAAAGTTAGTATTTAAGTTAATATGTTTAAAGGCACCTAAAAAACAGACCAAATTTCTTCTAAAGGATATAAATATACTAATTATATATATTACGCTTACTTAACGTATCTAGCGAAGTCTCTATAGTCTTATACTAGCAGTTTTATTTATACTAGCTATAGCAGACGCTATATTAGCGTATTTTTAAGTATATTTTAGGGATTTCGCGAGTATACATCTTATTTAACACCTTAACTTTAACCTTAGAACCTCTTACTTTAGGTATCTCTTTAACCCCTAAACTTATAGGGGAAGGTAGAAGAGGTAGAGGAGGTAAAGGAGGTTAGGCCACTTAGACTATCTTTAATACGGCTATAAGCATTTTAACTATAAGATGCTGCGCTGACTGCCTATAATGTAGATACGTTTAGCTTAGGTTACTAGGGGAAGTGTTTATACTATTATAAGGTAGTAAAGGCGCTGGCGTAACGGGCTTGGATGTAACTGGTATTATTACTCTATAAAGCTTTAATAACGTAATACTAATCTAAAGTATAAGGTTAGAGTGAGGAACTAAGTATAGATAGTATTATTTCTTTAGAGGATCCGCTTTCTTTTATACCCGTTAATAGGACCTAAGTTACTACTATACTGCAAATATTCACTACACCGCTTACTTACCCTAATTAACCTTAGATGGCGCTAGACTATATATCTTTAATAGCGTTCCGATATATTAGAGAGTTTAACTAAGTTAAGCTATAGGGTATATACTAGCTCTTATTATAGGATGAGCCTATAATTTGTACAGCTACAGGGGGTATTATAAAGGATTGCGTAAATGATCCCTATAAGCTAGGTGGACGTTATAGATCCGTAATAGTATGCCTGCTATTTCTCTAAGGGGCAATATCTATTTGGCGGAGGCTTTAGACTAATAAAAAATTAATCTTATATTAACTGTATAAATATTAGTATAGCTTACGTCGGAATAAGTCCTAATTAGGGGATAAAAAGAAGAAAGATATAATAAGTCTAATAATATGCAGAGTGCGGTGTATTAGTGAGTTAAGATATTATAACCCATAAAATGAACTTAAGGTAATTAGCCAACTAAGTTTAGTAATTTTACCCCTAGTTACCCCCTAGTTGCCTCCTAACTTCCCCCTAACTTCCCCCTAACTACTATTAACTACTTCTTAAATACCTACTAACTGCCCTATAACTGTTATAAACTTTCTATTAACTTATTATTTAACTACTATAATATCTAGCCGCCTCTTAATCCATCTATTTTAGCGCACTAACCTTACCTCTTTGCCAATCTTAAGACATAGAGTTGCCTTGTATTGTGCTATAGGCGAAAGAAAAGAATTTCTTTTCCTACTAAGATAGCTATAATAGAGTAACTAACTTAGAGTTTAAGACTCTTCTTAAGCAGAGCTAAGAAATAGTTATTTCGCTTAAAGCTGAGCTAAATAAGCGCTAGATCGTGGCGAAGCCCTAGTTACTTAGCGTTATTAAGTATAGCAAAAAACTCTAAAAGAGTGTCGCGAATCTTAGGATCTTAGGACGGCTGGATAGTAGAGCGACTAAACTTACTATTATAGCTACTAGGATTCTAAAGACGAAATAGACAACTTATAAGTTAAATATCTATTAAACGTTTCTTAGTGATATCCTTTATTACTACAGTTAGGGGTTAGTCTTACTATACGCTACAAGCCTTAGTAAGCAGAGAGTAACCTCTCTAAATTCTTAAGATTAGATTAGGCTTATATAGTATCTTAAGAGTAACTAAGCTACCTTTAAATGCCCTATCTTAGACTTACTGGCGGTGGAACATTATATACCTTATAGGAATAGTAAGTTATACAATCTTTAATATAAATATCTCGCTTATCCCGTAAAAGAGGTCTATAAATTAGATCCTTTAGTCGCGCCCTTTTAAAAACGCCCGTTTTTAAAAGACATAGGTTTAGAATAAGAGTTAGCTTAGAGTAATTATACTTATTAATTGGACGTTTATTCTCTAAACACTAATTAGCTACGCTAAGATATGGTTTAGGATTTATAGAATCCTCTAGCTAGTTAGACTCCGTAAGCTAAGGCTATAATTAATCTAGTATAGAAAGAAGGAAGTAGTATAGATTTTCCCTCCCTATATTAATAAGGCCGAATGCTAATCTAAAATAAGATATATTACTAGGCTCTTTATCTACAGCTATAATTTAAACTCGCTTAGTAAATTATAGGGAGATTATAAACCTTAAGTTTATAGTGCTTCTTACTTTTCTATAGCAGTATTAGGACAGCCATTTAAAACTAGTATACCCTTAGGATGGAGTTCCATTACTATCTATTAACATTATATTAGAGCCGACTCTCAGGTTAAGCGCGAAAATTAAACTCTTTCTTTAATTATATAAAGCGTTAATTTAATTTAACCTTACCTTTTATAGGCGAAAATAGCGCACTGTAGGACTACTAAATAGCCTGCAGCTCTTACTAGGCCTTATAATAAGGATAATAAAGCTAGTAGGTTCCTTAGGGCCTGTAACTATATTTCTTATTATATCACTAAAGACCCTAACAGCCCCCCCTTTACTATATATTTTTACTAAGATTGCTTAAACTAATAGGTCCACTAACTCTAGAGATGTGCCTGTTGTTTCTGGACCTATTTTAATAGGCTCTTTATACTAGATAGTATTTAGCAAAATATATCTTATACTGTTTTAAAATTTGCCTACTAGCTTTAAAGCTCTTTTTTTAAGTTTCTAATTATTGTCTGCAATGTTATTAACGGGAACCCCGCTATTTATTATTTTAAAGAGCTCTTAATATATGCTGTTTAAGCCTAGGTAATAATAGTAACTAAATGGTTATAGGTTAAAGATAAAAGTAAGGGCTAATAGAGAGAGCTACTAACTTTAGAGAGATAAGGATTATATTAGGATCGAAATAAGTAATAGAAAATATAAATATATTGTCTAAGAAACGCACTAAAGAACTATAGCGTATATTATTACTAATTATATAATATATATAGATAAAGTAGGGTCGTCTTACCTTAATAGTTAAATACTTTAGATCTGTAGTAAGTATAGCGAGGTAAGCTATAGAGCGGATAGCGTTAAGATTAAAGGTTAAAGTTAGGAGAAACGTTGCATCCTTAACGGGCTATGCCCTATATAATGCGCGAAATAGTAACACACCTAGCGTATAAAAAGAGAATATAAATTTAAGATAGCTAAGGCTAGTCTTAGGCGTTAATGCCTAACTCTATAACGGGGCTTAGCCTTAAGCTTTAGTTGGTATTATTACGTATATATAATATAAGGGTTTATTACTTAACCGCGAAAATTATATAGCTAGTAAAGGAAGCTATACGGATAAATACGCTAATATATAGCTAATGCGAGTTAACGTAGACACCTTACCCTTTTTATTATATAATGCTTTAAAGGATTATATAAACTATAGCCTATTCTTATTTATAAACCCGATATCTATACTTAATCTCTTAACCTATTAACAGTACTAAAGGTTATACTAAATATACTTAGTTAGATAATACAGCATAATCCTACAATTTGTGGATTCTAAATAAATAGACTAAAGTTATAGGCGAAGCAGGTTGTTCTTTAAATTTTTATATTATTTAAATTAAGCTTACGGCTTTAGGCGATATTATAATTATATATAGTATAGCCGGCAGATATTTAGTTAAATTACTTATAAACACTTATAATACTTTATTGGCATATATACCTAAATCCCTCTACCCGCTAGCGCTCTATATAGTTTATAAGGGCTTAACTTTCTTAAATTGGAAATTATAGGATGTTGTAGGAAATGCGCTATAAATAGAATAAGCCAGAAGTAGAACCTAAAGCTAAAAATAAAACTTTAGGCTAAAAAGAATAGCACTATTACTGCCGATTCTCCCGCCTAGTAGGCCGCCCCTATTTTTTTAATACAATAGGCTAAGCCTTTAATTTTAAATAGTAATGCCCCTATAGTAATCTAAGACTTCTTATTAGAAAGCTATCTTTAATCTAGTCCTATAGAAGATTTTATTTCCCTTTTAAGTTAATAAGTAACGCGTCTTCCTCTTTAGTAAATTTTATTCTAGACTTTGGCCCTTAGGGCTTTAGCTCTTAGGGCTACTTAACCAGATTAAAAGGTAAAGGGAATTGTTAAGGAAGGATATCTAGTATATATAACCCGTCTTTCTAGCGCCTAAAAGCTACTTAGATTAAAATTTCTTCTAAATTAGCATTTAAGGCGGCTCCTAGTATTACTTTATTAAAGTTGGAGCTAAAGGCGGCGCTTAGTAACAGTTTTTAGGTACGGAGGCGATTATATATAGGGGATATAACCCGCTTATAATAATTGCTAGTAAGCGTAGTGCTTTAGTTAGACGCATACATAGATAAGATTAGGGGGGGATGGTAAGACCGCTAGAAATAATGCTTTATAGTACGCTTTACCTTTAATTAACTAGTAATAGGGGTTAGCAATCCTTATTGCCCTATATACCCGCGGGCCTTATTATTCTTATTACTACTACTACTATTACCGTCCCCAGAGTCATTATTATCTATATTATCTATATTATTGCTTTTATTGCCGTAGTTCCTGGCCTTACCTTCGTCTATAGCGTTCTTACTATCCTTATTATTGCTTTCTTTAGTTAACCCGTTTATAAGATTATCTAGAATATAATTATAACTGTTATTAGCTCTATATTCTGGTGGTCTAGTATTATAAAAAGATATATAGTGCTAGGGGGAGGGGCTAGTAGGCCATGTAGTAGAGACCGCTTACTTCTTAATACTGTTATAGCTATTAAGGCCAAGGGTAGAAGAGCTAGAAGGCGTGGTCCTTTAGGAAGTAGGTAACCTTTATTACTTCCTAGGTTATATGCTCTCGCTACTCTCACTAATAAAAGTATCGGAGATATAATTAATACTACCTAGTTAATTAAGCTAATTAGACCTCCACTTCTTTAACTTCTTAGCTCCTAAAGACTCTTAACTAGCAGCTATTAATATTTTAAGCTTTTGCCTAAACTACGGAGCAGTTCTAATGCGACGCCCTTTAGCTAAATTATCCGTTTAATTACCGTCTAGTGTTAAGGATATAGTATAATTATATATAGGTATGCATACCTCCTCTTCTAGCGCTTTTAATAAAGGTAGCTCTTTATTATCTTTATCGCCCTTACTACTACCATTATTCCTATTATTTACTAATTATTAAATAAGCTATTATAAATTAAAAGGGGAAGCGTATACCTAATCTATAAGGTATTAGTCGATTATCGGCTTCGTTAGCTTTATTATTAGTATTACTAGCTTTATTACCCTTAGTTTCTAAGTCTAGATTAGCTATATTATCTTTAATAACTATTAAATTTACTACTAGTCATTAAAACTATATATTTAGAACTGCTAGGGAAAGAGGAAAAGTAATAGGGTAATTGCTGGGATAATTACCTTAATTACTTCTTCTAGAGACTTAACTGTCATTTCCATCCCTATAAAAATCTTCTTCGTTATCCTCGTTATCCTTATTATCCTTATAATACTTATTATTAGCTTTCTTATAATTATATATAGGGTCTATAGGCGCTTTATTAAATAGAATATCCAAATTAAGGCCCTAGGTGGAATAATATGCCGTTAAGTGCCTAAGCTTATAATACTTCTTAACTTTTTAGAGGGAAAAGAGGTACTCCCCTACTCCTCCTTTTAGGCTTACTGCTTGCGCTTTTCTTAGGGGCTATAATTATATAGTGCTGAGATAAAGATATTAATTTTCTAGGGGGATTAGTGTAGAAATTATTCTTATTAAGCGAAATTTTGGGAGGAATATAAAATAAAGACTAAGATAGTGCCAATGTTGTTATTATTAGAGTTGCTATTATTTTATAGCTTTTAAAAGCTTTAAGGGGGAATTAAAGGTCTTTTTAAGTGCACGTTAGTCCTCCCTTCGCCACTAGCACTCGCCTATTACCTTTTACCCTTTACCCCTTACCTAAGTTTCTTATTAAATTAAAGCATTTAATATATACGCCTCTGGCATAAATTAGGGTTAATTACTGTTTATAGGGTATAAAGGTTTATAAGGGCTTAAATTCCTAGCACCTAATTAATACCCTTAGCAAATTATAATTAAACCATATCTACCTGTTTAAGCTAGTATATTTAGCTCTAATATAACTATTACATCTAGCCCCTTATTAGGAGGTTAGTGGCTTAAGTTCTCTACCCTTATTCCTTAGTAAAGGGCAGTACTAATATATCTATTTACTTCCTAATAATACCGATCTAGCTAATCTTCTATGCCGCTTATATTAATAGGATATAAAGCCCCGCTTATATATATATGTTACAAGCTATTTATAATAGAAGGAGGTAGTATTATTATTAATAGCGGGCGGGGTTCTCTAATACTAACTACCTAGTAACGGATATACCTGCCGCTCGTATAGTAATTATATATAGATATATAAATGCGCTAAGTAAAGGACTGTATAGGTTGCTGCATAAGGTGCTATATAATACTTACCCTCCTAATATAGCTAGCTAGTGTTAGAGATTCCTTTATAATTATACCGTAGTGCTATAGATCTATTATATGCCCAAAAGCTATAACCTTCTAATTTTAATCTAGGTGGTTCCTACTATAGCCCCATAGCTTAAAAGGCCAGATTATTAATCTTTTACCGCTTTGCCGCTAAGTAGTTAGGTAGAGCTAATAGCCCCTTAACCCTAAACCAATAGATTAAACAGTGTCTCCGAAATATCTATAGTAATATAACTATACTGCTAGGTAGGCATATATAGCTACCTAGGCAACACTCCGTATAATATTTGTTTAAATAATGCCTAATATAGCCCTATATAGGGTGGTTGCTTAAATTAGCAACATCTAGCTACTTTTCCGCTAGGTAGCCTAGTAGGCATACCAGCCATAATATAGGTAGCTTCAGCTATTAGCAAACGCTAAAGTGGGTTATTTAACTAATAGTATATCCTAGGTAAGAAAATAGCATATAGGTTAGCTAAAACGAGTATAACGTAAGCTTACTTAAGCCCTTAAGGGGGCGGATATAGCACGCCTATCCCTTTCTACCTTAGAAGGAGATATACGGTAGAGTTAAATAAGATAATAGTGCTAACGCGGCTGGTAACTATAGAATTCCCCTAACCCCCTTCCTATAGGATAGTTACAGACTAGCGCCATCTAGAAGGCAAAAGGAGAGAGGGTGTATATAAGAGAGAGGATAGAATTATAAGGATATAGACACGCTTAGCAAATAGAGGCAGCGCTAAAAGAGCTTAATAAAAATTAAAGCCATTAGCTCTAGAGGCGGGAATTAGGAAAGGAGGCTAAGACTGTTTATATATTACTATAGAATAGAGACTCGCCTATTAAAAAGGCCGTAGTTAACTATATTAATTGTTAGTTTAAGATATAGGGGAATAAAGTAATAAGTGGGCTGGACTTATATACGCATTAGCGCTAAAGGGATGGCAAAAATGCCTTAATGCAACCGTGCTAGGGACTAGCAGCAAGAAGAGGAGGAGGCGTAGTATTAGGAGAAAGGAAAGATAGAGGATAAGAGGAAAAGTAGTAAGAGAAATAGCCTTTTATGGTTAAGGTTAAGGGGCAGTCTTAGCTTGGCCGGGGTTAATAAGCGAGGGCGCCTTACCTGTAAAGGAAGCCTCTATTTTCTAATACAGTTTCCTACATAATAAAATAACTCTATATATATATATTGTCTACTAGTCTTATTCCTTTTACTATATAATAACTCTAACTACTTTTATAGTCTTTAACGTAATAACCCTATTTTCTGTAATTTATATAAGCTCCTTTTTAAAACTATTTTTCTTACTATAAAGTCTACCTAAACGTCTTTTACTGTTAAGATCCCTAGTTTAGCCTCTACTCCTTAAACCTTTAATTACTTAATTGTAATAAAGCCTTATAGCAGGAACTACGGTAAACTTATTAATAGGCTAAGTATATAGATATAGAATAGTTAATAACGTAAATATAACTAGTGGAGTAGTTACCTAATAGATTAACTCTAATTATATTCTAAGATTTACTATAAAGAAGAGAACTATCTAGGTAGGGACTGTGGTCCTTTAAATACACAACTATACTTCTAAGAAATCCCCTTTATATATAAGGTACGTATGCTTTATTCGCTTTATTATAAATCCTATAAATTATATAAATTACGTTATATAACCTTAGCTACTAATCCTTATTATATAGCTCTATTAGCTTTATCTTAGACTATGCTTAAATTAACTAACTAGCTTCTTCTAACTCCTCTCTAAGTAGTTATAATATTATACTTAAAGCGTCTATAATACTATCTCCCTCCTCTTTATCTTTATTCTTAAAGATTTTAAATATCTCTAAATTATTTACTAGAGGTATAATATCCGTCTAATTAATTTGGTTAATATTATTACTTATTATACCTAAAGCTCTTTCTTCTTCTTCAACTGCTCGTCGTATTTGCACTATCGCTACGATATTATCTCTTGGTAAGATTATATTATCTCTATATTCTCGCTATTTAAAAAAGGGGTTAGTTTATATTACGTTAGTAAACCTATCTTCGCGACAACTGTCTTCTTACTTAGAGTGCACTAAAGTAAATATTCGTTTATCCTATAATATTTACTCTATCTTTAATACTAAATATACGTAACCTATTACTCTTAATAGTTATCTAGTTCCCTGGTTAATCTATCTTAGGGTTTTATATTTAATCTACTACTACGCGGCTTAATAATAAACTATTAGTTACTCTAGCGGAATTATATTATTCTTATAATGCTAAATAAGAGGCGGCCGATACTTAATAATAGGCCCTTAAGTCTTGTCTTGCTACGTCTGCTTAGTTAATCTATCTTAAAAAGGTTTATAAGAAGGTTTGTTTTAAGGAGTAGAAACTTATAGAATAAGGTTTATAGGAACTTAGCAATAAAAAAACGGATTTTCTTCTAATAGAGAAGGAAATAGATTTAAGTAGTTCGGCAACTACTCTTTTTAGGTCCCCCTTAAGTGACTTATTCTTTAGCGATTTTTCTTTATTAATACTACTTAACCTAATCTCTTCCGATACTCCTATACCTTTCTTATAGCGTTTTTTAAATTCTCTAGTGGCTCCTACAGTTGGGTGTTATAAGTGTCCGTGCTAAGCGAATTTTCATAACAACCTACCCTATTAAATTATATATAACAACTATATAATTAATTTTAAAGCTTTAAAAAAATAGCTGAAGTTTATATTATATATTAAATCTAGCTATTACAGCTTTTTTTGGTTTAAAACCTATAACTCTTTTAGAAATCCTATTAGTTCCCTAATAAGATCTATAATATTTAATATATATTTTCTACTACTAGATATTAATTATTATTTTTAAAAATTAATATCGCATAAAGATTTATATTTATTATAACTTAGTATATTTAGAATATTATTTTAAAAGTATAAAAGTTTATTATAACGTTATAAAGTTGAAATTTTTTATTTTATATGAGGAATTTCATTTTTTTCTACTTTTTTGACTTTATAACCCTACAATAATTTTATATATATTTCAAACAAAAGTTTAAATATAGAGAGTCTTAGTAAAAGCAAATCTCTATAAAATATTAGAATTTTAAGAAATATTTTTAATCCCTAGTAGTAGAAAATATATGCTAAATATAGTAAGTTTAGTAAAAAATTAGTAAAACATCAAGGCATTTAATAAAGGACTGTAAAATATAAGACTTTAAAAAAAGTTATAATAGCTAGATTTTATATAGTAATAGGCCTTATGACTATTTTAAAGCTCTAGAATTAATTTTGTGGTTGCTATATAGTAATTTAGCAAAAAAATATCACATTTGGTGTGGTCTGGGCACGGACACTTATAACACCCCACTGTAGGTAGTCTTAGTATAGCCTATCTACTTAACCTTATACTATATTTCGTTGTTAGTATCCTTATAATTAACAATCTTTAAAACTTACTATTTGTCTTCTTTTTATCCTCTATATATGTCTACTTTGTAGACTAGTAGCTTAATATTTCTATATACTAGCTTTAGTATCGTAATATACTATATAGGGTAGATCTTTATCTTAGCTAGTAGGTTTAACTTAAACGTAACTAGTAAAATCCTCTATATAATTTTAAAAGGTCTTAGTCTAATATAGTTTAACTTCTTACTTAGTCGTTAACTCTTAAAATTTTTATATAGTAGCTATACTTTATCTCCCTCCTTAAGATCTAGTCCCTTAGATCTCTTAGTATTATAATACCTTTTTATTCTTTCTTATACCTTTTTTACTAATTCTATAAGATCTATATAAAGATTTATTAACATCTTTATTCTTTCTTTAGCTATACTACTCGTCTTTTTTACTTATTATAGTGACAATAATATTCTTAGCTTATATTTATAATTTACCTTAAATAGTAATATGCCTATTCCTTCTTATAGTGTTGTATTATATATAAACTATATAACTGGTAATAGCGATATCTAATTATTCTATACGTAATTAATATAATATCTTAAATACTATTCTAATGTCTAATTTAATCTTTCCGTTTAACTATCCGTCTGCAAATAATATGCGGTAAAAGTTACTACTCTAACTCCCTATTCTACTAAGAATACTTCCTAAAATACTGCTATAAATCTTAGATCTCTATCTAATATAATCTTACTTAATACTCTATATCTTATAAACACTTCTTTAATATAGATTCTAATAATATTTTCCGCTAATATTTCTTCTATATATGCTATAAAATAGCCCTATTTAGTTAACTTATCTACTATTACTAAGATTATATTATAATTTTTTTCGGTAATAGAATCTTTTAACTTTAGTAACTTAATAATAAAGTCCTATAATATAGCCTCCTATAGTCTTTCTAGTATAGTAATAGGTTATAGCCCTCTATATAGCTTATACCTTATTAGTTTATTCTTTTAGTAATCTAAATACTTCTTTATTACCTTTTTTATAATATTCTAAATTCCGTTAATAATATATTCTTCTTAAAGTCTTAATACTAAGCCTGTTGCTCTATTATGTCCTTAAGTTATTCCCTTATAGAAGTCTTCTACGAAATACTCTGCTATGCTCTTTAGGATATACTTTACTTCTTAATTTTCGTATATATCTATCTATAGATCTTCTAGTTATGCTTTTAAAATTCTTTATACCTAAAAGCTTTCTAGTATCTTGTAGACTCTTTCTAATTTATTATTCTTTTAAATTACTACTAGTTTAGGGTAGTTATATCTAATCCATCTATCCTTATCTTTGTGTAGTATTGCTCCTAATAGCTTCTTATGATTCTATAGTTTAGCTTTTCTACTAAGTATGTCTACCCTTATATTCTTAGTTCCTTTAATATACTAAATCTTAAAATAGTATTCTGTAAGCATCTCTACCTATCTAACTTATCTTTAATTAAGTTCTTATAATTTATCTTAACTATAAATAGTTTCTCTACGCCTTATAAGAATGCTTTCTATTTTTTAAATGCTGTAATTATACCTAATAACTCCTTATTATAGATGTTATAGTTTAACTCTAGTAGTATTATCTTTCTACTATAATATAATACTGGATGCTATACGTCCTTATACTTTTATAGTAAGTATACTCTTAGTATATAGTCTAATACATCTATTTTTACAACCGTGTCTAGTCTTAATTAGTAGATCTTAAGGATTAGCTCCTAAGTAAACAGCTCTTTAAGTTCTTTAAATAACTTCTTTTATTTATCTCCCTATACCTATAGTTCCTCTTTCTTTATAAGCCTAGTAAATAGTTTAATATTCTTTAACTACTATGCTATAACCCTTCTATAGTAGTTATAAACCCCTAAAAATAACCTTAACTATATTATATTCTCTAGTTCTTACTAACTTACTATAGCTTTAATCTTCTTTAGGTCTATACTAATATAACTTAGTTTAATAATAAATTTAACGAAATTGGTCTTCCTTATAAAGAACTCGCATTTCTTAATTGCTACTAGTATCTATTCTTTTTATAGCCTCTTTAAGACCTATTTAACGTATTCTCTATATTCTTCCTTAGTTATTAAGTAAATAATAATATTATTAAGGTATACTATAATAAACTTATTAAGGTGTTCTCCTAATATACTATTAATTCGTTTCTAAAACGTTACTAGTGCATTCGTTAATCTAAATTATATAACCAATAGTTTATATAGTCCTTCTCTTAATTTAAAGGCTGCCTTTTATTTATTGCCTTTTTTAATTCTAATCTAATGGTACGCCTATCTTAGATTTATCTTTATAAAGATTTACGCATTACCTATCTAATCTTAGATTTCGCTAATTAAGGGTAAAGGATACCTATCCTTTTAAGTAATGCTATTTAACTATTTATAGTTAATATATAACCTAAGTTTCCTATTCTTCTTTAGTACGAATAATACTAGATAATTTACTAATAACTATAATGGTCTAATATATCCCTTTTATAAGTTTTCTTAAATAAACTCTTTAAGTGCTCTTAACTCTTCTTTAGTAAGCTTATAGGTTGGAAAGAACCTTAGACTTATTCTTAGTTTTAACTCTATTTTATAGTCCTATGCTATATAATCTACTAGCTTTTTACTTTCTAAGCTCTATAGTTTCTTACTATACTTATAGTATCTCTTTAGTATATAACTTAAGCCTTACTTAGTCTCTTTATATATTGCTCTAACTTAGTACTATACTAACTTAGTTTATTATTACATCTTATAGCGTTAAGTATTTTTAATGTTAACCTAACCTATAATCTAATTAATCCTTAGATTATATTCCTATAACTAAGGTATACCTAATACTGCCTTATCCTATCCTAATAGTAGTATATTAAAAGATATCTTAATTTATCTTCCTTTAATAGTTATCTAAATAGGTCCTATTTTAAGATTAATAATCCCTCCTTTATAGGCTATTAGATCTCCTAAAATTATAACTAATAGGTAAGGTTATTCCTTCTATCTATAAGGTAATCCTATTTTCTTAACTACTATTAGTAAGATATAGTTCCGCATTACTCTACTATCTATTAATGCTTTAAACTGTTAATCTTGCCATTTAACTTATAAATTTAGGTATTATCCTTAAATTCCTTTAAGGGTTTAAGGCTTTACTACTAGCTCCCCTTAGTCCTATAGGCCTCTACTTTTTCTAACTATTAGCTACTTAATCCTATTATACTTAGCTTACTTTTTAGCCAATACCTAGTTCGCTTTTTGTCTTTAATATACTATAGATATATATTCTCTAGGAATTCCTACTACTATTATTTATCTAAGTATTCTTCTATAAGAAATCCTTTTAGTTAAAGTATTAAGTCTCCTAACTCTTAAACTTCTATTAAATACTATCTATATATATATATTTGGCATTTCTATATTATTACTCCTCTAATGCCTAATACATCCTTATAAAGTATTTTTTAATTCTTTTCTTTTAGATTTTTATATATTTTATATATATCATCTATATATAATCTATAATAGCGTATAGTATACTAGGTGCTTTAGGTTAACTCTTAACTCGTCCTTATCTTTAAGTTTAAACCTTTATTATACTAATCTAAACGTTATAACCTTATTTATAGGTACTAAGATGCGTCTCTTGCTTCTCTAGTCCTCTAATTATTCCTTTAGATCCTTTAATATTATAATTAAGGCTCCTTTAATATAAGTTATAGCCTTTTCTATAATTAGGTGGTTTTAGATAACTTATTCATCTAACTATATATAGAAATCTTCCCACTTATCATTATATCGTTGCCTATACCACTTTTAGTATAGCTGCTAAAGTATATATAGCTTATCCGTAAGGAAGTATCTTCTTATTACTATATTGTAACAGCCTTTTATATATCGTTTTTCGAACCTAGTAGAGATCCCTAAATCCTCTTTATTTTCCAATTTAGTAAGCCACTTAGCTTTTAGTATGCCTACTCTAGGCCTATTAGTAATTCTTTATATAGGTGCTCTATCCCTTATATAACCTAGCGTACTAAATCTCTTATCTAGTTTCTATTCTTACTATGCGATAATTCTTTATCTAAATTCCTTTATAGTTTCTTTTGGTTTTTACCTTATAAGTAGATCCTTAAAGTCCTCTTACTTCTTAATCTTAGTATTAATATTTTAATCTTATTACTAAGCCTTACTCGCAATTTCTTTAGTAGTTCTTATTCTATTACTAAAATTTTAGTCCTATAGGATTTTTAATCCTAAGCTTACTTCTATCTTAAGCTTTACTCCAGCCTTAGTCTAACTAGGCTTTTATAGTATCCTTATCTTATCTTAAAAGTCTTAAATCTTACTTATCTTATCTTAAGAGTTATATATCTTTAGGAAACTTCGTTTTAAGCTTATTTATATATTACTAAACTAAGCCATTACCCTACTTTATCAGTTATCGTCTGTTATAGGTCCTTAAGCTTACCTTATCCCGCCTTAAGAATCTTAGTCGTCTTATATCTTATTTTAAAAATCTTAAGCCTTTAGCTTTTTGCCTTTATTAAGTGCCAAAGTAGTTTATTATCCTACTTCTCTTACATCTTATAAAGCGATAGATATTATATTTAGTGGGGTCTTAATCCCTACTAATATTCCCTATTCTATAGTGGAATTATCCTCTACCTCTTATATAATATCTCTAAGGTCTATATACTTTTAGTAAGCTGCCCTTATTACCTTATTATTACGGAATATTTTACCTATATTAAATTTATTATCCTTAATATCCGATTTATAAACTAGTTCGTTAGTTCCTTTAAACTTTAATAATTTTAGCTCCTATAGCTAATAGCTTGCGCCTTACTTAGCATCCTTATAAATTTAGTATACGTTATTATAATAAAACATAAAACTTTTAATTAAATACTCTTTTGTTCCTTATAGCATATTATTATCCCTCTATATATATATTATCTACTAGTCTTGTTTCTTTTACTATATAGTAACTTTAACTACTTCTATAGTCTTTACCGTAATAACCCTATTTTCAGCAATTTATATAAGCCCCTTCTTTAGACCATTTTTCTTGCTATAGAGTCCGCCTAAACGTCTTTTACTACTAAGATCCCTAGTTTAGCCTCTACTCCTTAGACCTTTAATTACTTAATCCTTATCCTCTAGGTTTCTATAATTTCTTACTCTATTTCTTAGATTCTTTAGAACTACTTAGGTCTATTAGCTCTGCGCTATACTATAGTTTTTAACTTTAACTTTATTGTTGCGTACCCTACGCCTTATATAACTATAGAACTCTATCCTAACCCTTCTTAGTCTACTCTCTTTAGTAGATCCTATTATTAATTTTAATTACTTAATTAATTAAATCCCTAAAAGTATCCGTATCTTCTATTAGGATAATTACGTCCTAGACTTTCGCCTTAAGTCCTTATTTATACTATACTATAAGCGCCTTATTATTCCATTTAACCTATATTACCAATATTTAAAACTATGTCGTGTATTTAATTACTAAAGTCCTTTATACTAGGTTTTAAAGCTTTCTTTCTACCGTAGTAGTTACCTTTAGGTTTTTAAATATTTATATTAATCGTTCTATAAACCCGTTTTAACTTAAGAATATATACTATACCTTATAGTTAGTAGTTATTATACCGTGTTCCTATACCTCCGTAAGGTAAGATTTAAACTACTTAAGTGCCTTTCCCGTTAAGAATAATCCTATATAAGCGACTTAATCTATAGGCGTTCCTAGTTTAACTCCTTCCTATATAACCTTAAAGTGCATTTATATAAGGAATCCCTTAAGCTTTAACTTCTCTCCTAAGAATTGCTTAATTAAGGGTAACTTAATCTTAGCCGCTCCGATCCCATTAATCCTTTCTTTAAGTATCCTATTATTATCTATTAATTAATTAACTATTTTTTATAGCTGTTTAACAGTAACTAATTACGAGTTAGTATCTGCTATACTAGTATCTTTATCTAATCCTAAGGTAGTCGCCGCTGTAGACGCCGTCGTAGCTACTACTTTTAGTAGTATGTTATTTAACTTCCTTTACCGTAACCTTAGTAGTAAATATATAATAAAGCCTTATAGTAGGAACTACGGTAGACTTATTAATAGGCTAGGTATATAGGTATAGAATAGTTAACAATATAAATATAACTAGTGGAGTGGTTACCTAATAGATTAACTCTAATTATATTCTAAGATTTACTACAAAGGAGAGAACTATTTAGGTAAGGACTGTAGTCCTTTAAATACACAACCGTACTCCTAAGAAATCCCCTTTATACGTAAGGTACGTATACTCTATTCGCTCTATTATAGATTCTATAGATTATATAGATTATATAGATTATGTTATATAACCTTAGCTACTAATCCTCGTTATATAGCTCTATTGGCTCTATTTTAGACTATGCCTAAATTAACTAACTAGCTTCTTCCGACTCCTCTCTAAGTAGTTATAACATTGTACTTAAAGCGTCCGTAATATTAATCCTTATCCTCTAGGTTTCTATAGTCGTTTATTTTATTTCTTATTTTCTTTAGTACTGCTTAGGTTTATTAGCTCTACGCTATACTATAGTTTCTAAGTTTAACTTTATTATTGCGTACCCTACGCCTTATATAACTATAGAACTCTATTTTAACCCTTTTTAGTCTGCTCTCTTTAGTAGATCCTATTATTAATTTTAATTACTTAATTAATTAAATCCCTAAGAGTCTCCGTATCTTCTATTAGGATAATTATATCTTAGACTTTCGCTTTAAGTCCTTGCTTATACTATACTATAAGCGCCTTATTATTCTATTTAACTTATATTACCAATATTTAAAACTACGTTATATATTTAATTACTAAAGTCCTTTATACTAGGGTTTAAAGCTTTCTTTTTACTATAGTAGTTACCTCCAGGTCTTTAAATATTTATATTAATTATTCCGCGAACCCGTTCTAACTTAAGAATATATATTATACCTCCTAGTTAGTAGTCGTTATACTATACTCCTATACCTCCGTAAGGTAAGGCTTAAACCACTTAAGTGCCCTTCCTATTAAGAATAATCCTATATATGCGACTTAATCTATAGGCGTTCCTAGCTTTACTCCTTCCTATATAACCTTAAAGTACATTTATATAAGGAATCCCTTAAGCTTTAACTTCTCTCCTAAGAATCGCTTAATTAAGGGTAACTTAACCTTAGCTACTCCGATCCCATTAATCCTTTCTTTAAGTATTTTATTATTATCTGTTAATTAATTAACTATTTCCTATAGCTATCTAATAGTAACTAGTTACGAGTTAGTATCTACTATACTAGTATTATTACCTAATTCTAAGGTAGTCGCCGCTATAGACGCCATTATAGCTACTACTTTTAGTGGCATATTATTTAACTTTATTAATACTATAACCTTAATAGTAAATATATAATAAAGCATTATAGTAGGAACTACGGTAGACTTATTAATAGGCTGGGTATATAGGTAAACAAGAAGTTAATAACGTAATAATAACTAATAGAGTAGTTACCTAATAGATTAACTTTAATTATATTCTAAGATTTACTATAAGGAGAAGAACCATCTAGGTAGGGACTATAGTCCTTTAAATACACAACCGTACTCTTAAGAAATCCTCCTTATACGTAAAGTACGTCTTATATATAAGGTACGTAAATTCCTCTTGTTCCTCTTATTTAATATATAGTACGTTATATAACCTTAGTTACCATTCCTCGTTACATAGTTCTATCGGCTCCATTCTAGACCATGCCTTAATTAACCAACTAGCTGCTTTCAGCTCCTCTTCTAGTAGTTGTAATATTATACTTAAAGCGTCCGTAACAAGTTTAAATATTTTAGCTAGCATACCTACCGGATTAAAATTTAATTAAGACTATTTGGAACTGGATAAAGGACTATATTATTAATAAGTATAGAGATATTTAGCTCTTATATAACTAGCTTTAAGTAGCGGTTAAGGAGGTATGGGAATCTATTACGGAATACTAGCTAAAAGAGCTTATCTAAAGTATAAAGAAACGTTATAAGGATGTTATTAAGGCGAATAAAGGCCATACAAAGTGGTAGTATGTAATTTAGATTTAAAACCAGCTTATAAGGTTACCCCTATAAGCTAAAAATGCTATTATACTAACGAAACTTATACCTAATACCGTAGTATACTATAGGCCCTTAGACGGCGGGGTAGACCTAAGGTTAGTAAAGAGCTAATTAGTTAAAAGAAAATGACGTTCTCTTAGACAGAGACTAGTAATATTTTAGTATTAGTAAGTGCGCCTTAAGTACAGAGAACGGAGTAGAAAGAGTTTTCTCCTTCCTATTTAGGAAAAGTGTAGTTTAATGCTAAAACTACACCTAAATATACTAAAATTTTAACTTCAAGCTTGTAAAAAGCAAATATATACCAACTTTTAAATAGAATCTACTTATTTAATCGCTTATAATGTCCTCTATATACCTTCTACTATTTTCCCTTACTATTCTTTAAGCCTAAAATGCCTTACTATGGCCTTATAATAAAGGCGCAGGCCATAATAATAAAGGCTTTAGGTACACCCCTAGAACTAATTACTTAAGTTATTAGGATTAGCGGCAAGCACATTAATAACCTATTAAAAAAGGTAGTAGAAAATGGTTAGCGTATAGATTAGGCCCTCTTTAATAACTACCTTAAGAATAAGCCCCGCGTAGGGCATACTAAAAAGATTACCCCTAATATTAAGCAGAAAGTTATTAACGCCGTTATATACAATTATTATAGACGTAAAAAAAGCAGCTAAAAAATCGCCTAAGAAATAGGAATCTTTATAGCGTTTATTTAAACTATACTTAAAAAGCACGGCTTCTATAAGATAAAGCTAATAAAAAGCCTAAATTAACTGCAGCTATAAAAATAAAAAATAAAGATTTATATTAGCCTACTACTACTAGACCTTAGAAGATTAAAAGGCTATAATTTAGTTAAATAAAACAAGTATTATCTTAAGCCACTATTAAGGGGGCTACTAAGCATAGCGATAATTCTATAAGGCCTATATATGCAGCTACGTATAAAAGCGGTAAGAGGGGTACTTTAAGTTTATATTCTAGGGTTGCTTTATATATAACTTTAAAGGCCCTTATTATATTTAGAAGCCCTAAATAAAAAAAAGAATTTAATAAGTTAAAATCTATATTAAGATCTGGAATAAAGCTCTAAAGCTAGAGGCGTATAAGGCCTAGAAAAAGAAATAAGCCTATAAAAGAGATTTATATAAACTACGTTATAAAAGGCATATAGGTAGGGCACCTATTAAATAGAAGTTTACGGTAGTATATAGAGCTTTTACCCAATTATATAGAGGTAGAATTAATTAATAGCGATATTTAACAAATATCTTACTGCTAAAACTTCTTCTTTTTACTTAAAGCCTTATATGCTTAAATCCTAATATAATTATATAGGAAGATAAAGCTACTTCTTATATTACAAAGATTTACTAAACCTACTTTAAAGTTTATAAGATTTAATATATTCTTTAGCTAGGTAATTCGCCTAATTTAAATATAATTAAGCCCTATTAGAGCTACCTAAAATAAACTACTATAAAAAGAGGCCTACTTACCTTTTATGTAGCTGTAGAGAAGGCTTAACTTAAAGCTTAGTAAGATCTTAAGTAGTGGCAAATTTAGTAGTAGATTAAGAGGATCTTTTGCTATATTAAGAAGGTTATAGAACTTAAAGGAGGTAACGATTATAGAGAGGGAATAGAGGAAATTAAGAAGATTACCAAGGAAGAGTGGCAAAAATTAGTTAATTTAGTTATTTTAAATCGACGTTAAAATACCTAAGGCCCTAGCTAAATTATAAGTTAATAGCTCTATAGCCAAGGACCCTAAAGAAATAATCGTAATTAGGTAGTAGAATGGATAGAGAGCTAGGTAAAAAGCTAGGTAAAAAGCTAAAGTTAATAGAGGCAATAAGGCCTTAAAAATCTCAAAAGCTTATAAAATATAAGGTGTAGTAGAACGAGACTAATTAGGTAAACTTTAGATACTAAAACACTACGTTTTAAAAGCTATATAGATAATATATTAGTATTAAAAGCTTTAATCGAGTTAACTAAGTAGATTTTAGTAGGGTCTTAGCGCTTAAAACCACGCTTTTCCTAAATAGGAAAGAGAACTCTATTTCTGCTCTATTCTCCATACTATCCTTACTATTTAAGTCACTTACTAAGATAAGTACTAATAGAATTAGGTAATAAGGTTGCTAAAGTAAAAGGTCTATTACTTTAGCAAGCTTAAACGTAATTCTGTTAGTATGGATTTTTAATTAGTCTATAAGCTAACTAACTATATTTATATAAAACCACTAGAATTATATCTAAGCAATATTTATAACGTTTATTACGCGCTCTAATAATATCTATATTATAGAGGTTACGGATATTAAAATAACTTAATACTAGTATTTTATATCCTTTTTTAAAGTTTATTAATTATATAATAGAACCTAGGCTTTTAGGCTATATTATTTTTATTACTTAGGTATTCTTAAGTCTTATACTTATTTTCGCCAAAAAACGCGTTATTAAGGATTATAGAACTTTATATAATTTTATTAAACGCTAACTAGTATATATAAAACCTATATAGATTTACAATAGGTACCTTAAGGCACCTACTATAGCTAGGTGGATATATAATATCTATATTATACTAAATAATCTCCCTCTAAACCTTATTATATGCTAACCACTAAGTAATAGATATTTAAGCTAACCTATAATATGTCGTTATAAAAACGCGTTATATAGAGAGGTAAAAGGTTAAATAAAATACCAAAACAGCTGCTACTATATTAGATACTGGATACTTAAAATTAAAAAGGTTATAGGATAGAGCGAGAGTAACGGCTCTAAATAGATACCCGTAACGTCCTTAATCGCACTATAGGTCTCTTTATATAAAGCTTTAAGCAGAGCTTTAAGTAGAGCTCCGTATAGAGCTTTAAGTAGAGCTTTAAGCAGAGCTTTATATAGGCGTTTATATAGCGTTTATATATACGTTTATATTCCCCAAAGATAGTAGTAATAAGTAATTTAAAGTCCTTAGTGTAACGGAACCTTATAGTAGGTACTACGGTAGGCTCGTTATTAGGCTAGGTATATAGGTAATGCAAATTAAAGTTAACAACGTAATAATAACTGGTGGAGTGGTTGCCTAATACGTTAGGAAAAAATTTACCAGCATTTTTACAGCATTTAGCAGCATTTGGCGGCCAAATGCGCATTCCGCGCACTATAATGTGTAGCGTATAGTATTAACTAAGGTGCGGCATACTACTGCATTTAATAATACAGTGTAGTATACTGCTATATTTAATAATATAGTGCGGCATACTACTATATACTACTATATTTAACAATGCAGTGCAGCTAATTACACATTTTGCGTATTCTGTACATAATGCCCTTCTCGCGCATTCTGTATATAATGCCCTTCTCGCGCGTTCTGTATATAATGCCCTTCTCGCGCATTCTATACATAATGCCCTTCTCGCGCATTCTATATATAATACCCTTCTCGCGCATTCTGTACATAATGCCCTTCTTACACATTCTGTATATAATACCCTTCTCGCGCATTCTATATATCTTACTTACTTTAAGCAATAAATAAGTATTACTCTTCCTACGCAGTTAGTGCAAAATAAATTATATTATTTTAGATAATTTAATATAATATAGCGACGGTTCTCTTCTACCTGCCTACCTACTAACCTACTTACCTACCTACCTGCCTGCCTGCCTACTTACTTACCTACCTACCTACCTACCTATCTACCTACCTACCTACCTATCTACCTACCTACTTACCTATCTACCTATCTATCTATCTGTCTGTCTATCTATACCTACCCATCTATCCCTACCTATCTATGCCTACCTGTCTATATTACCTTAATTTAATCAATTAATCGAATTGTTTATTATATTCGCTAGCTAGTTGTTTAAACGGTTGTTATATAGCTCTGGCGACGGTCATATAGCGATAACGACGGTTGTTTAGCTCTAGCAACGGTTATCTAGCTCCGGCGACGGTCGTCTAGCTTTAATAACGGTTGTTTAGCTCTGACGGTTGTCTAGCTCCAGTAATAGTCGTCTATTACCTATCGTTCTGGTATCTTCCTAGGTAGGGAGGATATAAGGAAGGGTAAAAAATAAGGTGGCTACCTAGGTGTATATAAGGGGTATACTTAGCAGAGGCATATATAGAGGCTATTGGGAATATAGTGGGGACCTAATACGAAGCTTCGTGTAGAGCCTCTATACGTAGAGCTAGGCTTATAGCTTGGCAAGGTTATAGAAAAACTCGGTAAGGTTATAAAGTTTAATAGGGTTAGAACCTTTCTAACTATACTTAGCTTCTAACCCTACTAAGTTTCTGCATATATAGCGTATATATAAAATAATTTTAATTTTTAATAAAAATTCATAGTGCTTAATAATTTCCGGTATTTAATAAATCGTAAATATTAAATAACGCGTAGCTTGCATATGTGGGGCATATATATCCTACTAGTAACCGCATAAAGTAAGTGAGCTAAGTTATTAAAATATGGACCGTGTATACGCGTTATATATCCACAATAATGGCGGTCGCACTAGAACTTCTCTATAATACCACAGCATACGCCACAAGTATATACTATATAGCCTATATATAAGCGCTATAGGCCGTCAAAATCGGACTCTGCACCTATACGTGGTGACGGCTACGAACCTAGATCTTATCCAGAGCCAACGCAGAGACGTCGCACAGCGTGTTGGTGGGCCTGGTGGTGGTTATATAGTCGTGGGGCGTAGTAAAAAGTTTTCACACGGGATAGTGAGATCTCGAAAACCACTATAGACGGTACCCCTTCACACAATACAGCCATTACTGTTCCCCTGCTAAGCACCTATACAATCCAACATAGATGCGCGGCATTCGATAGCATCCCCCGACCCCCAATAGAAAGCATCAACGACCTCCTATTAACGAACGAGCTATTGCGAACGGACGAGCAACGAGCAAATATACGGCCCCTCCTAACCCCCAGGGCGATCGCCCGCGGAGCATGCGGTCACTCGCCATTAACTATCGAATACCAAAAAAAAAACCTGGCAGCCTGGACGACACCGTACGGTTTTCCTATCTCCTCTCAAGGAGTGGTGACCCTTAGCGAGGGCCTAGTAACTAGGGCCTAGGCACAAAAGATACCCAGGTATACACGTCCCGCTCGCCTCATAGTATGGTATAGTAGTAGTTTATAGATAAATCCCCCTTACGCCTTTAATAGGCCTTAGGGGGGGGGGAGGCATAGCGTATATGGCAATGGTTAAACAAGAGATAGCACACAGGAGATGGCCAAGATATAGGAAATAACAGTACAGCGATCAAATCAGGCAAGGACTGTATGTCCTGGTAAAGGAAGCAGTGGTTCCCAAGGAGTTCGAATCATCCAAGGAGGACAAGACGTAGCCGTAGGCCCGCAGGGCCGCCGCTACGGACAGACATAGCAAAATAGGGGTTTTTCATCCTACTGAGGTGGCTCATAGGGTTTTTCCATCCCCTATATCAACAAGGGTTTTCTTCTTATCAATTTATAAGTTTCCCTTGTGTACAGAGTAGTCTGCGTGGGCCTAGATAGGATCCGTATCAGACGTTAATCAAAGAACTTACTACTATATAAGCGCTGTATATGCTAACATCTAGCTAAAGCAACATTAATATCTTAATTTTACTTTGGTATACGCTTAGCCTATACTCACTATAAGCCTTATAATTACAGACTTTAACAATCCGTAGGTGGCCGGTGCCACTAACCCTAGCGCCTTTAGGTACTACTATAGTAAGTATATGCTTCGTATATACCTAGAAGAAGTATATATTAATAGAAGTATATAGGCCCGATCCCTAACCCTAACCCTAACTAGGTAATACTAGTTATAGAGAACGCGTATACAAAGTATATGCTTATAGTAGATAAAGTATGCGCCGCCATAGCAGTAGTAGGTAAAAGGCGTACGTAAATCTAAAGCCGTATACCTATAGCATATACTAACCTTACAGCCCCAGCTATAACTATCTAAAACAACGTAAGTAGGTACCGGAAAGGCTCTACGCAAAAAGTACGCATATACTAAGCGTAAACTAAATCTACCTAACCCTACCTCCGCGCTATCTACTATTAACTCTATAGTATAGGTCGCATATTTATACCTTATATACAGTATATGCTAACAATAAATATAGCTGCGATATTATAGTAAATAGCACGCAGATATGCGGCTAGGTCTTTACGGCCTAGCCTAATATATATTCTGTATATATATAGTATCTACATCCTACTAATAGAGTTATAGTACCGCTGCTATATCCGCAACGAGTATATTAGTACCCGTATATATTACTGTGCAGTTTACTAAAGGTATATACTTACTATATGTAGTAACCAACCCTCCTACTACCAACATGTTAGCTGCGGAGTTAATTACGGGGGAGAAGTATATACCTAGTATATGCTATGTATATACAACGCTAATATAACGCAGCGCCCTAAAGCGTTTCGTTCTCTTTAGTGGCTGGCGAAATACTAGGTACCTATATAAGCCCAGGTAGGTTTGTACATGCACTATATATATAGTACTAACACTACACACAGCCGTAGCCCTTTAGGGTTAAGAATTTCAGAGTATATATCTAGTATAATCTAACTAAATACAGTGCTTAAGACCAGGGGTTTACTACCTAATTTGGCAGGCAATTCCATCGCAAGGTAAGAGCACTTGTGTCGCTTCTATATATGCGCACTATACCCTAATATATCTATCTATCTATCTATATATATACTTATTCCCCCTAAGTTTAATTTTAGACCTAAGGGTACTTATAGGCCTAAGGGTAGCGTATATAAGGAACAAGCACAGCTACCGCTAGAATTACTACCCAATTCGGAAATAAACGCTTATCTTTATATTTAGGAGACTAGCAAAGTCTGACTTTATATAGGCCCTACATATACATTACTAAAACCACTACTTGGTTATATTGCTAGCTTATATACGCATATACTTCATATATATAAACCCCCATTGTCTTCTACTAACTATAGGTTAACGCGTACTTATGCTAGGCGTATACTAATAAAAGAGAAACAGCGCGTCAGCCTGTTTACTCCCTCCACCGGCTTAAAACGTAGGGTCAATATTTCACCTGTATATATTTAGTATACGCTAACTATATATATAGCGCGGCCCAACCCCACCAGACAACTACGAGGAGTCCCCCTCGCCGTCTACCCACCGCTAAAGGGGTAAGCTTATCTTATATATACCCTATATATATATAGCTAATATTTAGCACCAGCAAGCAAAAAGCCAATAGGCTATTATAGTAGAGGTAAGAGCTCTAGTAAGTTTGGTTCCTTCCGTTACGTATATTATGCTTATACTCTATATAAGCCACAGGCAGAACCCGCTACTTAACTCGCCTTTACTATATAAGTCCTAAGCTATAAGTCCTAGCATATACTAGGCCTGCACGCTACGCATATAGCATATAGTATACATTATGCACAGTCGGAGTTTTATTAGGGTTTGTTTAGTAGGTAGGCTAGGCATATACCCAATATAGAGCACGGGGCGATAGGTCTATATTAATTAATTCTTTATTCGTTATAGAACTCTATATAATACTTTCTATACATATACTATATATATGCGCCCTATATACTAACATTATGCTCCTATACCCACTTCTTAAGCTCTACTAGTTCTTTTACTTTATTATATACGTCTTTAGCTTATTTTAATTTGTTAATTCGTCACTCTATATTTTCTATATGTAGTATATATGCCTCCTTTTCTAGCTCCTTTATAGATAGGTAAGACCTATGCCTCTTACCCGTAGTCCGGGGTGTTTAACTTCGTAATAGTAGTAGTAGCATCTCCGCTGCATATACGGTAGATACCCGCGACGTATCCAATACTAATATAATATTATTATCTACTATACTTATCTGCGAGATAATCTGGCTACTAGATATAGTAGGCTTAGGGGTATTAAATAGATTCTAAGAATTCTAAGGAAAATTTAGGCTAGGATTTCTAGCTCGCCGCTTAGCTAATTTCTGCTATTTCTACGCTACTTAAGCTTAGTATATGCTTTACATATACGGCATATATGCATACATTATTTCTATAGCTGTACTACTATCCGCTTTAAGTTACTCTAATTTTTCCATATATTATCTATTCCCGTCTCTTCGTATAGCTCTTATAGATTAAACATTTCTTATATACGAAGTTTAAGCCTATACTAAAATATTAGAATATGCAGAGTATATACAGAGCATATACCGTTACCGTAGTACGGCAGTAAGCACGCATAATTTTTAACCAGTAAAGTTATTTTCTTAAAAGTGACTACTTTTACCAATTCCAGTATGCTTCCGTGTATATGCCCACCACTTATAAGGAACCTTTAACTTTTCCTTTATAAGCTCGGCTAGTATCTATAGTTTCTTCTTGTTATTTATTTAAAATGTAAGCTCCGGATATAGTATGCATATACTTTATATACGCGCTGTTAGTTTCTGCTCTATCTCCGCTTCCTATATCTACTCTATAATATATCTTACTTTATAAGTTCGAAAGCGCTTTATAAAGTTTTATTTAATATGTACTAGGCAGAATACAAGTATATACTAAAGGTATTCATCCCATTTACGGAATGGGTTAATTATATATAGGTAATCTCCAAAGCCTATATATTATAAGCATATGCCTAGTATATACTAAGCATATATAGAGCGTATACTTACCACCGGCTTATTTCTTATACATATCAACTATAGCAGTGCGAAGTCCAGTTCCGTAAATATATACAAATTATATAGATAATTGAGCAGTATTACCTAAAACCTTAAATACTAGCTAAAATATCCCTATATACGCAGCACGTGTTTCTAGGTTAAGAAAGGCGTATACCCACACCTTAATTCCTATAAGTGTTTAGCTTATGCATGGCATATATATAGCATAGGGTATGCATATATTTAGAATTCTCGTCCTATCCTACAATTAAGAATAAATTTATTTTACCTTAAACTATCTTAAATAATAGGTCTATTTCAATACATGTTACGCGTTAAAATACTTTAGCTTATATATATATACAACATACAATAAGGAAATGCTCGTCGTTAAAGTTATAAATTACCCAAATCCATTACTCGGTGTTCTCTTTATATTAATTAATAGAGAACTCGCGTAGTACACCTACTACGCTTAGCCTCTGTATATGCTTAGCGTATATCTAACCTATACTCACCTGCATATACCGTCCCCTCTAGGAATTATAGCATCCTTTCCTTCCGAATTAGAGTAGTAATTCAATCCTTAATATTAAGACTACTATATACGGCACGTAGTGTCTGCGTTTTATACTTCCTACATAAAATATAGTACTGCGGCGATAGGATAAATCGACCTATATAATGGTAAGTAGTTTCATTTATATATACTATGCATATATGGAGTATACGTATAATAAGGCTTAGGACATCCACCTACTTTATTGCTTCAACTACATCATTAGCAAAGTCGATTGGTAGCTTTATTAGATGTAGTAGATAATATATATAAGAATTTCGTGTAATAAGGCAAATATAAGGATACCGTGCCATATTAACAGGAATATAGCAGTCTAACTATGCACTACATATTCGGCCCACTATCCTACCTTAGCCTTATAGGTGGTTAAATCCTACATCGGCTCAGCATATATATAGCGCATGTACGATATATACATTACATACCACAATATTTTCGCTTTGACGTTATATGTCCAATATAGGTACATTCTTATTTAACTTCCTAAACTCTATATTTAATAAGTAAACGAAGGTATTAAATATCTACCTGGGCAGTTATTAATAATAAAGGCTAGGCAGTATACTATGGTTTAGTATCACTGCTACTAGAACAACTAATAAACTCTACCTATATATAATAAGTATATATCGCGCATACGCCGGATATATACGTACTCTATACCAAAAAAACATTATTAGTCTGCTTTTACTATATACACGTTCTTATATACTAAGGTAGATATACTACCGCTATAATTATAGAACACCGTAGTAGTAGCTGTATATTATAAGTATATACCTAACGTATATAGATAATACTTACTTCTCTATACTTTACTTAAGCATTTTATTAATCTCTACTACCTAGTATGGACGACTACTACACTTTCGGAGGTTGTTAATTAATTTAAGCTTAACCCTATTATATACTAAGCATATACTAAGCATATCCTTATAGGCGTACTTATAGTGTCTAATACCGCTATATTTAAACGCTTAGTGGAATGCTTTTCTACTCTCCCAATTGTTTTCACTAAGAAGCTATAGTTGTGTAATCCTAGGGCTACTAGTTTAATAAAAAGAGAATTAAATCTACTAGATGTATAAATATAGTATATGCTTTGCATATATATTACTTACCTTTAATATATACCAATTAATAACCTTATATACCGTTTTTTTATCTACATCTATAGACAGCAGAGGTATTGCTTTGTAGATAAAGTGTGCAATTCCTTCTTTCCTAGTTGCTGGATATTCTGGCATTACAATATGGTCTATTACCTCTTAGATAATAACTTAATACTTACCGTTAGAGCTAACAAGTGCTCTATAGTCTTGGAGTGTTCCCTAGCTATTCTAAGCATATATATAGCTTATGCATAAAGTCGGATATAGTTTTACCTTAGAGAGACCCATATAAAATGGAAGCCGCTATTATATACTATCTTAACCCTTGCCCTCCTTATCCTCCTCCTTACCCTCCTTATCTTTAATACCCTCTCCGCCGATTATATTATCTTAAGAACTATCGTCTTTATATTTAATATTAGGTAAGCTCTAGATTGCCTGCGTATACTTAGCATATGCGTAGTATATGGTTGTGCATACTAACTAGTAGGCCGTTTAACTATCCTGCTATACTCTCGTTTGCCTTAGTATAGTTTTTACTTATTATTTATATACTATAACACGCGTAAATATATATATATATATGTGTGTATATATATATATATATGTGTGTATATATATATATATATGTGTGTATATATATATATATATGTGTGTATATATATATATATATGTCCTATATGCCTGTATATGCGTAGTATATGCCCTAGATATTTTGGTTTGTGTAATCACTTAAGTTAAATATGGCTACCAATGCGTGTTCTGTATAGGTAAAAGTGTGACCCCGCCGACCTTTTCCCGGCGCTCTATTGGTGACCCTATTTAGCTTTCGCCGACCCCTATTGGTGACCCTATTTAACTTTTCCATAACCCTACTTAGCTGCACCCCGTGTAGAGCTTCGCGTAGAGCCTTATGCAGAGCCTTTATATGCAGAGCTTTATATAGAGCCTTGTGTAGAGCCTTGTATAGAGCTTTGTGCAAAGCTTTATATAGAGCTTTATGCAGAGCTTTATACAGAGCTTCGTGCAGAGCTTTGTATAGAACTTCGTACAGAGCTTTATATAGAACTTCGTATAGAGCTTTGTATAGAACTTTATGCAGAGCTTTATATAGAGCTTCGTATAGAGCTTTATGTAGAACTTTGTGCAGAGCTTTATATAAAGCTTCGTATAGAGCCTTGTATAGAGCCTTATGTAGAACTTCGTGCAGAGCCTTATGTAGAGCTTTATGCAGAGCTTTATGCAAAGCTTTATGTAGAGCTTTATATAGAGCTTTATACAGAACTTCGTGTAAAGCTTTATATAGAACTTCGTGTAGAGCTTTATGTAGAGCTTCGTGCGGAACTTTGTGTAAAACTTTAAACTTTATATAGAACTTTAGGAAAAAATTACTAGCATCTAATTTTACTTTTCTGCCATTTTAGCATTTTCTAGCATTTAGTAGCTAAATGCTAATACTTAATTATAAATGCGGCATTTGGCGCTAAATGCTAGTACTTAATAATAAATGCCGCATTTAGCTGCTAAATGCTAGAAAATGCTAGAAATGCTAAAAAATGCTAAAATGGCAGAAAAGTAAAATTAGATGCTAGTAAATTTTTTCCTAATATAGATTAACTCTAATTGTATTCTAAGAATTACTATAAGGAAAGAACTATCTAGGTAGGGACTAAGGGTCCTTAAATACACGACCGTACTTTTAAGAAATCTCCCTTATATATAAGGTACGTGTTATATATATTATATATATATTCCCTTTAAAACCTTCACCACACATGCAACCTTACCAAAAGGTAGCGCCACACTCCAAAACTTACGCATACCCATCTTACCATCAAAAACAATCGATTTTCTAACTTTTAAGACCTAATTCCTACTGCCTAGCGAGCTAGAGGTGGATTTATTGGTCGTTTTACCCCCTTTTCCCAATAGAAAAATTTCTCTAAGGGTGGCCCTAGCTTATAAGCGAGGCACGGACAGGAACACCAAAACTACTACCACTACCACTAATACCAAAACTATAAAATAGGGGCTAGTTTCTCTACTACCTCTTAGCCTAATCTCCCCAGAAATCTTCTAGTAGGATTAGTAAGGAGAAAGGGTATAAGGATAGTAGGAAACCCCCCTATAAAATGCCGAAGCCAAAGCCTAGTAGGCCAAAAAAAAAACCTCCTTTAGAAATAAGTGATCATCAGTCTGATATATTCACCTTTTCTCTCCCCTCTTCTTCTTCTTCTAGCCTATTTAGGGCAGGAGAAAAAAGANNACATCCTNAGTCTTCTCCTGAAAATNAAAACCAAAACCAAAACCAAAAACCTNNAAAAAAGATAACAAAATCGACGACTACTACGGATAGTATGCCTAGCATACCTTTCCCTCCCCTTTCTCCAAAACAACACCTACAAAAAGCTTTAGAAAGCCTAACTCAGGCCTATAAAGGGCTAGAAGAAGAAGAAAAAGAAGAAAAAGAANAAGTTAAATAGCTAGAAGACTATACACGGAGTATCCTAGTAGGAGAAACCCCCTTTATACAAGGAAAAGAAAAGGCAAAAGATGTCCTACAAGGACTAGTAGAAGAAGTAAGAGCTCTCCGTAAGAAGGTAGCTCCTACAAAAGAAACTTACGCAGAGAGGCTAAAGAAAGGCCTCACTTCTTCATCCTCCCCACCCTCCTCCTCATCATTATTACCACCACCACCTTCTACCCCTTCTAGTAGGAGTTTTACTTCTACTAGAAGTAGGAAAAAGCAGCTATAAGAAAGAAAGCTAGTCCTAATTACAGACGAAAAGGACCAACCTTTAGATACCTTCTCTATACAGAACAAAGTCAACCAACTATTTGCATCAAAACTGCAAGTAAAAAAGCCAGTACTAGCGTCTATAGCTAGAACTAAAGGAAAACAAAATATTCTCCTTATGACTACGGAAGAGTATAATACGGATTTCCTAGTTAAATATAAGGAAATCTGGCATAACTGCTTTACCTTTTAAAGAGAACAAAAACTGGAACCATAGGTTCAAATTATAGCCCATAGGGTTCCTACCCTACCTTTCCTAGGAGAAGGAGGCTCTAAGCTTCTAAAAGAAGAAATTAAGACCTTTAATCCTATAAGGATACAAGGACTACCTAAATAGATCTCATCTAGTATAAAAAGACACAATCTATAGACCAGATTTGGCTCTATAGTTTTTACTATAGAGAGCGAAGAAAAAAGACAAGAAATCCTTAAGCAAAAAGAGATATCAATTGCAGGTACAGCTACTAAGGTAGTAAAATACCTCAAAGTCTCTCCTACTACGCAGTGTACGAGCTGCCAAAAATTTGGCCATATAGGAGACAGGTACTCTACTAGGGCCTGCAGATACTGTGCGGCTGCACATTTATCTAAAGACCATTCCTNTTNTACCTNTATAANAACAGGCAAGCCTTGCCAGCATACCACCCCCCTTTGCATTAATTGTAAAGAAAAACACTTTGCTAATAGTAAAGACTGCAAGACTCTTAAAGCTGCTAAACTAGTACGCGAAGAAGATTCTATAGAAGAATAAAAACAGATAGGATTCTAGAAGGAGGCAACTCCTACTAGGCTCTTAAAAAGATATTAGAGAGCAAAAGGACAGAAATAAATTGCAAAAGGACAGGGATAGGGGTTAGGATTTCTTACAGTTTTTCTTACCATTTTCTCATTCCCTAGTAGTTGTAGTATCTTAGTATTTTACTAGGAAACTATAAACTCCTAATTTAGGGGTTTATAAACTACTAGGACATAGCTACTAGTACATATTAAGCTGCCTAGAAAGGATTTATGTATATAGAACTATAGCGCCATAGCCTAAGGCTGCATGCGCAGTATTGTACGTAGTATAATACAATGGATATAAAAAATAAAAAATAAAAAAAATATATTCCCTTTATATGCTGCGTATACTACGTATAACATTATATAACTTTAGTTACTATTCTTTGTTATATAGCTCTATTAACTCCATTTTGGACTATGCCTAAATTAACTAACTAGCTTCTTCCGACTCCTCTTTAAGTAGTTATAATATTGTACTTAAAGCGTCCGTAATACTATTTTCCTCCTTTTTATCTTTGTCCTTAAAGATTTAAAATATCTCTAAGTTATTTATTAGAGGTATAATATCCGTCTAATTAATTTAGTTAATATTGTTACTTATTACGGAGGTGCGTTTCAAAAGTCTTTGCCGGCCCTGCCTAGGTTGAGCCTAAAGAGCCCGCATATAGCCGAAAATTGGGCGCATTTTAAGCCGGTTCTGGGGGACCTTAGGCGCCATTGGGCGGCTTCTAGCCCGTTGCCCTACCGACCTTAAGGCAGCTACCGCCTATAAGACCGCCTAATAAGGGGCGGCGAAGACTTTTAAAACGCACCTCTGTATACCTAAAGCTCCTTCTTCTTCGTAAGCGCAACGTTATGCTTATACTATTGCTGCAATATTATCTCTTAGTAAGATTATGCCGTCTTTATATTCCTATTGTGCAAAAGAGGGGCTAGTCTATATTACGTTAGTGAGTCCATTTCCTTAATAACCGTCCTTTTACTTAGAGTGCACTAAAGCGAATATTTATTTATTCTATAATATTTACTCCGTCTCTAATACTAAATATACGCGATTTATTACTTTTAATAGTCATCTAGTTTCTTAATTAATTTATCTTAGGGTTTTATATTTAATCTACTACTACGCAGCTAAATAGTAAACTGTCTTAATATTAGGCTATAGAGACGCACTAGCCGTAACCAGCTTAGCGCAGGCAAGGCGTAGGCAAGGCGCCTACAAAATGTAGTCGCCCCGTACTAGAGAATAGCAGAATTCAGTTCTATAGTTCTACTTTATTAAGAACCAGATACTCTTTGCATCCCATTACTATTATTACGTTACTATATGCCCTAAGGACCTTGGCGTCCTAATAGTACTAAATTCTTATCCCTTTTTAGGGGTAGTGGCCCAACAACGGTCTGCGAAGGCTACGACTATATAGCAGCAACCCTCTGTTAAGAAGACGACCTATATTTATTAACTACATTATAGCCTATTGACCTAATGGCGAGACGCGGGCGTACTAGCGCAGTGTGTACTACTAAGACTGGGGATTAGCCCTAGGATAATATAGGCGAACCTATGTCGTCCCGGACAGAACCGGAAGCTATAGGTAAAAGGAATATATAAGAAGAAATATAATGGCTAGAGAACGAGAAGCTACAACTCCTAAAGTAAAGAAAACTATACTTGCTTAGGGAGGAGGTGGAAGTGCTAAGACGGCGTTAACGCGGCGAGGTAACGTCGACTCCCGTTCCTAACCCATCTTTACAACCTTAAATAATCCTATTAGAGTACTTAGGGAGTAGCCTAATGCATTTAAGTCTTAAGCGGAGGGCTACTAATATATTAGGCGCTCTATTAAAACGGGCCGTTAAGATAGAGAAGATTGCTCCATATTATGGCAAGTCTATATAAGAGCACTAAGACTTCCGTAATAGCTTAAAGCTAGCATTCCGCCTAGAGCGTAATAGCTTTATAGATAAGGATACTAAAGTTGTATTTACTATATAATATATAAAGGGGACTAACTAAACCCTTTGGTTATAGTATAAAGATAACTATCTAGACACATAGTTTACCTAGGAGGAGCTTATGGAATTCCTACTTAACTAAATCAAAAGTCCTATTAATTAAGAACTCTATATAGCCCTAACCTACGCGAAGGCAATATAGTGAACCAATTAACCAGTAAACGAGTTTACTACTTACCTGACCTCCTTAGAAGCGTAAAATTAATCCTCCTTATAATATAAAGTATCTAATAATATATCTGTTCGTGAAGCTGCGGCCAGAGCTATAGGTGCTATTACTAACTATTAAGAATTTCCTTAATCTTAAGACCAGCTAGTTTTCCTAGCTGCCCTATTAGAGGAAAACCAGAAGAGCGCAAGCGCCCTATAGGGTAGAAGTAATAGGCGCGCCGCGAACCTAAATATAAAGACCACCTAGTTGGGTAACTTAGGGAAAGCAGACTTTAAAACCACCGCTAGCGACTTAATAGTGGGGCAAAGCAATACCGCTAGGGGCTTAACTTAGCCTAAAGGAAACTGCTTAAAATGTAGGCAGCTAAGATATTGGTAGCGATAATGTAAAGAGTAGTAACGGAATTAACTACCACCTAGTAGCGTAAACGCTACCTCTACACTGGGAAAAGATAAGCGCCCTTGGACCCCCTTACAGCTATAGGGTATAAGCTCCCACTAGATCGTAAGAAAGCTATTACTATTTTAGGTAAAGTCCTCCTAAAGAAGACCTAGAAGGAGACCTTAGTAATGCTTAATATTAGTGCTAAAGTAAATATAGTTAACTAGCGATTTGCTATAGAGTGTAACTTTAAGACGCTAGATGTAAAGCTACCTACCTACTCCTAGTTAAATAAGACTTAGGCATATTGCTATAAGGCCTATAAGGTACTACTAAGAATAAAGAACAGCTGGGGCAAGATTAGGGAAGTAACCCTTATCTGCTATAGAATGGCTAATATATTCCCTACTATTACCTTAGGTATACCGGGGTTAAAGAAGGCCCGACTTCTTATTAACTGCGAGGCAAAGGCGTAGCAATAGAAGCTGGACGGCTCGTCCCTATTGCTATAAACCCCTAAGGGTTTCGCGGAGTCTCTCTAGATAGAATCTAGGGTCTTTACCCTATTAACTTCTAGAGTAATACCTAGTAAGTAAGATAACGGCAGCTTACTAGTCCTCCCCCCATAGTTAAAGGAAGTTAGTAATATCTTCTCCTATAAGGAAGTAGGAAAGCTACCCCAACACTACTAGGGCGACTATGCTATTGACCTAGAAGAGGGACAGGAGGCCCTATATAGGCCGCTTTATAACCTCTTAGCTAAGGAGCTAGAAGTCCTAAGAGAGTACTTAAACAACGCCTTAGCTAAAGGCTAGATCTAACTAAGTACTAGTCCCGCAGGGGCACCTATCCTCTTTATACCTAAAAAGGATAAGAAGTTATAGCTCTATATAGACTATAGAGGCCTTAACAAGGTAACGATTAAGAATTGTCTCGTACTACTGTGGTGGTGGACGCGGTACCTCTCAGATAGGAAGTCACAATGCTGTCTGTCTGTCGGTCGGTCTGTCGGTCAGTCGGTCGTCAGTCGTAATCAATCAGTAGGAAAGCAGTCAGTAAGAAGAAAGGAAAGAATGTATTCCGGTAGGTCGTGATGATAATAGAGAGAAGGAGAGAAGCCGAAGGCTCAATATATACAGGAAATGCCAAGGCAGTAGGCGACGTCCAATCTACACCACGACACTACTATTAATTAGTAAGACCTTAGACCGCTTAGTAGGTTCTAGGATCTTTACTAAGCTAGACCTAACGTATGCGTATCACTACCTTCGTATCCATCGTGGCAATAAGTAGAAGACGGTGTTCCGCACGCGCTACGGCCACTTTAAGTACTTAGTTTTGCCTTTTAGGCTAACTAACAGACTAGCGACCTTTTAGGGCTATATTAATTGGGCCTTGTTAGGACTAGTAGACGTCTTCTATATAGTCTACCTTAATAATATTCTAATTTTCTCTAAAAATCCAGAGGAACATTAGCGCCACGTAGTAGAAGTACTGCGTAGGTTATAACAATACCAACTATATGCAAACCTTAAGAAGTGCAAGTTTGGCGTATAGGAGATTAAGTTCCTAAGATATATTATTAGCCCTAAAGGCATAGCAATAGATCCTAGCTGGGTAGAAGCCATTACTAAATAGGAGAGCCCTTAATCCTATAGGGATATCCAGGTCTTTTTAGGTTTTGCTAACTTCTATTATTAGTTTATTTATAAATACTCTACTATTGCGAAGCCTATTACTGATCTCCTAAAAGGAGTAAAGAACGGCCGTAAAGCTAGGCCTTTTAATTGGCCAGAGGAGGCGGAGTAGGCAATACGCCGGCTCTACGACGCCTTTATGACGGCGCCGCTCCTACAACACTATATACTAGGCCTACTAACTTGGTTAAAGACGGATGCCTTAATATAAGGCCTAGTAGCAATTATATTATAGCTGTTTAAAGACGGCCTTTAGCATCCAATAGCCTTTTAGTCTAGGAAGCTTTTGCTAGTAAAGCGCAACTATAAAACCTATAATTAAGAGCTACTAGCTATTATGAAGGCTTTTAAGCATTAGAGATACTACATTAAGGGGCTATTAAGCCGCCTAGAAGTGCTCTTAGATTATAATAATCTAAAGGGTTATATAAAAGTAAAAAGCCTTAATAGACGGTAAGCCAGATGGGCTATAACCCTGGCTGCCTATAACTTTATTATTAAGCATAGGGCGGGAAAAACGAACCCCGTAAACACGCTATTAAGGCGACCCCTAGGCGTAGGGGCGCTGGCGAAGCGCTAGGAATACGCCGCCGAGGCGTAGGCGAAATACTATAATCGTTATTACTAACTATAGGTATATAAAGTAGGGGATTTAGTCTTACTATTAACTAAGAACCTTAAACTAAAAAGGCTAAGTAAGAAACTTATAGCACGCTTTATTGGACCTTTTAGTATAGCCAAACTAGTTAGAAAGTAAGTATACTAACTATATCTACCTATGTCTTACCGTATCTACCTAGTGTTCTATATTAGCTTGCTAAAGCCATATAAATAATATAAGGGCACTACTAAAGACCCTCTACTAGGGCCTATTAAGCTAGATAATTAAGCAAACTAAAAGGACCGATATAAGGTAGAAAAAGTATATAGAAGGAAGGGATGTAACCAGGCCCTATAGTACCTAGTTAAGTAGAAAGGATAGCTAGAAGAATATAACTAATAGGTTCCTATAGAGGACATTAATAAGGACGCAAAGGAGATATATAATAATTACTTTACACTAAGGGGTAAACGGAAAAGAAAGTAGGTGGGAAAATAAAAAACTTTTAATTATAACCGGGATAATACCTTATTAGCGGGGCGACGACGGAATAACGGCGAAGTAATAGTAGTACGTTAATAGAAATACAGATCCTCTATAGCTCTACCTCCTCCTCTTCTTCCTCCTCCTCCTCCTCTCCCTCCTTATCCCCCTCTCCTTTCTCCTTATTCTCCTTACCCTTATCCTCCTTATCCCTTATAATAGGAGGTATATTAGCCTATAGGTACTATTAGTATACGCTATAATAGCGAAACACCTGCGCTATAACACGTACTAAAGCGCGCATTATGTTAAGAATTCCTTTAAGAGTATAACGGATAGCCTATAATTCCTACACTTAAAGCAGGGGAAAGTCTTCGCCCTTTAGGCGCTAATGGAGACCGTACTTAGTGCCGGTGCGCACTAAGGCCTTAATATCCTTCGTAAAGGACTTCTGGGTAGCAGCGACGCGAGTATTAAGGTTAGCCGTGTCTCCGCCAGCAACCCGCTGGCGCTTAGCCTTATTAATAAGGGCGAGTAGCTTATTTAGGCGGCTATAAAAGGCCTTAGGGACCTAGTCTGTTAGCTATTAGAACCTAAACTAATGTATTTAGACTTACTAGTTAATATAACTTATTTAGTTATTAGCAGTACCTATAATTGCGGTTAGCCTACTTACCGTAGGTAGCCCGCCTAGTAGTGGCTATACGCTTAGTATAGCGGAGGTAGATTAGTTCTAGCAAGGCTAGGGGAGCGGCTTACGAGCGACATAGGAGCTTTAACGGCGTTTAGTAGGGTTAGCGACAGCTATAAGCTAGTATAAAAAATACTTATGGAAGGTTTACTAGCAGGCGGACCGATAGCTTAGCGCTTGCAATTTATAATTAATTAGAAGTTGTAAAGAAGGCAAGTTATAGGCTAAATAAATTAAAATAGAATTGGAAGGGAAATCTAATATCCTACCTAGGTAGAAACTCCTACCTTTATAGATCTCTATAAGGTCCTATTATTACATTATCCTATTATTATATTATCTAATTTACTTAAATTTATTAAAAACTTTTTATTTAGAGAAGGACAATAATAGCACTCCTATTGTATAATAGCGTCGGCTAAGGACAGCCGCTTAAGAAGGGTGGGGCAATTATTAGGCTATAGAGATATACTAGCCGTAACCGGCTTAGCGCAGGCGAGGCGCAGGCGAGGCGCCTATAAAACGCAGTCGCCCCATACTAAAAAATAGTAGAATTCAGTTTTATAGTTCTACTTTATCAAGAACTAGATACTTTTTACATCCCGTTACTATTATTATGTTACTATATACCCTAAGGACCTTAGCGTCCTAACACTTAAGCTCTTATTAAATTAGAATATTTTTAAGATGTGGAGCAGAAGGCCCTTAAATCCTATATTATAGCGTCTACTTAGTTACTTTGTCTTAAAAAGGTTTATAAGAAGGTTTATTTTAAGAAGTAGAAACTTATAAAATAGGGTCTATAGGAACTTAGTAATAAAAGAATAGTTTTTCTTTTAGTTAAAAAGGAAATAGATTTAAATAGTTTAGTAACTGCTCTTCTTAGGTCCGCCTTAGGTAACTTATTTTTTAGCAATCCTTTTTTATTAATACTGCCTAACCTAATCTCTTTTAATACTTCTATACCTTTCCTATAGCGTTTTTTAAATTCTCTAGTAGCTTCTAGGTAGTCTTTTTATAGCCTATCCACTTAACCTTATACTATGTTTTATTGTTAATGTCCTTATAACTAACGATCTTTAAGACTTACTATTCGTTTTCTTCTTATCCTCTATATATGTCTGCTTTATAAACTAGTAGCTTAATATTTCTATATACTAGTTCTAGCATTGCGATATACTATATAGGGTAAATCTTTATTTTAGCTAGTAGGTTTAACTTAAATATAACTAGTAAAATTCTTTATATAATTTCAAAAGGTCCTAGTCTAATATAGTTTAACTTCTTACTTAGTCGTCGACTTTTGAAATTTTTATATAGTAGCCATACTTTATCTCCCTCCTTAAGATCTAGTCCCTTAGATCTCTTAGCATTATAGTACTTTTTTATTCTCTCTTATACTCTTTTTACTAATTCTATAAGGTCTATATAAAGATTTATTAGTATCTTTATCTTTCCTTTAACTGTGCTATTTATTTTCTTCGTTTACTATAGTAACAACAATATTCTTAGCTTATATCCATAGTTTGCCTTAAATAGTAATATGCCTATTCCCTCTTATGGTGTTATATTATATACAAACTATATAACTAGTAACAATAATACTTAATTATTCTACGCGTGATTAATATAATATCTTAAATACTATTTTAGTGTCTAATTTAATCTTTCCGTTTAACCGTCTATTTATAGATAATATATAGTAGAAGTTACTACTCTAATTCCTTATTCTGCTAAGAATACCTCCTAGAATACTATTATGAATCTTAAATCTCTATCTAATATAATTTTACTTAGTGCTCCGTGTCTTATAAATACTTCTTTTATATAGATTCTGGCGATATCTTCTGCTAATATTTCTTCTATATATGCTATAAAGTATCCCCACTTTATAAGCTTATCTACTATTACTAAAATTATATTATGGTCTTATCCGGTAATAAGATCTCTTAACTTTAGTAACTTAATAATAAAGTCCTATAATATAACCTCCTATAGTCTCTCTAGTATTTTAATAGGTTATAGCCCTTTATATAGCTTATACCTTATTAATTTATTTCTCTAGCAATCTAGATACTCCTTTATAACTTTTCTTGCTAAGCCCTAGATTCCGTCAATAATATACTCCTCCTAAAGTCTTAATATTAAGCCCGTGGCTCTATTATATCCTTAAGTTATTCCCTTATAGAAATCTTCTATAAAGTATTCTACTATACTTTTTAGGATATACTTTACCTCTCTATATTTATACAATATTTCTTCTCCTAGATATTCTAACTGTTCTTCTAATTATGCTTTAAAGATCCTTTATACCTAAAAGCTCTCTAGTATCTCGTAGACTCTTCCTAGCTTATTATCTTCTTAAGTTACTATGATTTTTAAATAATTATACCTAATTAATCTATCTATATCTTTTTGTAATAAAGCCCCTAATAGCTTTTTATTATTTTATAATTCAGCCTTTCTACTTAAAGCGTCTGCTCGCGTATTGTCTATACCTTTAGTATACTAAATCTCGAAATGGTATTCTATAAGCATCTCTGCCCATTTAACCTATCTTTAGTTAAGTTCCTTTATTATTAGAAATCCTATTAGGTTTTTATAATCTATTTTAACTATAAATAGTTTCTCTATACCTTATAAGAATACTCTTTATTCCTTTAGTGCTGTAACTATACCTAATAACTCCTTATTATAGATATTATAGTTTAACTCGAGTAGTATTATCTTCTAACTATAGTACGCCATTAGGTGCTATCTATTTTAATATTTCTATATAAAGTATACCCCTAATATAAAGTCTAATACATCCGTTTCTATAACCGTCTCTAGTTCTAGTTAATAGATCTTAAGAACTGGCTCCTAGGTAAATAACTTTTTAACTTCTTTAAACAATTTCCGCTGTTCCTCTTCCTATACCTATAGTTCTTCTTTCTTTATTAACCGCGTAAACGGTTTAATATCCTTTAACTATTGCGCTATAAACCTTCTATAGTAATTGTAAAACCCTAAAAACAATCTTAACTGTATAACGTTCTCTAGTTCTTACTAATTAACTATAGCCTTAATCTTTTTTAGATCTATACTAAGTTAGCCTAGTTTAATAATAAATTTAACAAAATTAGTCTTCCTAGTAGAGAACTTATATTTCTTAATTGCTACTAGCATCTGTTTTTCTTATAGTCTCTTTAAAACCTATTTAACGTGTTCCCTATATTCTTCCTTAGTTATTAAGTAGATAATAATATTATTAAGGTATGCCATAACAAATTCATCTAAGTGTTCTCCTAATATATTATTAATACGCTTCTAAAACATTGCTAATACATTTATAAGCCCGAATTATATAACTAATGGTTTATATAGTCCTTCTTTTAACCTAAAGGCTGCCTTTTATTTATCGCCTTCCTTAATCCAGATTTAATAATACGCTTATCTTAGATCTATTTTTGTAAAGATTTACACGTTGCCTATCCTGTCTTAGATTTTGCTAATTAAGGGTAAAGGATACCTATCCTTTCTAGTAATGCTGTTTAACTGTCTATAGTTTATACATAGCCTTAGTTTACTATTTTTCTTTAGTATAAATAGTACTGGATAACCTACTAATAACTATAATGGTCTAATATATCCCTTTTATAGGTTCTCCTAAACAAACTCTTTTAATACTCTACCTTCTTCTTTAGTAAGCTTATAGGTTAGAAAAAACCTTAAACTTATTCCTAGTTCTAACTCTATCTTATAATCCTATACTATATACTCTAACAGCTTTTTACTTTCTAGTAACTATAGTTTCTTGCCGTACTTATGGTATCTCTTTAGTACATAGCTTAGTCCTTTTTCCGTTTCTTTATAGGTCGCTCCTACTTAGTACTATACTAACTTAGCTTATTATTATATCTTATGGCATTAAGTATCCCTAATATTGACCTAACCTGTAATCTAATCGATCTTTAGATTGTATTCCTATAACTAAGGCATTCCTAACACTGCCTTATTATTCCCTAATAGTAATATATTAAAAGATATCTTAATTTGTCTCCCTTTAATAGTTAGCTAAATAGGTCCTGTTTTAAGGTTAATAATACCTCCTCTATAGGCTATTGGATCTCCTAAAATTGTTACTAATAGGTAAGGGTGCTCCTTTTTCCTGTGTGGTAACCCTATTCTTTTAATTACTGCTAGTAAGATATAGTTCCTTATTACTCTACTATCTACTAGTGCTTCGAACTATTAATCTTACTACTTAACTTATAAATTTAGGTATTATCCTTAAATTACTTTAAGGGTTTAAGGCTCTATTACTAGTTCCCTTTAGTTTTATAGGCCTCTACTTTTCCTAACTATTAGCTACTTAATCCTATTTATACTTAGTCCACTTTTAGCCAATACTTAGTTTATTTTTTATCTTTAATATACTATAGACACGTGTTCTCTAGATATTCCCACTACTATTATCTATCTAGGCATTCTTCCGTAAGGAATCTTCCTAGTTAAAGTATTAAGTCCCCTTAGCTTTATACTTTTACTGGGTGCTAACTATATATATACCTAGCGTTTTAATATTTCGCCTTATCCGGTACCCAATATATCCTTACTAGGTACTTCTAGTTTTTGTCCTTAGGTGCTCTATATATATTATATATATTATTTATATATGCAATCTATGCCAATATATAATATACTTAGTGTTTTAGGTTAACTCTTAGCTCGTCTTCATCCTTAAGTTTAAACCTTTCTCGTGTTAATCTAAGCGTTGCGACTTCGTTTACAGGTACTAAAATTTATCTCTCACTTCTTTAGTCCTCTAATCGCTTCTCTAGATCTCTTAACGTTATAATTAAGGCTCCTTTAATATAACTTATAGCCTTTTCTATAATTGGGTAGTCTTAAATAACTTTCTTATCTAACCACATGTAGAAATCTTCCTACTTATTATTATGTCGTTGCCTATACTACTTTTAGTACAGCTGCTGGAGTATATACGGTTTATCTATAAGGAAGTATCTTCTTATTACTGTATAAGTAGATCCTTAAAGTTATCTTACTTCTTAATCTTATTAATAGTCCTTATTTATGTCTTAAAATCTTAGTTCTATAGGATTCTTAATCCTAAGCTGGCTTTTATCTTAAGCTTTACTCCTACCTTAGTCCAACTAGGCTTAGGTATTCTCATCTCGTCTTAAGAGTCTTAAATCTTACTTATCTTATCTTAAGAGTCTTATGCCTATAGGAAACTCTATCCTAAGCTCATTCGTATATCTTTAAACTAAGCTATTACCCTACTCTATCGGTTCCTATCCGTTATAGGTCCTTAGGTATACCTTATCTTATCTTAAAAATCTTAGTCGTCTCTTATCTCGTCTTAAGAATCTTAAGCCTTTAGCTTTTTGCCTTTATTAAGTAATGAATTAGCACTAGTAGTTGCTTGCTTACTTAATCTCTATAAGATACTCTTCCTTTTATCTTATAAAGTAATAGATACCGTATCTAACGGTGTTATAATACCTATTACTAAACCTTACTTTATAGCGGTCTTAGTCTTTACTTCTAATATAACTTCTTTAAGGTTTATACGTTCCTAGTAAACTACCTTTATTACCTCGTTGTCTATAAACATTTCGCCTATATTAAACTCGTCGTCCTTAATATCCGATTTGCGTAATATTTTATTAGTCCCCCTATATTCTAAGGATTTTGGCTTTTATAGCCAATAGCTTATACCATACTTAGCGTCTTTATAAATTTGGCATGCATTGTTATAATAAAACGCGAAACTTCTAATTAAACATTCTTTTATTCCCCGTAGAACACTATTATCCCTCTATACGTATGTGTCTTCTACTATTAATTAGGTTCCCTTTATTACGTAGTAACTCTAACTATCTTTATAATCCCTTACGAAATAACTTTATTTCCCGCAATTTATATAAGCTCTGTCCTTAAACTACTAACTTTACTATAGAGTCCGCCTAAACGTCTTCTACTGCTAAAATCCCTAGTTTAGCCTCTATTCCTTAGTCCTATAATTACTAGATCCTTAACCTCTAGGTTTCTATAGTTTCTTACTCTATCTCTTATAGGCTTCTTTAGTACCACTTAGGTCTATTAGTTCTGTACTATACTATAGTTTCTAACTTAACTTTAGTTATTGCGTACTCTACACCTTATATAACTATAGAACTCTATCCTAGCCTCTCTTAGCCTATTTCCTTTAGTAGATCCAATTGTTAATCTTAATTACTTAATCTATTAACTCCCGTAGGGTATCCGCATCTTTTATTAGAATAATCGCGTTCTAGACTTTAGCCTTAAGTCCTTATTTATACTATGCCATAAGCGCTTTATTATTCTACTTAACTTACGTAGCTAATGTCTAGAACTATATTATATACTTAACTGCTAAGGTTCGTTATATAATATCTTGGAGTTTTTTTTCTACCATAGTTACTACCTTTGGGTCTCTAAATATTTATATAAGTTGCTCCGTAAATCCTTCCCAGCTTAAGAATATAAATCGCACCTCTTAGTTGGTGGTTATTATTCTATTTACCTATATTTCCGTAAGGTAAGGCTTAAACTACTTAAGTACTCTTCCTAATAGGAATAGTCCCGCGTAGGCTATTTAATCCATAGGTATTAGTAGCTTTGCCCCTTTTTATATAACTTTAAAGTATATTTATATAAGAAATCCTTTAAGCTTTAATCTCTCCCCTAAGTATCTCTTAATTAATAGTAACTTAATCTTCGCTGCTCTTATCCTATTAACCCTTTCTTCTAGCGCCGCATTATTAGTTGTCAATTGGTTAACTATCTCTTATAGTTGTCCAACCGTTACAAATTGCTATAAGTTAGTATCTACTATATTAGTATTACCTCCTAACCTTAAAGTAGTTGCCGCCGTCAATAGCGTTATAGTGGCTGCTTTTAGTGGCATGTTGTTTAACTTTCTATATTTAATACTGTAACTAGGTAGTAATTATATAACGAAACCTTATAGTAGGTACTACGGTAGGCTTATTATTAGGCTAAGTATATAGGTAATGCAAATTAAAGTTAACAACGTAATAATAACTAGTGGAGTAGTTGCCTAATAAATTAACTCTAATTGTATTCTAAGAATTACTACAAGGAAAGAACTATCTAGGTAGGGACTAAGGGTCCTTAAATACACGACCGTACTCCTAAGAAATCTCCCTTATACGTAAGGTACGTATTATACGTGTTATATATACGTTCCTTTCGTATACTGCGTATACTGCGTATAACATTATATAACTTCGGTTACCATTCTTTATTACATAGCTCTATCGGCTCTATTCTAGACCGTGCCTAAATTAACCAACTAGCTTCTTCCGACTCCTCTCCAAGTAGTCGTAATATCGTACTTAAAGCGTCCGTAACACTTAGGTGGTTATTATTTAGGTAGGCCGTAAGCGATTTAATCGATATATTGCCTATTTAGTGAGCTTTCTACTTAATATCGCGGGGACTTATAGGGTAGAGATATTTATTGATTATAGAGCTGCTTCTACGGATTAATTTAATGGTATTTCCGAGATAATAACCGCTATAGGGGTATAGGATAATTTAATTAAAGAAGGTAATTACTCTATATATAAAACAAGTCGCGTCGCTTAATAAAGTCTATAAAGTCTTTTAGACTAATAGTATATCTATAGTTACATTTATATAGCTAAATTAACGGCTAAGTTATAATTACGCGGGCAAGGAGGCCCATGCATTTAGCAACTATAGATATTACCCTATATCTATAGTCGATTTTTAATCGCTAGTAACGCCGCACTTTTAATATTCGTTAAGCGCTATATAGAGCCTACTGAGCACTTTCTACTTATACTAGAATTGTAAAAATCGGCTATAGGTTAATAAAGATATTCGCGTTTTAAGTTGTGCGCCGCTATTATATAAGTACCCTAAAGCACCCTATTAAACTTATATAATATAAAAATAAGCCCCTAAGGGCTATAGACAAAGGCTTTAATAGAGGGCCTTTTAGTATCTTATTAGAAGTTAGATGTAGATAATATATAAAACTATTTTAAAGCTTTTTTTTACCTATTTAAAGCCGTTTATAAAGCTAATTTAGTAAGTACTGCATCTACTCCTACTATAGATTAATCTACTATATAACCGCTTCCTCGCTAACCTTCTAAACCTATATAACCCGTTTAATCTCCTTAATAACCTTAAGCTATAGGGAGTACTATTAAACCTTTTTTACCAGCTAGCCTACTATCTACTACCCTATTTAAAATTTAGCGCTACTATAAAAACATTACCTTTTAGTCCTTTAGTCTATTTACGCTAAAGGGCCTATATAGAGTTTACCGCGCGGCTTATATAGTATATAGGTAGAGACCTAGACTTAGGCTCTAGCTAGGACTACGGCTTTAGCTATAGTAGCGGTAGTAATGGTAGTAGTAGTAGCGAAGTTATACGGGAAGAAAAGCCTATAGCGCTTGCCTAGGCGGATATATATATACTAAATCCTATAATAGATAGAGCTAAAAGGGCCGCTTCTATAGGTAAATATAGGGGGTTAGTAGACCAGCCCTAAGGTTATATTACTACCACTACTACTACCGCTATAGCTATAGCTAAAGGGGCTTCTAGTTAGAATCTAATGTGTTTAAGAGCTAGCGTCGCTACTAGCGTCGCTACTAAGAGGCTAATAATGTAAGCAGTTAGCGAGCTTATAGAGTTATAACAGTTAGTTAGCTATAAGACTACAGTTAGCTAGCAGCTCGCTACCTTAATAGTAAGATTTAGTAGAAGTTAAAGATATTTAAATCTTTAACTAAGATTATACGCTAAGCAATAAGAAATCTATAGGAATTTCTTACTTAGCTATAGTAAATAAAGCATTTTCCCTAATATTTCTATACGCGCTATAAACCCATTTTCCTATACCAAAATTTACCACCTTACTACCTATATAAAATGCAACGTATATTACATTTTACGCGTTAGCTAGGTAGTAAAGGGTTTCCTCTATTTCTTTCTCTACTTCTTTCTTATTAAATCCATAATCTACGCGTTACTTAACTCCTTTAATACCGTATAGGGTTTATAGATTAACTACTTCCTCCCCTCTTTTAATTAATAATAATACCAAATTAGATGATTAAGATAATTCTATATCGCAAGAGCCTTCTCTAGCTAATTAGAACTACGGCTATATCTTTTTTATTAATTAGGATAATTTTTACCTAATAATATACGGTAAGCTAACTAGTTATAAGGGGGTCTTGTAGACAGGGGGCTATAAGGACACGATTAGAACAGGATAGATTAGTAAGAGAGACGAATCCTTAAGGAGGTAAGGCCTCTAGAATCGTAAAGACTATATACTACAGGCACGTGCCTCCGGTACGTGACCGGCAACCATCTAAGGGGCGTTTAGGGGTTATTCTAAGGGCAACCCAAGGTGTCCGTAATAATATCCCTTATATTACCCCCCCCCCTTCTTATAGTCAGCCCCCAATCGCCATTACCTTATAGTAGGGAGATTATAAGGGCTCGTCCTAGAAGAGGTTCGGAGAGATATCGGAGAGGTGTTAATATACCGCTGTATATTATCTATCTATCTAACCCCTACTTTAAACTCCTAAAAAACCTTAATAAGGAAAAAACATAACTAGAGAAAAAACGCAAGGATTGCTAAAAGACCTATTAGAAGCCTACTGGAAGTATACTAATAACTACCTAGGCTAATATAGGGATTTTTATACAACTCTACTTCCAAGCCTTTATACCGGTCTATAATTAATTACGAGTATTATAGGCAATTTAGTATTCTAGTATAGTTCCGTAAAACCTTTAGTATGGGATTTAACATACGGAGCCTTGGCTTGCCGTTATCTTTAACTGCTAAGATATAGTCTATAATCTTTTCTCATAATCCTTTTCTTATAATCCCCTGCGTCACTAACGCATTACTCCCGCATTTGCCCTTAAGCTATTAGATACGGTTAGGGTATTAATTAGTTAGTTAAAAAGACTTATCTTTTAAGATTTAGTGCATGTAGTTTTAAATCTAGTAGTCCTATGCCGTATATTTGGTGTAGCTCTACTACCTAGCAAATAGGGACATTTTGTAATAGCAATTATAGCTATTATACAATTGTTAAAAACGTCTATAACGTTGTTCTTTAATACTATAGTATTATTTTAAGTCTAATTTAACCCATATACGTCTTTAATTTAACGTCTTAATTGCCTTCCCCTGGCCGCGTAGTTAGTTTTTATAAGGAAGTAATAGTCAAATAACTTATACGCGTATTTCCTTCCTTTTAAATAGCGCTATTATAACGGAGTTATATTGGTAAGGTTGCGGCTATTTACTAAAAGGGTATTAGACGGTAAAGTATAAAGACACTTTACTTATCAAGCTTAATTCTTTTCCTCAACACCTTACTTCCTATTATTAACCTTCGTCTAATTTGGACGTATCTTTAATATATTATTAAGATTTTCTTCTTTTTTATTATCAATTTAATATACCTCTTTGTTCTCCTACTGACTACTCTTTTAAGCAAATTCTACAGCGTATCCTGGCCTTACCTTTATACATAAAACCCTAACCCCTACTAACCTATAACTAGTGCTAGTCCTACCTAAATGATTTTGCCTATACGTCTTTAAAAGACCAGAAATCTAATAACAGGATTCTAAAGGCTTGTAATAAGACGCACTGCGTTAAATCTAATACCTTTAGTCCTTATAATTAATACATGCGTACTAAGAGCGGCAGTTACGTTAAGGTAAGCTTCTCTATCCTTAATAGATTTCCATTACTAACTTTAAGCTTTAATAGCCTGGGCCTAAGTGGCGACAATCCTTTAATGTCCTTAACTACTATATTACCTAGGCTTTGTCTTATTCTAGCGCCAATGCTAAACATCTTAGTTAAATTTGAGACTATACTATAGCTATCTATACTGCCTATAATTCCTAGCAAGCTAGCTAGTAATGCCTAATATAAGAGTAAGGTTAGTATACTAAGGATAGGGTGCGGGATAAGGGTAATAAGAAGAAGGTCGCTATCTACTATAAAAAGGAGTTTGCGTATACGCGTTAAGTTTTAAAAGAGTATAATATAATACGGTATTAGGTAGGTTACCCTTTAGGTACCTAGCAGATAGGTAACTAATAGTTACCATAGTAAGGTCTTAGTGGTTCTGGACTATGCCAGCTAGCTAACGTCTCTATTTATTCTAGGCTTAAGCGTGTCTTTATTAACTATAAGCTTACGCCGCAAGAGCTTTATTAGTATTGGTTTGGACCTAATGTTAGTATTAAGCGTTTAAGAGTCTCCGCCCCAGCCACACCTCATCATCCTACCCCTGTTTTCATACCTACTCATACGCCTACCAAGGCATCTAGATCCCATTCTCGTTAGCTATCACTTAGTGGCCTAATAGATACTAATCCTACTCCTAATAATAATAAGGCGTAGTAGCTTTTTAAATTGGATATTTATGGTTTAGACTTTTAGGATTTATTCTTATATATAGTAGCAATTAAGGACCTTAATTAGGTGCTTAGGAAGGCCTTAGAAGGCTTTTAGGAAGGGCTTAGAAGCCCTAGGAATAGTATTCCTAGTATAAATTAATTAATAGGTATATAATTCTAGCAAAATGCCCTATTAATTCTATGCTATATACGTAAAAAGGCTAAAGACCAGTCCTGCCTTAGGCTATAGCCCTAATCCTTATAGTTTCCGGAGCTTGTCCGTTCCCTATTTAATTTAACCTATTTACTCTTTTCGCAAGCTTTCTTTATAGGTCGCGATGACGCCATAGTATTAGAACGCTTTCTGCGACTTGTAAATTATAGACCTTAGTCCTAATATTCTTTTAGAATATCTTTACAATAATTAAGGTAATTCTCTAGTTCCTATATAGAGTTTTTAGCGGGCTAGCCTAGCTATTTAACTTTAAATTAAAGCTTGTTCTTAACAGACTTATAGCGTAGTATAGCTTTAACCTTATACCACTCGCCCACCACCTTAAGGTGTTTAATTAGGCCTAGACAGAAGTTCTTTTCCGGTAATAGTCTATGCTATAGCTCTAGTAGGTTTATATAAAACACTAAATATATATAGGCCATAGATAGGGGTAACTAAAGATAATAGGCTAGCTTATTAATTCGTTCCTTAACTTAAAAGAGACCTAGGTATCTTACATTAAGCTTTTTTAATAGTTAACAGGTCTTAATATTTGTTAAACATAATAGAACCTCATCGCCTACTCCGAAATGCTTATTTTAGTGCTTACGGTTATACTAAAGTCTTTACTGTTCTTAGGCATCTTATAGGCTCTACTTCGCATACTTTTATTACTCCTCCTATTTTTAGAGGTATCCTTATACTCTTCGGTGGATGTCCTTAGACTTTTTAGTAGGATCCTATAACTAATTATACGGCCTTAGCCAGTAATTATCGGGTATACTATTAAACCCAAATAGTCGGACGCTATAGGTAATCTAGATTAGTATATACTTATACAATGTATATTGCTTTAAATTATAAGCGTACTCTACGTACAGAAGTAGCTCGCACTAGTTATCTTACTAGTAGTTTAAATACATCCGTAGGTAAGACTCCAGTTCCTAATTCTGGCGTTCCATTTACCCATCTATCTGCGGGTAGAAAGCCGTACTGTAATAGTGGTCTATCTTTAAATAGAAGCATAGATCCGACCAGTACTAACTTATAAAGACGCTACCCCTATTAGTAATAATAGAGTGCGGCTAATCTACTTTAAGAAAGCATTTCTCCTTAATTAGGTTGGTAAGCTTTTATACATTAATCGTATTATTAACGGAAAGGTATTAGACATACTTTAAAAACTTATTAATAAGTACGAGGACCGAATCGTATATTCATCCTTAGCCATCTTTAGATGGCGGAAGATCCGTAATAAAGTCTATAGCGTAATATCGCCATAGCTTACTAGCGGGGGGAACTAATTTAAGTAGACCCTATAGCTTATACCTACGGATCTTATATACTTAACACTTCTCGCAATAGCTAATATACTCCTTTGCTTCCTAATTAAGCCTTAGCCAATAGTATTTGCGTTAAAGTAATTCCACTGTCTTTACTTAACCATAGTGGCCGCCTAAAGGATTATTGTAATTCTTTATAAGAATCTTCTGTTGTAGATTTACTTCTTATAGCACCTAAACCTTACCACCTTTACACAGTAGGCCCATTAGGTCTAGTTCCCAATAATAGCACCTAGCAGCTTCCTTTTTATTACGTTTCCGGTCTACTTCCGCATTAAGGATAGCATAGGAAGCGTCCCTCCGTTATACCTCACAGATGAGATCCATTAACCTTTTAAATAGTTCCCAGATAAAAGCTGTTTTATTTTATACTACTCTAAGTATAAGACTAAATAGTACTATAGATCTTATAACTCTTTAATACGCGTATATTAGGAAGGCCGCTATAAGGTTAAAGTCCTTTAGTTATTATAGGGCTCTAAGTTCCGATTACTTTATAGCTTCGCTATTAGTTTAAGGGGATAGCTTAGTAATTAGGGATAGTATATCACCAGGTTCTAAGAATGTATTAGGAATGTCCTATCTAGGTATATTTAGACCCTTATCGGCAACGGACCGGGTACTAGCTAAAATATTAATAGAAACTAATAGGGCTTACACCGCCTAAGACTTAGTATATAAAGCTATAGGTGCTTAAGCATTTTATACCTAAAGCTTGTTCTATAATATAGGGAGTAAGATATCTATTATCTATTTTCCTTCTCCCGTTTTAAAGCCTTTGGTATAGTCTAGCCGTTATAACGGTCTATTAGTAGGGTTGTTTTCCCCTAGCTTGTATTTAATCTTAAAATTAAATTATATAAGCTCCTCTGCCTATCTAGCTTATTAAGGTATAAGCTCCTTTATAGTTATAAAGTAGCGTAGATTATAGTGATCTAAGAGTATACGAGTAGTATAGCTCGCGTACTTAAGGTAGTGTCGCCACTATTTAAAGCAGTTAACTATAGCCAGTAGTTCCTTATCGTGGGTATAATACCTAACTTTAGGTCCTTGGAATTTTTTATTATAAAATGCTACTAGTCTCTAATAGAGCTGGGTAGTATCCGGATGCCTATTAGGTTATAGTAGGATACTAATAAGGGCAAAATTTAATACATTAGTAATTATTATTAATAGCTAATCTAGGTCAAAATGCCGTAGTAATAAAGCTTTTATAAACTTTATATAAAGTTCCTAAAAGGCCTCCTAAACCTTTCCGGGCCATAACTATAGCTTATACTATTTAGTTAGTCCTTTCTTAGTTTTCTTCCTTACCGCCTTTAAGCTTTTTACTCCTTAGGTTGGGTCTTAGGAAGCTTCTATAATATAGTTAAATAGGTATTAGGCGACGTCTATGTAATTATAGATAAAGTGCCTATAGAAATTGGCAAAGCCTAGAAACACTTAAATATCCTAGTAGCTCTTTAGCTCCGGCCACTCCTAAATTGTCTATACCTATACTAGGTCTATAACTACACCTATAGGCGTTATAATATAACCCAGGAACTCGACCTGCTTAGTATTAAAGATATACTTTAACGCCTTAGTGTAGAGGCCCCAATTATTTAAACGTTCTAGCACTTCGCGGACGTGTTACTCGTGTTAATCCTCATTTTCTAAGTAGATTAAGATATTATCTAAATAGACGACGTATATACGGTTGACTAGTCCCCCTAAGGCTCTATAAATATACGATTAGAATATTATAGGCGCATTAGCTAGCCTAAAAGGCATTACCAGATACTTAAAGTGGCCGTATTGGGTCTTAAAAGCGGTCTTTTACTTATCCCCTTCTTTAATACGGAGCCTATGGTAGGCGTCTTATAGATTTAGCTTTATAAAGATCTTTGCCCTAGATAGTTAATCCAGCATTTTACTAATTAGTAGTAGTAGGTAGCGGTTCTTAATTATAATCTTATTAAGACCGCGATAGTCTACGTATAACCTTATAGTTCTATCTAGTTTTAGGATAAAGAGGATTAGTACGCCTAACGGCGACTTACTAGGCCGGATCCACCCCTTTTCTAGTAAGCTATTAAGGTACTCCTATAGGATCTTAAGCTCTTTATATAAGAGGTTATAGATAGGAAGGTTCGGCGGTTATTTACCTTCTTCTAGATTAATTACATAATTATACTCCAAGTTCTATGGTAGGACTTTAGCTCTCTTGCCCGAAAATACCCTTAGTAAGTCCCTTAGGCCTACTAGAATATTTAATAAATTAGGGTCACGTTTATCCTCCGCGTTATTATTAGGTAGGTTCTAAAGCTCCCTTAGGATACTTACGGGCAGCGTTATATACTATAGTAATTACTTATATATAGTTACCACCGTATGTTAAACCGTTTTATATAGTAGCTAGTAGAGGGTAGGGAACTCCTTAACGCAGCGTTTAAGGTGCCGTAGTATACTCTCCGCATATTACTTAAGCCAGAGTAACCTATAGCGGTTAAAGTATCTTATAAGATCCTTAAGATCGCCGCCTCCCTATAATATCTCTACGACCTATCCAGTAGTTCCCTATAGGGTCTCCATTATAGAGGGGTTATTACCTATACTAGGCTCTATACCTATCTTACTATTAAATAGGGGTTAGATCTAATACTTCTTTAGGTATAGAGCGTATACTATTTCGCCTAGGGCTATATTCTCTAAGATATCCTTTAGGCTTATTAGTAATATACGCCCTCCTAAATCTTTATTATTCCATTATTTAAAGGCTCCAGTTTTAAAGCGTATTTTAAGATCTACTTTTACTAGCCAAGGGTATCTAAGGATAAGGTTGTAACCTATAAAGTTAGTATTATGCAATGCGCTACCTATACCTATAGTATGGGCTAGAGAGCTTATAAGGCATTCCAACCGGTAGCCCGTCTAGTCGCAAGACACTACTACTACCTTTTTAGTGGTTTATATGGTCGAGTGGGTTAGGCTTAAGTATAATAATATATCTCGCAACTACCTAGAGGTTAGTATTTAATTTAGTATAGGGTTGAATATTTACAAGTACGGGACAGCCTAAGCGACTACACTCTCTATAGTTAGTATGGGGTATTATACGTGCTTACTAGAAGGTCACCTTATAGCTTAATAGTGCTAGTACATTTAGGTACTAGCGGGGACGCCTTATAATTATAGCTAGGGTGCTGTGGGTAGCTTGCGCGCTATATGGCCAAGACTACCTAGCAAAAGGCTAGCTATTTATTGTAGTCCAGGCGCCTAAGGATATGCGCCCTAGGAGGGGGTGCAGTTATTATACCTTGCGCTACCTATACGTTATATATAGGCTAGAGAGCTTATAAGACATTCCAACCGGTAGCCCGTCTAGTTACGAGACACTACTACTACCTTTTTAGTAGTTTGTATGGTTAAGTGGGTTAGGCTTAGGTATAATAGTTAGCCACCTAAAAGGGTTATAGGCCAACCACCTTAGTGCGGTTATATATATCGGCCACTAACACTATAAGCTTATAGGTACTATATAGCTTAATCTAATACTTATCTAGGAAGCCTATAATAGGTTTCCGCTACCTTTATAATGGGATAAGTTTATACTCTTTTACTCTATTAAAAAAGAAAATGGAGATCTAACTGCCGGTTTTAGAGGGTTCTGTCGCCGTTTTTAAAAGTCGTATCTCTAAAACTCCCCGCCGCCCTAAGCCTCTTACTTACCGCCCTATGCCCCTTACTTTTAATAGGCAGACTATAATCCTTCTACGCGCCTAGCGCTAAAGCTATATATACTCCATGGCTCCTACCTCTAATCCATTTAATTTAGGCCCCGTTTCTCTTATTCTCTACCCTCCTATCTCCTTAACCCTATATTACTCTTTAGATCCTTCCCGCCGTTATTACCCTCTAGGTCCCTCCCGCTGTCACTACCCTAAGTTCTTTTCTAGCTCCCTAGAATGCGGCGCACTCGATTATTAGATTGCAGCTTATTATTTAGCGTTACTAACAATAAGTATATAGATATAGATAGCGACGGTAATAGCTACGGGATAGAACTGACTGTCTTAAATAGTAATGCTAACAGTAATGCCAATAGTAACGCCGACTGTGACGCTAATAGTGGCATTAACTATAACGCTAATAGCATCGCTAGATCTAACAATGCTTGCGAAGCGCCCGCTTAAGCATAGCTTTATAAGGATTAAGACTATTTACCAGAATACTACCTTAAACAGTTAAAAGAGTTTAAGGAATCCAATTTCACGACGTAGGACTACACTAATAGTAGTACGAATCTTCTTAACCGCATTAAAGATTAATAGTATTAGTAAGTAATAACCTATTCTACGGCTTTCTCTTAGGCTTAACCTAGAGCTAACAATTTCTAGATACTGCACCTATATAAGGAAAGACCCTAAGAAAACGTACTAAGTCCTTTCACTTTAACTGCTTTATAGCTTTTTTAACTAGCTCCTAAATTAGAAATAAAGGAAGGGGGGTAGGAAATAGTGCGGGATAAAGCTTTCTAGCTCGCTTAGTATATACTAGAAGTACTATCGCCTTATATATAAGAGAGCAACTAGTAGGAAAATTGCTAGTAAATTAACCCGCTAGATATATAAGGTAATTACGTTCCTAGTTAACCCTTTAGCCTAGTAAAGTAAGGCGGAGCTAAGATATCTTTTCTAGGTACTTTAGAAACTGGCGAAGAAATATAGCTTAAGTAATAAGAAGTAAGAAAAGCCCATTATAGACGCAGAGGATCTCGCCCTAGTTCTTAAGACCAACTTAGTTACAACGAGAAAGAGATATATAGTTAGGCGATATTAGATATAAGTCCATTTCTTACTATAGTTAGGCCTTTACACCGTAAGCTAACCTAAAGCTCTTCTTAACCTATGCTACCGACATATAATAATTATACTTATTTGCGACCTAAAAGGCGGGCCTTATAAGATCGTGCCTAAGTTTATATTTAAATTTATTAAGAAATATCTTAGTATAAAAGAAGCGTATATTCCCTTTCTACCTTATTCCTCTCCTTACGCTTACAGAGAACTAGTAATACTTTCCTAATTCCTAAGATTATCTTCAACCCTTTACTTATTCTTAACCCTTACGTCTTTCTCCTAGGCCTTTTTTTTGCGGATAAAGCTTTTACGGCCCCTAATCTAATGTCTATAGAGCAGCTTAGTAAGCTATATATTAAGCCTAGGCGTAATAAGTTGCCGCTACTACTCCGTTTAGACCTAGATAATATCCCCGTATTTCGGTAATTAATTAAAACCCCCTACGGCTATAAGGTCTTACTTAACCAGCCTTTACTATACTTAACTCTTTTGCCCTAGATTAAGGACCTTAGCGCAATTATAGGATTTTAGTAGGTTGCGCGCCTATATAGTCTCCGTTACGGCGTAGGTAAGGCATTTAATAAGAATAATAAGTTCTATTATATAGAGCTAGTTCTACTAAAACCTTTCTAACGCCTATACTACCTAATATAAGTGACGCCCTTTAGAACCTAATAATGTAGCACGCCGACGCTTAAACATTTCTAAAGCACTACCTTCTACAGCGTATTAGCGTAGATACACAGGCAATCGTTTAAGGCTTAGAGCCTTAAGAAAAGTTAATAAAAGTAGTATGCTAAATAAGCCAATTAATTAACCTGCGGCGGCTATAGTACCTAATAATAGAATAATCCTTATCGGTAAACAAGAACCCGCGTATTTATTCCTTAATTAAAGTTTAAAATAAGCTAAAGCTTAGCCTTAAGCGTAAAACTATAGAAAGCATAAAATACTAAAAGCTTAGCCGAGAAATCATAAATAAAAGGCAACGTTAGAGAAATGCGCTATTAGAAAATATTAAGAAGAATTAGGACAACAAATAAGCTATAATTAACATTAAGCGGCAATTTTTCGGGGTTATATTTAGCGAGGATATTAAAGCAACCTTAAAATCTAGTAATAATAGGTCGGTTAAATATAAACGCCTTATTAAAGTAATTATAACACTACCTAGCACGTTACTAGAAGATAAGATACACAGACGCAATAATACCATTAATGCGGTTATAGATTACTGCAATATTAAGGAAGGTAGAGCGTATCGGCCGAGTTATTACTAGAGATAGTTTAGGATAGGTATCGCCCTTAGCTAAGTTAAAATTAAAAAAGATGCTAAGATTTTAGAAGCGGCTAAAGCGCTAAAGAGGGCAAAGTTATCCTTATATAAGGAGAAAAGACTAAAAATATACTTTATCTGCCTTGGGAATAAAAAGCTAATAATTAGCAATCGCATATATAGGTTCTATACTCCAACTGCTCTTATAAAGCATTTTTAATAAGCGCATCTCTCTAAACTTTTAAAGCAGGGTAAAATTAAATACAACGTTTATAAAGTAACCCTTAAGCACAAAATACATCTTTAGAACTATACGCTTAGTATATATAGGACCTTTTCCTAGTCATTACGCGCCTATCTTATTATTCTTTACTACCTTTTATTTTATTTTAGTTTATTATCATCCAATCCTATTCTAGTATTTAGTAGAATAGATACAATAACTAGGATTTTATAATTTATCTAGGGGGCAAGGAGTAATAGGTAAGATAAGGGTAAGGTAAAGGATAAGATAAAGGGTTAGGTAAGGGGTAAAAGGTAAGGGGTAAGAGGTAAGAGGTAAGGGGTAAGGTAAGGGGTGGCTAATAGGGGATGGATAATTTAGTTGCTATATAATATCTAACGGACCGACTATAAACGAGATATACATTTAAATTTCTTAGATTAACCCAAACGGAGAAAGGAAGAGAAGTATTATATAATAACTTCCTACCTAAGCCAATCTCCTAAGCTATGTATCTTTACTTATATATAATACTCGCACCTTTTACAACAAAGTATATAAGGGTAATTAGGGTTAGATAGATAACTACTATCTTTAATATAACATGTAAACTCGGCTCTATAATTAATATTACAATAGGTCCTAGTCGTATAGAGGGTATTAAAACAGTTATTAATATTTTCGCTTTTGCGCTCAGCCGCGGCATACCTTACCTTAGCGGATTAAAGCAATAATTCTGTTTGTTATAGCTAAGATTAAACAGCTTAAAGTTTTAGTATAAAAATTTTCTCTATACCCTTAGATGTAGTAATCACTGTCTATATAATGCCAATAGCGAAATCGCTTATAACGTCCAGCTCTATAAAGTCCTTAAGTTTAATAAGCTCTTTAATATACTTGGCCGCTATTAAGGTAGTTATATTATATAATGCTAAGTCGCCTATTAGGCTAAAAATATCCCTAATAATATTAGGAAACCCGTCTACGGACCAGCTAGTTCCTAGAATATATTAGATTTTTATATTCATAAGCTCTTTCAGCTGTAGTATATCATAATAATCAGTAATTGCATTAATATAGACGTGGCGAAATATAATATTGGCCGTTATCGTCTGTGTTATTATATCTTTATTATCGCCACCGCTATTATCTAGTTTAGATAGCGATAAGGTATTAGCGTTATTAAGTTACGCTATCTCTAATTCTATAGATTGAAGTTTAAGTACGGGTAAATTAGATTAGCGTATAAATATATCCCTTATCTTAGCCAAGCGTTTCTATACTTATAATATTAGATCCTTACTCCTCCTCGCCATTATTATAATCCCCCTTATATATAAATTGGATTATTCTCTTAACGGTGCTGGAATTGAACTCGTTAATATTTATAATATTAGTTGCCGCCTCCTACCGGTTAGTTAGTTAGGGTTAATTCTACTAGATATTTAGTTAGCTTTTACCTAAAAGCCTCTATTATAGGCAGCTGTAAGTATAGGAGATTAGGTGCATATAATCGCTTTATAGACTTTAAGCTTTAGCCCCTAGCATATAAGTTTTAAGTCGCTATATTTCTCACTATCTATAAGCTACGCTAAGCCAAATAGAATACTCTTAGATAGTATGTTTCTCTAGTTTTGACTACGCCTTAAGTAATATTTAAGGGAGTAATTTAGTGTTAAATAGGACGATTAAGAATAAGAACTCTACTTTATTAAACGTAGCTCTAGAGCCTCTATATATATATTAAGAAGTCGTTATTAGCTTTATCTAATCTACAACAGATTTAGCTAGTTAGTTTAAGCTTTAAACGTTAGTCGCTTAACTAAGGACTAGTATAACTTCTAAAGTTTTAGGAAGGGTAAGTAGCGGGGTATACGGCTATAGCGCCTAGAAGTAGTTAGTGGTTATATAATAGAGGCTTAGTTAGAGAATGTATTCCCATAGCTTAGGTTAAGGCTTTATACTCCTCCAAGCCATATTAAGCAAAGTTAAATAGTATTATATTCCTGTATACCGGCCCACCAATTACACTATTTTACTTTTTTCTTAACTATATACTAATATAACCCATACGATCACCTAGCTTATAAGATTAGCTATGCTTATATAGTTTATAAAATTAAGCATTGGGTTTTAAAAGACCACTTCCATATAGCCTTTTCTATCTTTATTATAAAAGAAGTACATTTATACTAGGTATTTTAGCAAGGCTAGGAGAAGAGAGCATAAAGAGGGGGGTTTAATTTTAGTGGGGGTTATAAGCATAGGCGAACGTAAAGGCATAAGGCGGAAAGGGCTTTAGGCTTAGTTATAGAATAATAGCAAATCGCTAAACCATTATATAAGCTATATAAGATCTTATACTCTCTAAATAAAATCAAGTAATTTAAGCAGTATAGTTCCTCTACCTAAACTTAAATCATTTTCCTTGCGGAAGTACTATAGCTATTACAAGCATTGGTAGAGCCTAGGACACTAATTAAACTATAAGGGAGGGCCTAGCAGCCCAGTTGGTTTTATTAAGTTCCTTAACCTTTTTATTTAATTGCTTTAAAGCTTCCTTTCTACCTTTTATAAACTATATATCGCCAAAAAGGCAATTAGATATTATCGCTTCTCTATTATAATTAAGTGCCGTTATAGTTAATATACTACTACGGTAGCCCGGTATAGCTAAAGATATTTTAATAATTATATTATATATAGGAATTGTAGCCTAGCAAATATTAGGTGGAATATATAGAATGCTAATAATCTTATAAAGCTTTAAGATTTTAGGGACCTGCTCGCTTATAATATAGGCAATTACTTACCTTTACTTTACGTAATTTACCTTTATTCCATCTAATAAAGGTAATAACTTATTTTCTATCCTCCTTAAAAATCTTTTCCCCTAACTTCGGAACCTAATAGGCCGACCCTTAACCTACACTAGATATATCTATTACAATAATAGGTACCTAAAAGTAGCGATTAGATTACTAAAGATATAGAAGGGGCAGGTTACGTACTGCCTACTTTAATAGGTAAGTTATTACCGGTCTTTAGAGGAGGTCTTTAAAGGTCTTAAAGGTTTATTTATATATTAATTAGTAAAACCCTAGCAGAGGTAGTGTATACATATTAGCAAGGTTAAACTACGTAGCAGTTCTTACTAAAGCAATAAGGAAGTGCGTAGATTTAAGTTAGGCTATAAACGGTATAGAATGTATAAAGGTAGGCCTAAATACAACTTACTAAACGGCATAAATATAAGAAGACGCCTATTCTAGCCTTGCTATAGGTATAAAAAGATCGGTAAAGAGTAAGACTAAGTATGCTTACAGAATATAAAAGGCTAACCTATTATAAGTAGAGAAGCCTAGCTCGGCTAGCCATAGGTATAATTACGTAGCATAGGGGGAGGTATAAATTGGCACGCCATAATTATGTGTAGAAATGCGAAAACGTTATATAATAGCTTTCGCTATGCTATTTATAGAAGGAACAGCTCTTACTAGCGGAGAGACATATTCTTCTTTAAATTAATCCCTAAAGCCTTAATCCCGGCGACTATATCCTCCCTATATACGTCCTTATACACATCCCCATCTTTATCCCTATCCTCTTCTATACTATACCTTATATTGCGATTTCTATTATCCTATATCTTACGCTCTATCTATTATAGAATTTCTTTTCTACTATTTATCTTCTTAACTGCACCTAAGAATATAAGAACTTTATAATAATTCCCTTAGTAAATAAATTCCCTAAAGACGGTTTTCTAGCCATAGTATTGGTAATAGGCTAAAGTATAGCGGACAGCCATTATGTCAAGAATCTGTAAAGCTATTAGGTTATATAAAAAATTTTATTCCTTAGCTTTTACCTTAATTTTCTCAAGTTTATAACTATTATAGTAGGTAAATAGAGCCTAGTCTATATCTTAAGCGCGGATATAGGTATATCTATCTCTCTAAAACTAGGGGTCCTTTTAAGCTATCTTTATAGTAATACTAAGACCAGTTATTCTTATAAGGTTGCTTAAATATAAAGATAATTGCAGGTAGATAATAGTGAGGAAAGTTTAGGTTAATAGGAGGATAGGAGTAGGTCTTTATATAGAAATGGAAAAGATATCTTAATCTACGGCCTATAGCACAACCTCCTTACTAATAAATATTAAAGTAAGTAACAGTTAACTTTTATATATTGCCTAACCTCTCGGACTAAGGCATATTAGATATTTAGGCTTTATTGTTAATATGTTACGTAGGTCCTACCGACCGGAAATTAGCTCCACTAAGATTTTAGCCCTATTAAAAATCTAGCCCTAAATCGCCTTTATTATCTTTTACTAATAAAGTCCCCTAATTATAACTTCTTTCTTAAACTCAATTATGTCTACACTATAGATAGCCCCTAGCATTAATAGTAAAGATGCAGATAATTTAAAAGCCTATCTAGTAATATAGAGCCAAGGGTATTCTTTATAGACGTTTAATATACCCTTCTTTACTTTACCCGCCACTACTATAATAGATAAATACATTACTCTATACTTAGAGGTAAGTGCTAAATACTAGAATAGATGTAACGCTTTACTAATAATTATAACTAGATAGCCAGAGCTATCGCTACTATAATTCTAAACACAACCCCCAACGTAGTATCTCTTAAATAGTTATATCTAATACTATATAATAACCTATAAAGCCCCCTTCCGTATATACCCGCAGAGAGTTTAGAAAAGGCTATAGTAATATTAGCCGTTAAATCGTTGGACTTGGGCAATAGATTACCGAAGTTTAAAGTGTTAAAGGACTACTAATCCTTTTAACTCTAAAGTGGCGAGACGCTAGGTGCCCTATACTATACACCTCAAATCTTTAAAGGGAGTAGAGGTGGACTTATTTATGTATCTATATAAGCCAAAACAGCTACTACCCCGCAGCAGCCGTAATAGCGTTAAATTGATATATAAGAGATGCCATATTAAGAACGTTGGAGTATAATAAGCCTTATAGGCTGCGATAACTAGTACACTATATATAAGGAGCCGTAGTATAGTAATTAAGCCCATTGTTTATTGTCGTGGTACTAGCCGGAGTAATATAAAAACTAGAAAACTTGCCCTCACTTAGCGTAGTAATTAGTGGAGGCCCCTAATAGATATCAGGATAGCCGTTAAATAGCTTAAAGGGTATTAGTGGAGGGCCCCAATATATATCGGAATTGCTATAAAAGTGCTCTAGGGGAATTTGTGGACGACCCTAATATATATTAGGATAGGCCCTATAGAGCTCTATAGGAATTAGCGGAGGGTCTTAATACTAATTAGAATTACCACTAAAGATCTTAATAAGTGTACTCTCCGCCTTTATAATAGACTATAATGCAGCTATGTTATTCGTTAAGGCTATTATTAATAGTTAGGGAGGGTGCAATGTTATTAAATCTGCGTGTCGGTAATTACGCGCTAATATAGGATCCCTAGGTTTAGTAACTTTTATATAGGGACGTTTACTAATCAGTAAATAAGGGGAGGAAATTTGCTTTTTCGGGATCGGCTAGGACGGGTTAGTAGTGCTAAGATATAGTAGTCCTAGAGAAAGCATCTGACCAGAATAGAGCTCTTAACACTTCCCTATCCAAATTAAGCATCTTTACGCAATTTTAAATATTATAAAATAATTCGGGTACTATAAAGCCATAAAAAAGTTATTAATATTAGGTAAATTTAATCTCCGGTAGGTATTATAGGTAAAAGCTAAGGGAACTAATAGCCCTACTACTTTAAGTCTTTATATAACATAAAGCTTAATTCCATATCTAATAGCTAAAGCCACTTTAGTAACGTCATGACATCCTATACTTCTTATAAATAATTTAATATAGCTGACTCCCTTTATAAAAGCGGCTCAACTTTTAACTAAACTTTTAATCCTTAACATACCTATAGACTTTAATTGCTATTTCTTAAAAAAATCCGCAAGCGTCTATTAGTTAAGAAGTTTTTAAAAAATAGCGTTATTTAATAAATCGCTATTAGTAGTAATAAGATCCTTAATAAGGGGATGTTCGTTTAACCACTTTAGTTCGCTAATAATAGCCTTTAGATCTTTCCCCATAGATATATTAATAAATGTCTTAATCTTAAAGAGGTTTACCGATAATATATTAAGCAGATTCGCACATCTAGGTAAAAAGGGAGGTAGAGAAGTAACCTCATTCCCTAAAGAAGGCTAGACACTCCCTAAAGAAGGCTAGATATCCTTACTCTCTAAAAAAGGCTTAACGACATCCTTATTCCCTAGAGAAGGCTAAACACTCCCTAAAGAAGACTAAACGGCATCATCCTTATTCCCTAAAAAAGGCTAGACATCCTTACTCCCTAAAGGAGTATAGAGCGAATTATAGTGGCCGCGTTCATTCTCTAAGAGAGGCGGTAAATATTAAAAGGTGTTAATAGGAAGCTTTTAGAGCCTTTAAATAGTATATATAATATTAGGGAGATAAGGTTAAAGCTGCTTATTAGAAGCATTGCGGATAAAATCTAAGGCTGCTATAATGTTAAAGTCCATAATAGTGGGTTATAAGTTATATAATTTGTGTTAAGATAAAAGAGTAGTTAAGTGCAGTTCCCCTCTACTCTTAATTCCCTAGTAGGTCGCTAGCGCCCCTAAAACTTAGAAGAGCCTTACGCTAATTATATCGCTTTAATTAAGTGTCACGTACCTAATTAAAGTGATATAATTAGCGCAAGGCCCTTATTAGAGCTGCGCTAATATAGTGGCAATTATTAACCTCGCTTTTACTTATAATGCGTAGTTAAGAATTAGACCTCTCTTCTAGCTAAGATAGGAGGCAATATAAGTCACAAACTTAATTAGACGTGTAATGTAAAATATTTAGTAATATAGCTTGTTCCGTCGCAGAAGGCTATAAGCCTTAATACTATTAGAGGATTCCTTTTCTAACTAACGCGTAGGATATACAATTTGTAATAATTTCTTCCTTAAGGAGCTAAAGAGTAAGACGCCTTAATAGATCTAAGGATGCTATCTAAAGGAAAAGACATAGAAATACCTAATATATAGAGCTAATTTCCGCCCCATTACACTAGGGATATATAATTACCTTTATCGCCTACTCTGCCGGTTACCTTAACGCGTCTTTTATATCTTTTATTTATTACTACCCTGCTTTACTATTTTCACTACTCCTTTTAAACTATTCCCTAGCTTATCCTATTTCCGCTAACTATTTATAGCCGCTCTTTACTCTTTAATATAGATGCTTATTTAACTATTAGCTTGCTTATTAAAGCCGCAACTTACTAGATTACGCTAACTATTAGTTTCTTAAAGCGTTATATTTAGCTACCTCTTATATTAATCATTAGTACTTTAATAGCCGCTTACGGTTAGGATTAAGATTCTAGATATAGTGTATTAATTACTAAGCTTTATTAATAAGCGAATACCCTATAATCTGTTAAGGTAGATCTAGAAAAGGCATCTTCTATTATTGGGATTAGTTAGCCTATAGAGAGCTCGCAAAGTAAGGAAATAATACCTTTTAAGTTAAACAATTCTAAGCGTCCTAGCACTAGTTTATTGTCTAATTAAATCACTATGGGCCTAAGTAACCAGTAAAGGGTATTTAGGGGTCTGGTAGATCCTATATATATATAATACTAATAAGTCCCCTAAACACTTAATAATATAATATTAAGTAAAATTCTCAGCACTTGCCTAGATAAGACTTTAATAGATAAGACTCCGACTTATAAGAGGACTGCGGATATACTCTCTTATAGAATAATTCGTTTATTCCCTAAGCCTCTATAGGATTTCCTTAGTGTTCTTTATAGAAGAACTAGAGAGCAAAAAGTATAGGATATTATCTATATATCTGCTTTCTCTAAGTTAATATATAATCGCTCTAACGCATTACAAGTCTAAGTATATTTAATATCTTTTATATAGTATCTATTCTAATTAAATTATAGACTATAATCTAGGCGATTTTTTAAGACTTATAGGACCATATTAAAGAGAAAGGTATATATAGTACTCTCTTATAGAAGCTACGTCCACTTATTAATGTTACGGACCTTTAATAGTAGTTTTTTATATCTAGCTTAAAGTTAAGATTTCGGCATATAATTAAAATTCATCCTTTAGTCTTTAAATAAATCCGCTTATACTATAATGTAAATTTACGTGCATACATCTAAAATTCTTAAAATTGCAGCGCTCGTGTATTAAGGGGGAGTCGTATTAGTAGCGTTATTGCATTCATTAGCCGCCTAGTGCTCTATTAAATAAATATGTTCTACTAAATATCCTCCTAATTACTGCCAACGCTCCTGCTATACCTCTTATAGTTTTAATATAAGATATACTTTAATTAATCACTCTAGCAATATAATCTATTACTATCATTTTCAATATTAATGAAATCTATTGGTCTAGATAATAAGGTTTACTTTATAGATATTCCTAATAAGTTAAGAGCGACTAGTCTAGCGTCTAGCGAGGGTTTTACTAATAATTGTTAATTTAGAGCTACCAGCGCCGATTACCCGCTTAACATTAATTAACTTAGCTCTCTAAAAACCACCTAAACTATTAGTTTACACCATTAGCCTTTCTCTAGTAAGACTCTACTAATACTTTATAAAGTGTAACTTAACCAGCTTTTATATAAACGATAAGCCCTTAGCATCTATATACGAGTTTTAGTTAGTTAAGGAATAATTTAAGTTAATAAATACAACCTTTAAGGATAGTAATAGTTGGGGTAGTATTTCGTCTAAGCTTAATAGACTAATATTAGGTTATAAGCAGAAATATTATAGCCTTTTTCTTAATACTAGAGTAAGTAGTAAATGGATAAATAAAGAGAAAGCTATTATATACTTTTTAAGGCAGGATAGGTTTCTATTTATAAATATTGCCAAATAGGTACCATATTTGCTAGCTCAAATTTCGGAAATATACCTAATCCTATACGTCTTATACCTTATCCTACTGAGGCTATATATCACTTATATTTGCTAGGTTAAGTAATATATAGGATCTCTTACAACCCTATAACCTGGATATAGAGTTTTAGCGTATATCGCCGGTTAGTTTCTTTTCTTAGATGCAACTTCTAATAGCTTTACTAATATTTTTAAAAATTATTGTTACAAATAAAGCCTTATAAAAGCCCTAGTCTTAAAATTAGACACCCTATAAAGATCGAATCCTTATAGAGCTAGGTCACCAGGTATTACTTATAGTTTTATTATAGAATGATATTATAAAAGCCCTGTTAGGGAGAACACTAGGTGTATATTAGCGCTATTATAGCTATATCCTTCGCGCTAAAGAGCCAGTATAGATAGTTAAGGAAGTAAATCTTCTTATAGAATTGCGTAATAAGAAATTTCTATTATAGAAAGTCATTAAGGGATATTTTCCAAATAGGCACCATCGATTAATTAAGGAATTCTATAAAAATAGCGAGCTAGGTAGTTGGGCGTAGCGTCCTCCAAACGTGCAGCTAGGATCTTAACGGATTTAGCGGCTATAGCTTCAGTCCTATAAGCTAGGAGGTTATAGAAGCTAGGGGCTTATAGGAGCTAGGGGATCCTATAAGCTAGGTAATTGTATAAGTAGAGTAGTTTAACCTAGCGCCCTCTAATTAATACCTAGCGTGTAAATAGGGTATTAATGGGTTTAATAACTTCACGGCTTTAATTATACGAGCTAGGTAATCCTATAAGCTAGATACTTATAGGAGCTGGGCGATCCTATAAGCTAGGTAATCGTATAAGCCAGGTAATCGTATAAGCATAGTGCTCCTACAAGCTAGGCGATCGTACGAGCTGGGCAATCGTGCAAACTAGGTAATTGTGCGAGCTAGGCAATTATACAAACTAAGTAATCGTGTGAGCTAGGCGATTGTACGAGCTAGGTAATCATGCAAACTAGGTAATTATGCGAGCTAGGTAATTATATAAGTAGAGTGATTATATAAGTAGAGTAATTATATAAGCAGGGTGATCTGACCTAGCGCCCTCTATTAACGCCTAGCATATAAATAGGAAGCAAATATTAGGAAAATACTAAAACTATAAAAAAAGAAATATATAAGTCCCAGATCTAAAAATATTAAAGAAGTTCCTATATAAAGACCCCTTACACATACTTAGAGAAGTTCCTATATAAATAGCCCTATAAGCGTAGCTATAAGTCTAAGCCCTCTCGCGTAACCTAACTACCTCTCCTTACTACACTGGAATAGATAAATAACCGCTATATACTATAAGCAGAGAAATAATTTAAATAAAAAGAAAACACTATAAAAAAATATGTTTATATCCTTAAGATATAAATCTATAAGTACCGTAGTCTTAAATATAACTAATAGTTGCTAAGGTGGTATGCGTCCCAGGTCCATAAAAATTTTTAAAAATCCTAGGTTATTAGCATAGATTTACCTTCTATTATCGCTTTTAAGATAGTAAATAAATTTATCTGAGTAAAAGTATAGATTATCGCGAATGCTTTATAGCTCGCTATAAGTTAAGCGGGCAGAGACTCTAGTAGAAATAGTAAAATATTATTTTGTTTTGTAATAGGCTAAACAAAAAGTAGCTAAAGTTTTAACCCTTTTACCAGCTTTTATTAGAAATCTTCTTTATATTTATATCCTATACTTATAGATTTAAGACTATAAAGCTAAGGCCACCATATCTAACCGTCGCCTATATAGCCTTATCGCTTAATATCTCTTTATTACTATCTACCCCTATTTCTTAATCTTTAGTACTAAAACCATTTTCTCCGTTATATAATATCTCTGCGTCCTATTCTTAATCCTTATTACTAAAGTCACTTTCTTAACTAGCTAACGCCTTTACGTTGCTGTTATCTCTGAAGTTAGTTTTTTTTATCTATAAACGCCTACTTACTAGCTAACAATTTAGGGACGCTGCGCTTATAGGTATTTAGGGTTACGGATACTACTTAAGGAGAAATTGTAGTCGATGTTATTAGGATATAGAATATATCTATAGACCTCTAAGTACCGGCTGCTTAGTACCTTAAGTAAAAAATCTCCCCTAACGTAAGGCAGATTAATAGGAGTTAATTACCGCCCGTATAAGGCGGAGCGCTTATAAAGGGCTTAGCTAGAATAGTAATTAAACTACCCTAAAGGCACTAATAGCTCCTTTGCTATAGATGGGGGGTTAATATACAAAATTAACTAGCTAGGATAAGTCTACTGCTTAGGCAGTGTCTTACCCTAGAAAGGATAGGCGTTAAAAGTAGATTATATAATACTATTTCTGCTAAGAGAGGCGTTATTAGGGGTTATTGTTAACTTCTAATTCTAGTTTATAACTTTATGCGAACGCTTCTAAACCCTACTAAGGTATACGGTGTCCGTTAGGGATCGTTAGCCATTTAAGTTCAGTAGCAGCTCAGCCAATAGCTACCCCTAATAATGCCTCACTTATGGATTACTCTAGGTACCTATAGTCTTGGGCGCAGATAATATATAAGCTAAGAGTAATTACAGCTACTAAATATTGTACTACAGACACCATATAAAGTAGAAAGGGGCGGCTAGTATACTCCGTCTTTCCCTTTTACCTTTTATCCTAACTCTGCCTTAGGAGAGAAATAGAATATAAACGTCATGCTCCTGGTTCTTATATACTATTAATTTAACTTACCTTTAAATCTAACCTCTTAACTATATATCCCTTACTATCCTTATAAGAATACCAGACATTATATATATTACCTTAACTAAATTTAGATACGTTGCTAATATAGCTTATAGGCCCTCAATTAGTACTTATAAAGACATTACTATATGCTACCTCCCCGAAGATATTATACCTAATTATTAACCTACTAGAAACCCTAGATCGTCTTAAGATTATATTAACGCTAAAGACGCGGCGTCCAATAGTAGGGAGGAGAAATAATTGTAGCTTTCCGGTCGTATATAGGAGCAGATACCTACCTAAACACCTAATAAGGCCAGTTTTTACGAAAAGGATAATAATATAAAAGACGATACATAAGAGGATACGGTTTAGGTAAGTGTACAAAAAATATACCTTAGTTACCTTAGGGGTTTAGAAGGCTATAGTAAAACTAAGATAGACTTACCTAAGCTAATAGAGAACTATGGCGAGGCTAAAATAGACTCGCCTTAACTAAAAGAGAACTACGTTAAAGGCTTATCCTAGCAGATAAATACAGTCGTGGCTTTTAAATACATTTCGCTGGTACCTAGAGGTATATTTATAAGACACCTATATTATTTAGCAACACTAATAATTAAGTAGAGAATGGTTTAGTCTATATATATCCATCTAAAGTATTAACAATTTTTAATGCTAAGATCTTAAGTGGATAAGTAAAGTATCTTATATCCTAGTTACCTACTTATTATATAATAAAGGACATAATATATCTCCGAAACCCTGGTTATAGAGGAATTATATCTTTATACGGCGATATTGTAGTAATATACTGGTATCCTACCTGGGTTTTAGCCGTGGATATACCGCAAGAGAGACTTGTAATATACTATACTAAGAATCTTTATTTCCTCTATCGTTATGCTAAAATATATAAACTACTTTAAGATATTATAATAGAGATAGCTAAGAGGGTATTAGAGGGTTTATTAAAAGAGCTATTAGGGAGAAGGATATGTAAGAGAAAGGCGGTTTATACTAGAGATAGAGGTTTTAAGAAGCCTAAGGAATAATAAATTTCTTATAAGGACAGATTTTCGCAATCACGCTTATCTCTTTTAGCATTCATTAAGAATTAAGGCGTTAATTAGGATTTCCTTAGCTTGGTGTTTTGTTTCTATCTAGTTACTTCTATATTAAGAATATCTTGTTATTATTTATATATAAAGGAATAAGTTTTTATATATTAGACTGAAGTTAAGAGACTCGCTTATAGTATAGAGGTGCGTTTTAAAAAATCTTTACCGCTAAGAAATTAACCGCCTTAGCTTACCGCCTTCTAAATTTAGATATCCTCCCATTCTAGGGTGTAAGTTAACTTTAAATTTTATATTAATGGGGTAGGAATATTAAGAATAAATATAGGATCTACCCCTTAATATTGGCCTAAGTTTTGATTAAAAACAGGATCTTATTTTGAGAACTAGATCTTATTTTAGAGACCATATTTTAATTTTAAAGACTATATCCCAATTCTAGGTTTTAGCTTAAATTATAATTCTAAAAACTAGATCCAATTTTAGAGACTAGATCCTAATTCCTATTTTAGATATGGGCTAATTAACCGCTATAAAAAAGGGCGTAATTTTAAAAACTAGATCTAGTTCTGAGAACTAGAACCTATTTTTAAAAAGGTTAACTATATCTATATTTAGCGTATTAGGTTTAACTCGTTTTAAAACTAGCCATATAATCGTTTATAGGCGCTTATACAACTAACCCTATAGTTAACCCGTTCTCCGGCCCCCCTTTAGCCTCACTGTATAAGAGCCCCGCTATATTAGAGCCTTACACGTCGCGGAACAAACTAAAACTGATAAGTATAATTAGTTATAGACCAAAAAACGCTACCTACCCGCATTTAGGCTATTGTGGCTTAGTATTTAACTAAGCCCTGTAAAGCCTTAGTCTAAACCATATTAGGTCGGCTTAACTTTTTCACGCCCAATCCTTAATCCTTATGTTCGCTCACACCTTGCTTTCTTCCTTATACTTTTCCCCCTAGTTATTTCCTTATTATAAGACGCGCCCGACATATTCTTAACCTCCCTATATTTATTTGCTATTATACCGTCCTTATATACTAGCCTCTTTAATCTCCCCTCCCCGCCTACCTACCCGCCTGCTACGCCGGCCCTCCCAATATAGCTCTTAGCGCGTTCGCTCGTAATAGCGAATCTCTTTAGATTAAAGATAATTAAAACAAATCCTATTAGGGAAGGGCTAAATAGCTTTCGCGATTTATTTAACTTAACTTATTAGGATCTAGGCATCCCTAGCTCTCTAGACTTGTTGCGCTAGATAGGCTATAAAGGTAATTGTTAATTTATCCGTTATAGGTTTTCTCTAACATATATAGGGCTTAAAAATCTTATAGTTAACCTTATCCTAGTATTATAGAACCTTCTCGCTACTTAACTACTCCCGTCTAGCGCTAGCTGCGGCACTCTTTATAGTGACCTTCTCTAACTCCTCCCTTTAGTTAATTTTAACAACTTTAATATTGAACAGTTTACCCCTCTCCTAAAAATAGTTATTAATCGCGAATTAGATAAGGACGTTTGGAGTAATACTATTACCACTATAATAAAGTCCATGCCTCCCCCCTAACCGCTACTACTCTATATTTAATAAACCCTATATCTACGTAATATAAGCAGCTTTACTAACTCGTCCAAATATAGGAAATATATAGATTATATTTTAAAGGAGGAGCTAGGCTCTCTTTATATGGGGATTCCTGGCTTATATAAAGCATTCTTTAGGGAAGTAGAAGGTCTTAAAGAGGCAAGCGCCGCCGTTTTTAAGAAATGTAAGGAAGGGGACAATCTACTATATACTAAGGGCGGCTAGCATAACTGGCCTAAAAGCGCGGAGTAGATTAATGTTTTAGAGTAGTTTAATAACCTAATTAAATTATTTTTGGGCTTTGCAGAGGAGCATAGGTCCGCCCTAAAGACACGATAAACGCTTATTATATATACTAAGCAGCCCTTATAAGGGTCTACAGTAAAGTAAAAGCTAGATATTAGTTTTATAGATAATCTAATAGCTAGCGAAAGCTCTTAATGCTATTAGTTATATATACTTATATTAGAAAAGCTAAAGAGTAATCTAAACACCGATATAGCCTCGCAGGCATAGTTTGATTTGGGAAAATATATAAGAGAAGTCTTCGCCGCTTAGGACACTCGTTGCTTTATCCTAAGCTTTACCCTTTATAGATCTATTATATGGCTATAGGAGTATAACTAGATAGGAGGCATTGCATTATTACTATTTAATATTAATAAAGACGGACTATAATTTACCTTAATAATGTTAGGATTTCTCTAGATAAATAAGGAGCAGCTTAGGTTTAACCCTACTATTCTAATATTAGACGGTAAGCGATATATTAAGGTCGTGCGCAATAATTAGACTAAGCGTCTTATCCTTAACAAACCTATAAAGCGGGCACGCTGTATCGCTAGTTAAGCGACTACTTGCTAAAAAGCACACCGTAAGGGGGACACCTCTAAGATACCCCTTATTATTAAAGACTTGTGGCAGTACCTATAGCGTAAGGAAGAAGGTAAACTACTGCGTAAGGTAATAAAGAAAGGAGTAGTTAATATGGCTAGGTACTATTACTATAAGACAGTTTATATAGGCGGTAAAGAAGATAATATTTATAATAACGTCTGTAAGGGGCTAAATATTATAAGAGCGACAAACTATAAGCTAGAAGATTTAATAATGCCTCTAAAACCGGCTAGAGTGAAAATTAGGAAAGGTTAAAGTTCTAGCAAAAAGAGGTCGTCTAGCTATACTAACGCCCTATTACTGCCTAGCAAGCGTATATATTTAGGCTCTCCGCCTAAAGGTAGAAGGCGCCCTATAACCCTAAATTAAGTATATTAACGCGTTATTACTAGGGACGTTAGCTGTAGCTTTGTTTTTATAAATAGTGCTTACTAAATATAGGGCTAGAACTAGGTAGAGATTAGGGACGGTAACTAAAAGATTAATACGGTGAACGGCTACTAGTGTTAGCCGTTTATAATTTATGTTTAGGTATAGGGACGGAGTAGTAGTTAGAGAAGTAAGAGCTACTTTTATATTTAAAGTAGAGGCCTAGCTTAATGCGTTATTCTTATTTAGAGGACCCTAGTAGGGCGTACCCTAAGGTCCTAGTGTTAATATCTATAGCGTTAGGGTGCTTAGGCTAAAATAATAATTGAGTAAACATTTATAGGGTTACCGTATTATATTAAGGAGCGGGCTTCGGTATTAGGCGTAGTATATTATTATATTATTTATTAATAACGTTTACATAGGCATTAAGGGCTCCTAGTAGGTCTACGCCTATTAGGGAGGTTTTTAGTTTAGGGCTTAGGGATTTAATAAGGCTGTTAATTAGTGCGGAGTCATTTTAGCCTGTTTCCTTTACGTAACGGTTAAATTTAGAAAAGTATACTAGGAAACTTTTTATTCCTTAAGTTATATAGTTTATCTTTTTTTAAGCAATAGCTTAGCGGTTTAGGTTACTATATATAGCTTTAAGAAGTATAACTAGGCTTTATACTAAGTTTAGCTAAAGCAGTTTAATAAGGTTAGCTATATCTCCTCCTAGTTAACTTAAGGCGTAACAGAGTTGGTTAGCTTTAGTTAGGTAATAGTTAGCATTACTAGTTAGCTTATTTTTAAGCTAGCTTAGAAATAATTAGAGCTCTTATTGTTTACTAATAAATATTAGGGGATCTAGTAGTTGTTTAGATTGTTTTAGTATAGTGGTTAGCTTAGGGTAAGTAGCTACTATGGGTTTGGGGCTCGCGTTCCGCGTATTTATCTCTAAAGATAGCGTTTAATCTTAAGGTCCTAGCGTAGGCATCTTAAGGGCGCGGATTTCTTCTTAAAGGTCCTTAATTAATTGCTAATATTATACTTCTTATTTAGCTTATTATTAATTTAAAGTAGCTTAGTTCTATTTAAGGGCGTTTATAAAAGACTTCTATATCTCTACTAATTGTTCTTAAAGTGCGGATATAATACTAGCGGCCGTTATAGGGGCTTTAGGTTCGTTCTATATATTAATAATAGTATAGGTAATTAACGTAACGTAGTATTATAAAGTAAGTATAAGCGACGATAATATATAGTAAGGTAGATATTATTAAGCTATATATATAAACTGTATAAGGAGGTTAAGACGTTATATAAGGAAAGAAGGTAGAAAAACGGGAAGAAAGGGCATATATTATTAACTTAGTTACTTAGTTAATACGTATATAGGCAGAATAGGGTTTAGGTTATAGTCCTGACAGAACTTGGTAAAATTTGGTAGAACTTGGCAGAATATAGCAGAATGCCGTAGATTGCCGTTAGATTGCCATTAGATTGCCTTTAAATTGCCATTTCACGGTTGGTCTTTAATTGCTGAGTTAGTAGAAACAGGTAGACGTGTATAAGGTGTTATAGGGGTATCCTATAACAATTAGTAACTCTTTATATAAATACTCTATTCTTTATACGTTTTAGTATACTAGATCTTTATTCTAGCTTATATTCTTATTATACGAGGATTCTTTATCTAAACTCTTCTATAGTTTCTTTTATATCTTATCTCGTAAGTAGATCCTTAAAGTCCTCTTACTTTATAATCTTATCTTTACTTTCTTTAATAGTTCTTATTTATGTCTTAAAATCTTAGTTCTATAGAATTCTTAATCCTAAGCTTGCTTCTTTCTTAAGCTATACTCTAGCCTTAGTCTAACTAGGCTTCTATAGTGTTCTTATCTTGTCTTAAAAGTTTTAAATCTTACTTATCTTACTTTAAGAATCTTATACCTTTAGGAAACTCTGTCCTATACTTATTTATGTATTTTTAAACTAAGCTACTACTCTACTCTATTAATTATTATCTATTATAGGTCCTTAAGCATATCTTATCCTATTTTAGGAATCTTAAGCGTCTCTTATCTCGCCTTAAGAATCTTAAGCCTATGGCCTTTTGCCTTTATTAAGTAGTAAGTTAGTACTAGCAATTATCTGCTTACTTAATCCTTTTTACTAGATATTTCTCCTTCTATCTCGCGAAGCAATAGATACTATATCTAATAGTGTTATAATTTCCATTACTAATCCTTACTTTATAGTGGTTTTAGTTTTTACTTCTAATATAACTATTTTAAGGTCTATATGCTCTTAGTAAGCTACCTTTATCGCCTTATTATTAGTAAATATTTTGCCTATATTAAATTTATCGTCTTTAATATCCAATCTATGTAATGGTTTATTAGTTCCTCTAAACTCTAGAATTTTTAGCTCCTATAGCTAGTAGCTTACGCTATACTTAGCGTTCTTATAAATTTAGTATATATTATTATAACAAAACGCAAAATGCTTAATTAAACACTCTTTTATTTCTTATAGTGTATTATTATCCCTCTATATATATACCGTTTATTAGTTTAGTTCTCTTTACCGCGTAATTACTTTAACTATCTTTATAGTTTCTAGCGAAATAACCCTATTTTCCGTAATTTATATAAGCTCCCTCCTTAAACCATTTGTCTTATTATAGAGTCCGCCTAAATATTTTCTACTACTAAGATTCCTAGTTTAGCCTTTACTCCTTAGTCCTATAATTACTTAATCCTTAACCCCTAGGTTTCTATAGTCGCCTATTTTATCTTCTAGATTCTTTAGTACTGCTTAGGTCTATTAGTTCTGCGCTATACTATAGTTTCTAATTTTAACTCTATTATTGCGTATACTACGCCTTATATAACTATAGAACTTTATCCTAACCTTTTTTAGTCTGCTCCCTTTAGTAGATCCTATTATTAATTTTAATTACTTAATTAATTAGGTCTCTTAGGGTTTCTATATCTTCTATTAGGATAATTACATCCTAGACTTTTACCTTAAGTCCCTATTTATACTGTATTATAAGCGCCTTATTATTCTATTTAACCTATATAGCTAATATTTAAAACTACGTCGTATACTTAATTGCTAAAGTTTATTATATTAGGTTTTAAAGCTTTCGTTCTACTATAGTAGTTACCTCTAAATCTCTAAATATCTATATTAACTGTTTTATAAACCCTTTCTAACTAGCAAACGTATATTATACTTCTTAATTAGTAGTTACCATACCGTTCTCTTATATCTCCGTAAGATAGGGTTTAAACTATTTAAGTGCCCTTCCTATTAAGAACAATCCTGCGTAGGCTACTTAGTCTATAGATATTAATAGCTTCCCTCCTTTTTATGCGACCTTAAAGTGCATCTATATAAGAAATCCCTTAAGCTTTAACTTCTCCCCTAAGAATCGCTTAATAGATAGTGGCTTAACCTTAGCTACTCTAATCCCATTAATCCTTTCTTTAAGTATTCTATTATTATCTGTTAATTAATTAACCATTTCTTATAACTGTCTAACGGTAACTAGTTGTAAGTTAGTGTTTATTATACTGGTATTATTACCTAATCTTAAAGTAGTTGCTACTGTTAACGGCGTCGTAGCTAGTGCTTTTAGTGGTATATTATTCAACTTTATTAATACTATAACTAGGTAGTAAATGTGTAATAAAGCCATATAGTAGGAACTACGGTGGACTTATTAATAGGCTAGGTGTATAAGTAAATAAGAAGTTAACAATATAATAATAACTAGTAGAGTAGTTGCCTAATAGATTAACTCTAATTATATTCTAAGATTTACTATAAAGAAGAGAACTATCTAGGTAGGGATTATGGTCCTTTAAATATATAATACTGCGCCTAAGAAATATACTAAGTACGTTAATACGTTAGTATATTAGTACGTCTTACATTCCTATATTCCTACATTTCTACATTCTAAACTTATAACGTAACTAGCCATATAACTTAGTTACCCCTCGTTTTATAGCTTAATCGGTTCCAGTGCCTCCTATACTGTCTTAACCAACCCATCCATATCTCTTTTTAGTAGTCGTACTACTGCCGATATAAGGTCCGTAATAATTATTACCTTTATTAAATATGGCGCCCTATATATATAAATAGCAACACATCTTCCTAGAAATCCTTATTAACGCTAGCGCCACTAACTAATAGTATAGAGTTTAATCCAAGTACTCTTGTAGAGCTATTTAATAAATTTAATAGAAACTAGAGAGGTACGGAAGGATAAGGCTTAGTTATGTATACTTTAGCCTAAGAAGGACGCTAAGCTCTAAGATAATTATTATATTACTTTACTAACTTAATAAGGCACTAAATCTATATCTAAATAAGATGGCTTAGTATATATATAATAGTTTTAGAGTTATAGTAAGCCTATAGACAATTGTTATAGAGTTAAAAGTCGCCGGTTAGAGTAGGAAGCTAATAAGCTATATTTTAAATATAGATAAGGAAATAACTTACTTATATATAAGGCTTATTACGTTACTTTAAAGCAGAGTTAGGAGGACCGCAATTAATATTAGGCTAATATCTTACAGTTTACTGTTAAGCAGCTTGTCTTTATAGATAAATTTAGCACCAATTTAAAGACGGGTATATAAAATTCGGCTTAGGCGCCGGTAGGCACGACGCCAATTCTATATACTCTATATAATCGCGGTAAGCAGCGACTTAATATTCTACCTGCGTATACTGTTAACGGTATACTAGTATTATTAGTATATAGCGGCTTAACAAACGCGGAAGAATATAATTACTAGATTAAATACTACCTTTTATTATACTATAATCTTTATCTAGCTCTAAGATTAGTAGTTATTATAGATAATATAAGCTTCTACTATTTAAGATGAATTAAGTCTCTTTTTACTAAGTATAGTGCTTATCTATCTGCTTATATATTCGCCTAATCTAAATCTAATCAAGGAGTTCTTTAGTAAGCTAAAGGAGTATATTTAATAATATTTTAAATTATAAAGAAGTAAGCTAGAGCTCTAGGGTAATAAGTTTAAAGACTTCTTATAGTAGTATATAGATACTATAGGTAGAAGGAGTAATAGCGCTAAAGCCTACTTTGGCTATAGCGGGTATATATAAGGAAGGATTAACAAAAGAGTTAGTAAGTCGTTAGATTTAAATTAAATCTCATAATTCTTAGCATAGTGTTTTTAGTAGGAGTTAGATATTACCTTAGTTGGGCTACTATATTATAGAACTCTTACTAGTAAAATCTATATTTTACCCTAAACTCTTAAGCAGAGCTATACTAGTACAAAAAATCTATTACTTATCTTCCTTTAAATCCTTAATACTATTAAAAAGTTAAGTAACTTATAAAGTCCTTTAGTTTTTAATATCTTAATATACCTATTTAGCAATTGCCTCTAGTACTCCCTTATTAATTATTATATTAAGTAGCGTCTTACCCTCCTTATTTAGCTTTTATTCCCTAATAATCCTTAAGTCCTACCGCTTTTTATAAGCAACTTAATAGGCAGCTTTAAGATTACTCTCCTACTCTAGGTCTTCCTATACTAAGAGTTCTTACCAGTTAAAATACTCCCGTAAATTAGCTACGCGATTTAGGCCTTATAAATAAGGCAGAGGAGCTATAAGTAATAATCTTACAGTTGGGTTTTACCCTAACGGTAGTATAGCTAGATGCCCGTACTGCCTACTAGTTAGATTAATATAGAATTAATTAACAACGCCAGGAGTATTAAGTATAGATAACTTAGTAAAGGCAAGTTAAGACTTCTTACTACCTCCCTTTTTCCAATCTTAAAGCTTTTTTAATAGCTTACTATAAGGCGTGCGAATAGTAGCTAAACTATCTTTAATAGCCTATGCCTACTCCTTAAGGTCCTTCTTCATTAGCTTATAGTTAACTTAGTAATAAATCTAGCATTAAGAAAAGCCTAAGCACCTCTTTTTATACTTCTACTCTTTATATAGCTCTAGCTAGAGCTTAGTAGCCTTTAGGTAGGGGTTTAGAGGATAAGTAATATTACTAACCTTATAGTATTTAGATTGCGATATACTTAGAGGCATATTCTATAAGAAGATAATAGCTACTAGCTATCCCTTAACCCGCTGGGGTGCAATGCCAAGCTGCACCGTGCACGAACACCGTACCGAGCTGTACGAAGAACCTTAGGTCACTGCAATTCTCATCACGGAGGCTCGAACAAGAGCTTCCTATTGGCCAGATTTTTATCGATAACGTAGGACCCGAATCAGCAGGTTAAGGGATACTAATAACTACGCGGCGATTATAGAATAATTAATAGAGCGAGCGGTAGATCTAGCTTAATTGTTTACCTTAATATATATAAAGCTAACTTTAACTAAGAGCTGTTTAGTAGAGCTGTCTATATTCTAGTACTTCTTTACTAAGCTTATAAGTTTACTATTAATTAAGCTCTAGCTGGCTTCCTAACTAGGATTAATCTTAAATATTACTTAAGTCTTATTCTTCTCTATATATAAAACCGACGCATTATATAACTCTTATATAACGTAATAGCTAAAAAGCTGCTATTACAGCGCTAGTAGAAAACGGTAGATTATAGTAGATATTATAGTAGACATAGAGTTACGTAAGCTTACGTAACCTAAAGATCGCATAAAACTTCGCATAGCGCTACTATTCTTCTCCTTTTCTTTTTCTAGCTTTGGATCCTTATTTATAGACAATCTAATTATATAGGCTTGCGCGACCCTTTTACTATACTTATGCCTTGATTAACTAAGTCGCTAACATTACCTAAAGCTTATCTACTCTTCTTCCTAAGAAGGAACTTAAATATATCTATAGGACCATAAATAAGAATAGAACATAGAAGCAAACCTAAAGGCTATTACCAGAACTTAAAGAATAGAAAAGAATAATAAGACCTATAGAATACGTATAGACTAGAACCCCTATAGAATCCTACTAAAAGTTACCTTAATAACTATACTACTATACTAAGAAACATAGTAGCCGATAAAGCAGCCGTAAAACCCTTAAATACCTCTAATAGTATAACAGCAACTAACTTAAACTCCTAGGTGGAGCTTATAGTAGCTAATACTAAAATTAAATAACTTTAAGAGCTACTTAAAGCTAGAGAACCCTCTATACCTAGTAAAGAGTTATTAGACACCTAGAGACTTACTATAGTCCTTAAGGCCCTAGCCTAATATATAGCATTAGAATTATCGCAGTCTGTAAAGGTCGTAGACCCACTATTACTTACTAACGGAACCGATCCTATATTTAATAACTAGAAGCTTTAATTATAGAATAAGCTTAAAGTTAATACGGACTACTTCCCTACCACTTAAGCTAAAATGGCCTATGTCTTTGGCTATACTAGTAGAGATATATAAATATACCCATGTCCGCAATATATATAGAACTTAATAGATCCCTTCCTCTCTAAAAAAAATATAATTGCTTACCTATCTTCTATTTATAAGGATCTCTTTAAAGTATAGAATATATGGCTTAAATATAAAACAATAGAGAGCTTCTTAGCCTTTTAGACCCACTTTCTGTACCTAGCTAGCTAGGCCTAAATTCCCTCGGAAGATCTAATACTAGACCTATAGTAAGCTATACTACTAGTTTTTACTATTGTATAGACGTTAAAGGAACTTATAAACTAGTGCTTGGCTATTAACTAAGGCCTCTACTAAATTAAGGTATGTGCTAAATAGTATAAAGCTAGAAACCCTTTAAATTAGACTATAAACAATATAAGAACAGCCTATAATACCCTAGTATAATTAGTAACCCCTATAGTACTACCTATATAGCCCGCCGCTAATTTAGCAGCTAGCTATACGGCTAGTCCTACTATAGGTCTGGCGAATGCTTAGCCTATATATAGCAACTCCTATATATAGGCCCTTAGCAATTAAGGCGCTTACTTCTCTTATAGTTAAAAAGGCTACTATATAAAGTATTATCTAACTAATATAAAAGTAAACGAGGTTCTATTAATCTAGGAGGATAATATAAAGTTAGAAAAAAAGGAACCTTAGAGGAGGACCCCTTTCTAGGGTTAAAAGGGATTAATATATTATATATTAATCTAGGTCGGCTAGTTAGTAGAAGAAGCTATACTATCCCTTATACCTTATTTTATAATAGATATTAAGTTTTAACTTCTACTTTAGCTAACTCTAGAGCAAATAACTTTACCTTAATAAATACCTAGTATATTGTAAAGCTAGCTAACCTTTTAAATATACCTATTAAAGAACTGCCTAAACTAATTCCTATTTATAGGTATAATAGACAGATAGGGCCATATATTATAACTATCTTGCAAATTTACCTCCGTGTTAACGGAAAAAGGTAGTATAATATCCCCTTCCTTATTACGGACCTAAAAGCTATAATATAATCTTAAAAAGAAAATAGCTAGCCTACTTAGGCTTATAGCTTAATATTTAGAGTAGGCGGCTTTTTATTATTATTTTTTTATATCCGTTGTATTATTCTACGTAAAATACTACGCATGCAGCCTCTAGGCTATAGCGCTATAGTTCTATATATATAAATCCTTTTAGGCAGCTTAATATGTACTAGTAGCTATATCCTAATAGTTTATAAACCTCTAGACTAGGGGTTTACTGGTCCCTAGTAAAATACTAGGTTGCCAACAACTAATAGGTAGTTTGGAGGGAATAGAAAAGACTATAAGAAATTAAGAAACCCTACCGCCTATCTACATCGTATTTATAGTTTATCCCATTCTTTTACTCCCTAATATTTATCTACTAGAATCCTAATAGGAGCTACCTCCTTTTAAGGATCCTGCTGTTATTAGCCACTTTTTAGTAGCTATTTCTGTCCTAGTTAGAAATAAAAAGAGCGCCTCTCTTCCTTTCTTTATATAAAATAGTTTCTTTAGAGAGAGAGAAGATCCTAGTTGCCTTTGTATCTCCTTTCTCTCTCCTTATTACGGACGCTTTAAGTACAATGTTACGACTACTTGGAGAAGAGTCGGAAGAAGCTAGTTGGTTGATTTAGGCACGGTCTAGGATGGAACCGGTAGAACTATGTAACAAGGAATGGTAACTAAGGTTATATGATATGCTACGTATTAAACGAGAGGAATAAGAGGAACTCACGTACCTTGCGTATAAGACGTATATTATATACAAGAAGGATTTTATAGGAGTACGGTTGTGTATTTAAGGACCTTTAGTCCCTACCTAGATAGTTCCTTCCTTATAGTGATTCTTAGAATATAATTAGAGTTAATCTATTAGGCAACCACTCCACTAGTTGTTAATACGTTGTTAACTACTATCTTTATATTTCCTATACACCTAGCCCATTAATAGAACCTATTGTAGTTCCTGCTATAAGGTTCCGTTATATAATTACTACCCAGTTACGGTATTAAATATAGGAAGTTAAACAACATGCCACTAAAAGCAGCTACTATAACGCTATTGACGGCGGCAACTACTTTAAGGTTAGGGGGTGATACTTGTATAGCGGACACTGACTTGCAGCAACCTGTGACGGTAAAACAATTATAAAAAATAGTGGATTGATTAACAGAAAATAATATGGTACTTAAGAATAGACTTAATGGAATTGGAGCAGCAAAGGTTAAGTTACCATTAATTAAACGATTCTTAGGAGAAAGATTAAAGCTTAAAGGATTTCTAATGTAAATATATTTTAAAGTTATATAAGAAGGGGCTAAGTTAGCCATGATAATGGACTAGATAGCTTACGTAGGACTATTCCTAACGGGTCGGGCACTTAAATGGTTTAAACCCTACTTAATAGAAATATAGACTAACGGAATAACTACTGCAAATTAAGAGGTACAATTTGTGTTTTTTAGCTAAGTAGGATTCGCGGAACGATTAATATAGATATTTAGGGACCTAGAAGCAACGACTATAGTAAAGAGAAAGCTTTAGGACCTAATATAGTAAACTTTAGTAATTAAGTATATAATATAGTTTTAAATACTTATAATATAAGTTAAATGGAACGATAAGGCGCTTATAGTATAGTATAAATAAGGACTTAAGACTAAAGTCTAGGACGCAATTATTCTAATAGAAGATGCGGATACCCTAAGGGAATTAATAGATTAAGCGATTAAGATTAATAATAGGATCTTCTAAAGGGAACAGGCTAAGAAAGGCTAGGATAGAGTTCTATAGTTNTATAAGACGCANAGTACNCAANNACTAAAGCNAAGTTANAAACTATNGTATGGCGNAGAGCTAATAGACCTAAGNNGTACTAAAGAAGCCTATAAGAGATAGAGTAAGAAACTATGGAAACCTAGAGGTTAAGGATCTAGTGATTATAGGACTAGGGAGTAAAGGCTAAACTAGGAATCTTAACAGCAGAAGACGTTTAGGCGGACTCTATAATAAAGTTAGTAGTTTAGAGACGAAGCTTATATAAATTGCGGAAAATAGGGTTACTTCGCAAGGGATTATAAAGATAGTTAGAGTTACTATATAATAAAGGGAACTAGACTAATAGTATGTGATATATATATATAGAGGGACGACAGTATACTGCGAGGAATAAGAGAGTATTTAATTAAAAGTTTTGCGTTTTGTTATAACAACGTATACCGAATTTATAAAGACGCTAAGTATAGCGCAAGCTATTGGCTATAAGAGCCAGAGTTAAAAGGACTTAAAGGAACTAAAGAGTTAGATAAAGAATAAGATTAACTCTATAAGCTAGATTAAGATGTTATAGCAATATATAGATAACGATTAGCAACAATGATAATAGAGTTAGAGTACTTATTAATTAACAGTGACGAGGATAGTAAAGGAACTAACTGGGGGTATCTAAACCTTAATAACGTAATAGAAGCAGAGATTAAGACCGCTATAGAGTATAGTTTAGTAACGGGCATTATAATACCGTTAGATACGGCGTCCATCGCTTTATAAGACGGAAGGAGTAATATTTAAGGACAATTAAGCAAGCAGACGACTGCTAGTACTAGCTCACCACTTAATAAAGGCAAAAGGCCAAAGGCTTAAGATTCTTATAATAAGATAAGAGACAACCAAGATTCTTAAGACGAGATAAGGTAAGCTTAAAGACCTATAATAGATAGAAACCGATAGAGCAGAGTAGTAGCTTAGTTTAAAGACATACGAATAAGCTTAGGATAAGAATTCCTAACGGTATAAGATTTTTAAGACGAGATAAGTGAGATCTAGGACTCTTAAGATAAGATAAGGACACTAGTAAAGCCTAGTTGGACTAAGGCTAGAGCTAAGCTTAAGTTAGAAGTAAGCTTAGGATTAAAGAATTTAAGGGGTTAAGAATTCGGAGCGTAAATTAGAACACCTATAAGTAAGAGGTAAAGAGCTTCTTTATAGATTAGAGAATCTGTAGCGCAAATAGCGATTAGATTAGGAGATAGATATATAGACCTAGAAGACTTACTAGAGGAATATAGTGTTTAGCTTGAAGATCGAAAAGTTAATACTAAGATTAAGAAGTACGAAGACTTTAAGGATTTACTTATAAGACGCGACGTAAAAGAAACTATGGAGGAATTTAGAAGAAGAATTACCTTATGGCAAAAACAGAAACTAGATAAGAGATCTAGCATATTAGGATATATAAGGGATAGAGCGCTAGTATAAAGGATTACTAATAGGCCTAGAGTAGGTATACTAAGAGCTAAGTAGCTTACCGAACTAGAATAAGAAGAGGATTTAGGGATTCCTACTAGGCTTAAAAAACGACACACTAAAGGCTGTTATAACGTAGTAATAAAGAGATATTTTCTTACGAACGAGCCGTATATACTTAAGCAGCTGTACTAAAAGTGGTATAGGTAATAATATAATGATAAGTGGGAAGATTTCTATATATAGTTAGACGAAAAAAGTTATCTAAGACTACCCGATTATAGAGAAGGCTATGACTTATATTAAGGGGGCCTTAATTATAATATTAAAGGATTTAGAGGAGCAATTAGAGGACTAGAGAAGTAAAAGGCAAATTTTAGTACCCGCGAACGAAGTTGTAACACTTAGATTAATATAAGAAAGGTTTAAACTCTAGGATAAAGACAAACTAAGAGTTAACCTAAGATATTAAGTACATTATATACTATTGTGGATAGCATATATGGATAATATGTGCAATATGTATAGAGCACTAAAAGATAAAAATTAAAAGTATCTAATAAGGATGTATTGGATAACGGACGAGGTAAAGTATTAAAACGCTAAGTACATGTATGGTTAGCACTTAGTAGAAGTTTAAGTATAAGGGGACTTAATACTTTAACTAGGAAGATTCCTTATAGAAGAATGCCTAGATGGACGACAATAGTGGGAATGTTTAGAGAATACCTGTCTATAGCATATTAAAGATAAAAAGCGAACTAAGTATTGGCCTAAGTTGGACTAAGTATAAATAGGATCTAGCAGCTAGTAGTTGGGAAAAGTAGAGGCCTACGGGACTAAAGGGAGCTAGTGGTAGAGCCTTAGACCCTTAAAGGAATTTAAGAACAACACCTAAATTTATAAGTTAAATAGCAAGATTAATAGTTTGAGGTATTAATAGATAGTAGAGCAATAAGGAACTATATCTTACTAATAGTAGTTAAAAGAATAGGGTTACTATATAGATAGAAGGAACGTCCTTACCTATTAGTAATAATTTTAGGAGATCCGATAGCCTATGGAGGAGGTATTATTAATCTTAAAATAGGACCTATTTAGTTAACCATTAAAGGAAGACAAGTTGAGATGTCTTTTAATATATTACTATTGGGAAATAATAAGGCAGTATTAGGAATGCCTTAGTTACAGGAATATAATCTAAAGATTAATTAGGTTATAGGTTAGGTCGATATTAGAGATATATAACGCCGTAAGATGCGATAATAAGCTAAGTTGGTATAGTACTAAGTAGGAGCGACCTATAAAGAAACGGAAAAAGGGCTAAGCTATGTACTAAAAAGATACTATAAGTACGGTAAGAAACTATAGTTACCTAAGAGTAAAAAGCTATTAGAGTATATAGTATAGGACTATAAAATAGAATTAGAACCAGGAATAAGTCTAAGGTTTTTTCCAATTTATAAGCTTACTAAAGAAGAAGGTAGAGTACTAAAAGAGTTTATCTAAGAGAACTTATAAAAGGGATATATTAAACCATCGCAGTTATTAGCGGGTTATCTAGTACTATTTATACTAAAGAAGAATAGTAAACTAAGGCTATGTATTAACTATAGACAGTTAAACAGCATTACTAGGAAGGATAAGTATCCTTTACTCTTAATTAGCGAGATCTAAGATAGGATAGGTAATACGCAAATCTTTATAAAGATAGATCTGAGATAGGCGTACTATTAGATTAGGATTAAGGAAGGCGATAAATAGAAGGCAGCCTTTAGGTTAAAGGAAGGGCTATATAAACTATTAGTTATGCAATTTGGGCTTATAAACGCACTAGCAATATTCTAAAAGCAAATTAATAATGTGTTAGGAGAACATTTGGATGAATTTATTATAGTATACCTTAATAATATTATTATCTACTTAATAAATAAGGAAGAGTATGGAGAATATATTAAATGGGTCTTAAAGAGACTACAGAAAGAATAAATGCTAGTAGTAATTAAGAAATGTGAGTTCTTTACTAGGAAGACTAATTTTGTTAGATTTATTATTAAACTAAGCTAACTTAGCATAGATCTAAAGAAGATTAAGGCTATAGTAAATTGGTAAGAACTAGAAAATGTTACGCAATTAAGATTGTTTTTAGGGTTTTGCAATTACTGTAGAAGGTTTATAGTATAATGGTTAAAGAATATTAAACCATTTACACGATTAACAAAGAAAGAAAAACTATAGGTATAGAGAAAGGAATAGCGAGAACTCTTTAAAAAAGTTAAAGAGTTGTTTACCTAGGAGCCAGTTTTTAAAATCTATTAACTAGGACTAGAGACGGTTATAGAAATAGATATATTAGACTTTATACTAGGAGCATATTTTATATAAAGGCATTTAAATGGATAACATCTAGTAGTATATTATAGTCGAAAAATAACACTACTAGAGTTAAACTATAACATCTATAATAAGGAGTTATTAGGTATAGTTATAGCACTAAAAAAATAGAGAGTATTCTTATAAGGTATAGAAAAACTATTTATAGTTAAAACGGATTATAAGAACCTAATAGGATTCCTAATAATAAAAGAACTTAACTAAAGACAGGTTAGATAGGCAGAGATGCTTATAGAATATTATTTTAAGATTTAGTATACTAAGGGTATAGATAATACGCAAGCTAATGCGTTAAGTTAAAAGGCTAAACTATAAAATGATAATAAGCTATTAGGGGCTTTACTACAAAAAGATATAGATGGACTAATTAGGTATAATTATCCAAAAATTGTAGTAACTTAAGAGAATAAGTTAGAAAAGGTCTATAAGATACTAGAAAGCTTTTAGGTATAAAGAATTCTAAAAGTATAGCTAGAAGATCTATAGTCGGATATATACAAAAATTAAGAAGCGAAGTATATCCTAAGAAGTATAGCAGAGTAGTTTATAGAGGACTTTTATAAGGGACTAACTTAAGGACATAATAGAGCCATAGGCTTAGTGTTAAGACTTTAGGAGGAGTATATTATTAACGGAATCTAGAGGATAGCTAGAAGAGTTACTAAAGAGTATTTAGATTGCTAAAGGAATAAACTAACAAGGCATAAGCTATATAGAGGGCTACAACCTATTAAAACACTAAAGAGACTATAGGAGGTTATATTATAGGACTTTATTATTAAGTTACTAAAGTTAAGAGATTCTATTACCGGACAAGATTATAACGCGATCTTAGTAATAGTAGATAAGCTTATAAAGTGGGGATACTTTATAGCCTATATAAAAGAAATCTTAGCGGAAGATGTCGCTAGAATCTATATTAAAGAAGTGTTTGCAAAATATAGAGCACTAAGTAAAATTATATTAGATAGAGATCTAAGATTTATAGCAGCATTTTAGGAGGTATTCTTGGCGGAATAAGGAGTTTAAGCAGTAACTTCTACCGCATATTATCCGCAGACAGACGGTTAAACGGAAAGATTAAACTAGACACTAGAGCAGTATCTAAGGCATTATATTAATCACGCATAGAATAATTAGGTATTGCTATTACTAGTTATATAGTTTACATATAATATAACACCATAAGAAGGAATAGGTATGTTACTATTTAAGGCGAATTATAGATACGAACTAAGAACATTATTATCGCTACGTTAAGTAAAAAAAACAAGTAGTAAAGCTAAGTAAAGAATAGAGATTTTAATAAATCTTTATATAAACCTTACGGAAATAGCTAAGGCAGTATAGTAAAGAATAAAAAAGTACTATAATGTTAAGAGATCTAAGGGACTAGATCTTAAGGAGGGAGATAAAGTATAGCTACTATATAAAAATTTCAAAAGTTAATAACTAAGTAAGAAGTTAGACTATGTTAGACTAGGACCTTTTAAAATTATATAGAGGATTTCACCGGTCACGTTTAAGTTAAACCTACTAGCCAAAATGAAGATCTACCCTATATAGTATATCGCAATACTAAAGCTAGCGTATGGGAATATTAAGCCACCGGTTTATAAGGTAGACACATATAGAGGTTAGGAAGAAGATAAATAGTAAGTTTTAAAGATTATTAGTTATAAGGACATTGACAATGAAATATAGTATAAGGTTAAGTAGATAGGCTATACTAAGACTACTTAGGAGCTACTAGAGAATTTAAAGAACGTTATAGGAAAGATATAGGAGTATCGGAAGAAAATAGGTTAGGTAATATTAATAAAGAAGGATCGTTAAAAAATGAGTTACCTAAGGGGGACCTAGAAAGAGCGACTGCCGAACTACTTAGAGTTATTCCCCTTACTATAAGAGGAGAGTTAGTTCTCTTATTACCCAGTTCCTAAAGACCTTATTTTATAAGTTTCTATTTCTTAAAACAAACCTTCTTACAAACCTTCTTAAGGCGAAGTAATTAAGTAGACGCTGTGATATAAGTATTTAGAGCCTTCTGTTCCGTATTACAAGAACGTTTTAACTTAGTAAGGGCTTAAGATAGTTTACTATCTAGCTATATAGCAGCAGATTAAACACAAGACCTTAAGATAAATTAATTAAGGAACTAGATAACTATTAAGAGTAATAGGTCGCGTATATTTAGTATTAGAGGTAAAGTAAATGTTACAGGACGAACGAATATTTGCTTTAGTGCACTTTAAGTAAGAGGATGGTTGTTATAAAGAAGGACTCGCTAATATAATATAAACTAACCCCTCTTTTATATAACGAGAACACGGAGATAGCATAATCTCACTAAGAGATAATATCGCAGTAATAGTGCGGGCACGACGTTAGGCGTATAAAGAAGAAATTACTTTAGGTATAATAAGCAATAATATTAACCAAATTAATTAGACGGATATTGCACCTCTAGTAAATGACTTAGAGATATTAGGTATCTTTAAGAATAAAGATAAAGAGGAGGGAGATGGTGTTACGGACGCTTTAAGTATAATATTACGACTACTTAAAGAAGAGTTAGAAGAAGCTAGTTAGTTAATTTAGGTACGGTCTAGGATGGAACCGGTAGAACTATATAACAAGGAATAGTAACTAAGGTTATATAACATGCTACGTATTAAATAAGAGAAATAAGAGGAACTTACGTACCTCGCGTATAAGACGTATATTACGTATAAGAAGGATTTTATAGGAGTACGGTTGTGTATTTAAGGACCCTTAGTCCCTACCTAGATAGTTCCTTCCTTATAGTAATTCTTAGAATATAATTGGAGTTAATCTATTAGGCAACCACTCTACCAGTTGTTAATACGTTGTTAACTACTATCTTTGCATTTCCTACACACCTAGCCCATTGATAGAACCCATTGTAGTTCCTGCTATAAGGTTCCGTTACACTCCTCTATATAGGTTGCAGTTTAGTAGTAAATACTTAGGAGTTTATATAGCTTTACATTCTCTAAAGCATCTACCTTTTTTATCTTTTCCTATTGTCTTTAAGAAGGACTTAAAGTAGCCTTTTCCTAGCTTTAGCTGAAAGAAAGCCAACTATAGCTTTTTAGGATATCTATCCTTAGAAGCTTTAAGAGAAAAGGAATAGCTTCCTTTGCAGATTCTAGTATAGTGTTTTCCTTTGTTTTTATTTAGTTGCCAATTACTTTTCCACTATTCTAGTATCTTTTCTTTTACTACTCTCTTAATGTAGGCCAAGGAGGTATAAGAAGACTATAGTTTTCTTCTAAAGAGGCCCTCTTTAGCTAGCTTATCTGCTATTTTATTTCTATAAATTTCTAGGTGGCTAGGAACCCAATAAAAGTTAATAGAGATATTTTTGCTAGCTAGGTAGGAGCAACTTTACATAATTTTAAAGACTAATTCGTGTCCCCCTATAAGAGAATTAAGCTGTAATCTTTTAATAGCTACTTGGCTATTTATAAAGATATAGGCCTATTTCTCTTTTAGTCTTTATTGCTTTAGGTATTCTAGAGCCCTATAAACTGCATAAAGTTCTGCGTTTATAATTTCTATATAGGGTCCTAGATTCCAATTTGTTGCATATTTAATCCTATTTCTCTCTCCTATTTTATATATAGCTGCTGCATTTAATTTATTGTCTTTAGAGCCATCTATATAGTATATATCTACTAAGTCCCATTCTAGGGCCTCTTGTAGGTCTTTTACTAGTCTTAGATATTTTTATACAGCTTCCTCCTTACTATCTCTAGAGATAGAAAAGGTTACAGAAATAGAAGGAGACCACGGTTTTTGCCATTTTAGAGAAGTTTTCTCTATTTTCCAATTTTAAACTAGCTGCTAAACTCTAGAGACTAGGGATAGTAGCTATGTTTTTGGCTATAGTAGGTACCTTATAGTAGAGTTTTTAGAACTAGGACTAGAGCTAGAGCTAGAGCTAGAGCTAGCTGCTAGTTCGTCCTTATCTTTATCATTCTCTTCTATATAGGCCTTCTTAATTATATAGCTTTCCTTAAATTTTAGGATCTTTAATACATAGCTATTGTAAAGCTTTTTAAATCTAATCCTAGGAGGTGGAATAGAGGCCTCTATCTCTATAGCTTAGTTAAAAGATCCTCTAAACGCTCCTAGAACTAGTTTTAGGGCCTTATTTTATAGAGACTGGTACCTAGCTAGTAGGTAATCTCTAGATTTACTTTTCCACCAGCACTATATTCCGTAGTCTGCTATAGTAATAACGTAAGCAATATAGAGCTGCCGTAGGGCTTATAGAGATAGTCCTCTCTATATATTACCTAGTCTCCTAATTAAGTAGAAGGCTACTTTTACTTTAGAGATTTATATTTCTACGTATTGTTTAAAGGTAAGTTTAGAGTCTAGAAATACCCCTAACTACCTAACTAGGGGTTTAGGGGATATTTCTACGTCTCCTAACTTTAGCCCCTCTTCTATAGTAGTTCGTTTACTATAGAAGTGTATAAGCTCTATTTTGCTAATATCGAAGCTAATAGCAGCTTCCTTAGCTCTAGCCATTAATTCTAGCGCTATTCCCTTTAGCTTTTTACAGTTAGATTTAGCTGAATTTAAAGTAACTATAATTACAAAGTCGTCTATATAGCTAAGAGAATAGGCTCCTTCTATCTCTAGGCTGTAGATATTGCGTATATATATAGTAGAAATAAGATAGGGAATATAGGTAAACCCTGTAGTATCCCTATTTCTAATTCTACTTTTTTTTATATTTGCCCATTAAAGGAAAGCTATAGCTTTCTATTGCTAAGGAAGGTAGCTACTTATTATATAAACGCTATAGGTAGTCCTAGTTCCTTATAGATAGATAAAAGCTAGTTTGCAGAAACATAGTCAAAGGCCCCTTTTACGTCTAGGAATAACGTAGTAGCTATCCTTTATCTAGCTTTTTTCCTATTATTTTTAGATTGGATATTATTTAGAAGTAGTAGGACTGCGTCTATTACGGACCGCTGTCTTCTTCCTCCTAGTTGCGAATCTTAAAGTAAGCTAGTAGTACTAGCTAAATATCCTAATCTAGTAGTAAAGATCTTCTCTAGAATCTTTCCTAGGCAGTTTAGCAAGGAGATAGGTCTATAGGACTTTAGTAAAGAATAGTCCTCCTTATTTACTTTAGGGAGGATTACTCCTTAAGCTTCTCTCCAGACCTTTAGTTAATAGCCTAGAGTAAATAAAATCTTATAGATCCTATATAGAAGATCTTCTATAGTAGGGTAGGCTTTTTATAAAATTATAAAGGATAGTCTATCTGGCCCTGGAGCTTTTTTATTGGAGCTAAAGAAGATTGCTTATTTAACTTCCATTTTCTCTAGTTCTGGCCATTCCCATTTACTATCTATAGTATAGTCTTTCCATTCTATAGAGCTAGTAAAGGGGGGTTTAGGGAATAGAGTAGTTATAAAAGCTTTATACTAGTCGTCAAAGCTTTTTACTAGTCTAGTAGTTCCGTCTTTACTATACTATAGACTAGGGATTATTCTTAGTACTTTCTCCTTTATATACTTTAGGGCAGTAAAGATCTCTTTTCCTTATAATTTTTCTAGAAAGCTATTCTAGCAGCTAGTTTTAGCTTCTCTTATTGCATAGAAGTAATGATTTTTAGCTTCTTTATAGGCTTCTAGTCTAGAGCTTCTAGTAGGTTGTTCTTCTTAAAGTCTTCCTAGTTTTACCATCTTTTGTCTTTTCTTTAGAAGCTCTTTATTCTACCATAGTTTAGAAAACTCGCAGGCTTCAGATCTAGAAATAGCTTTCTCTGCTGCTAGCTTTATATAACTAGTAAGATCTATTACTAGATTATCTACTAGAGTACTTAAGCTTCTATCCCTAGTTCTATAGAAGTTTTTTAGAGAGGCTAGGGGACCTTCTCCTCCTATCTCTATATAGGGGTTTTCTCCTACTAGTTCTTCTAGTACTAAAAGCTTCGCCTCTAGTTCTAGCTCCTAAACTTATTCTTTTAAAGAAGTAAAAAAAAGGTCCTAGTTTGCCTTTTTTATAGAGAAGGGGGTTTCTTAAAGAGGGTTTAGATATCTTTGCGTCTCTCTAGTAAATAGGGAGAATGCTATAGTCTTATAATTAGATTCCGTTTCTTCTATTATAGTCTAGTTATCCTAGGTGTTTTCTTAAAAGTTTACTAAGTAGAAGACTAGGTCTATAATAGACTTTTCCCTTATATTAGATCTATAGAAGGTCCCTTCCTGTTTATCTAAATTTAATAGTTGGCAGTTATATTTATCTAGCCAGTTTACTAATTCTTTAGCCTCTCTAGTTGGATTTTTAGCCAGCGCGTTCCACTATATAGTGTAGGTTATAGTCTCCTATTAGCATAAAGGGGAGATCTATTTCTAGTTCTAGAACGGCCCTAGGGATAGTAGTTCTACTATTTCTTTGGGTTCTGGAGTTCTTGCCTAGTTGTCTCTCGTTATAGATATTAAGTAATAAAAATCTTTTAAATTGACTATAGACTTCTAGTAATATAATATCTATATCTTTGCAGATATCCTCCCTATTTCTATATTATAGAAAGCTAGAACTAGTTTTTTTTATATAGATAGCTACCTTAGGGCGAATAGCTAGATTGCTAGGGAGGATAAAGTTAAATGCAGGATGTGGAATAGAGAAGTAGAAGCCTTTTTATTTGTCTTTCCAGGTACTAGGTTCTTATACTAGGATAATATCTATTTTTCTTCTAAATCCTATTTCTAGTAGAGTTCGCTATGCTTCTTGTCTTTTCCCTACATTATATTATATAAAGGAGATTTCTCCTCTAGCCTTAGAGACTAAGAAGATCTCTTCTTCTTCCTGTATAGAACCTTCTAAGCTAGTATTTATTAATATACTAGTTTAGTTGCTTTAAGAGTCCCGCAGTCTTCACTAGTAGTAAAGTGATTTTCTTTACAGTTAATGCAAAGGGGGGTGGTATACTTGCAGAGCTTGCCTATTATTTTACAGATAGAGTAGGAATAGTCTTTAGATAAATATGCTACTGCACAAAACCTATAGGCTTTAGTAGAGCACCTATCTCCTATATGACCAAATTTTTAACAGCTAGTACACTGTGTACTAGGAGAGACTTCTAGGTATTTTACTACCTTAGTAGTTATACCCGCAATTAGAATCTCTTTTTACCTAAGGATTGCCTATCTTTTATCCTTATTCTTTACTATAAAGACTATAAAGCCAAATCTAGTTTGTGGATTATGTCTTTTTGCACTAAATAAGATCCATTTAGGTAGTTCCTATATCCCTATCCCTTAACCCGCCGGCGTCCATCTAGTAGCTGGTCCGTGCGGAACACCAGAATCAAAAGTACGCGTGTGGTCACGGAGCCTTGATCCTATTGATCTGATTGGCTAAATCTTATCGATAACAGATGGACGTAACTCGGCGGGTTAAGGGATAGGGTTAAAGGTCTCTATTTCTTCTTTTAGAAGCTTAGAGCCTCCTTTCCCTAGAAAAGGAGAGATAGGGACCCTATGTACTACTATCTAAACCTAAGGCTCTAGTTTTTGTTCTCTTTAGAAAGAAAAGCAATTACGCTAGATTTCCTTATATTTAACTAGGAAGTCTGCGTTATACTCTTCTATAGTTATAAGAAGAATATTTTATTTTCCTTTAGTTCTAATTATAGATACTAGAACTGGCTTCTCTATCTACAGTTTTAATATAAATAGTTGGTTAACTTTATTTCGTATAGAGAAGGTATCTAAAGGTTAGTCCTTTTGGTCTGTAACTAGGACTAGCTTCCTTTCTTATAGCTGCTTTTTTTTACTTCTAGTAGAAGTAGAGCTAGTTATGCTGCTAGTTACTCTACTAGAAAGAGAAGAGGGAGAAGGTATAGGGGTAGGAGATAAGGAGGAGGAGAGAGTAGAAGGAGAAGAAGAAGAGGGGGGGTTCTTCTTTAGCTTCTTTGCATAAGTTTCCTTAATAGGAGCTATTTTCTTATAAAGAGCTCTTACTTCTTCTACTAGTCCTTTTAGGGTATCTCTTTCCTTATTTTCTTTCTCTTTTATAAAGGGATTTTCTCCTTATAGAATACGCTGGATATAGTTCCCTAGTTCTTTAACTTATTCTTTTCTTTCTTCTTTTTCTAACCCTATATATACCTGGTTTAGGCTTTCTAGGGCCATTTAAAGGTGTTGCTCTGGAGAGAGGGAAGAAGAAGGTATACTAGCCCTAGTAGGTCTAGGCATTAGTCTTATTACCCTTATCTTAGGTTCTCGATTTTCTTTTCCTTTTTTTAAAGGAGATTGAGGATATTTTCTCTTCTTCCCCTGCCTTAGTAATAGTTCGACAATTTCTTCCATTTCTATATCTTTGTCTTTATCTTGTCTAAATAGGCAAGGAGAAGAAGAAAGAGAATTAGCAGACTAGAACTCTCCTTCGCTTATATCTATAGGTTCTCTACCTATAGGAGGTTTTTTTTTTAAGCCTAGTAGGCTCTAACATCTTATAGAGGGGGGTTTCCTAGTTTTTACAGTAGATAATAACCTCTTTAGGTCTCTTATCTCCTAGTCCTAGGGGTAAAAAACTAGGCAAAAAGCCTAACTAGTTTTTACTATCCTTTTATACCCTTTCTTCTTACTAACCCTACTAGAGGATTTCTAGAAAGATTAGGTTAAAAAGTAGTAAAAAAACTAGCTAAAAAAGACTAGGGTAGTTATTTTCTTTTCTATTAGAAGTAGAAAAAACTACTAAAAAAAAGGACTTGTTAGGCTTTTACTAGCAGAAAAGCCTAAAGGTAATCCTCCTCTTACTAAGGAAAATCTGACTAAAGGAGATACAGAAAAGTACCTACACCCCCTATTTTATTAGGCTTTTACTTTCTATAGAAGAAAAACCTAGGAAAAGTCTATATTTGGTAGTTTTAGTGTTCCTATCTATGCCTCGCTTATAAGCTAGGGCCCCTTTTACCAAGTCTTCTATCGTAGGTAAAAGGGGGTAATTAGGAGAATAAATCTACCTCTAGCTTGCTAAGTAGGCGGGGTTGGGTCTTAGGAGTAGAAAAAACAATAGTTTTTGATGGTAAAATGGGTATACGTAAGTTTGGAAGTACGGCGCCACCTTTTAGTAAGGTCGCATATGTAGTGAATAGTGGTAAGTAGGCGGCTTATTTAGCCCAAAACCCTACCCCCAACCCCTTCTTTTATAAAAGAAATTAGTATTATAATAGAAAACCTTACACGGCCCTAAATTAATACTATTTACTAGGTAGATACTATACGTAAAGACTAGGCCTTTAAGAAAGATATATAGCTTAACCTATAACGGATCCGTATACTACATCGCCCCTAAACTAGCTATATTACGCTACCTATACTAAAGACTTAGGAAGCTAGTAGTAACCTAGCTAAGTTAACTATAGAGAACCTAGGCCCTATATAGCTATAAAGGAAAGCTAGGAATATCGGACGCTATACTAAACTAATAAATAGGAAAGATAACTTATAGAAAATAGAACGTAAGCTAAGGAAGACTATAAACTCTATACTGTAAAATATAACTTAATAAATATTTGTAAAAAAACTAGCGGACCTTTTACTGTGGGAGGGTACGACCACTCTCAGATAGGAAAGTCTCAGTGCTGTCTGTCTGTCTGTCGGTCGGTTGGTCGGTCGGTCGGTCGGTCGTCAGTCGTAATCAATCAGTAGGAAAGCAGTCAGTAAGAAGAAAGGAAATAATGTATTCCGGTAGGTCGTGATGAGGAGAAGGAAGGAAGCCGAAGGCTTAATATATACAGGAAAATGCCAAGGCCCAAGGCAGTGGCCCATTTTACCCCACTACATACCTCCCCCACCTAGAACGTTGTCCCCTAACGTTCTATACTATAAAAGAATAGCTAAATAAAGGAATAGCAAAAGCAGAATAGAAAAAGGAAAGCATATCCCTAAAAGAACGCCGGAAACCTCTTCCTCCTAGTAAGGTACAGTAGCCAAAACAGCAGCGAGCTAGAAATAATAACAGTAGTAGTAATGGCAGTAGCGGCAGTAATAGCAGTAACAGTAGTAATAGCAACGGTAGCAGAAACAGTAATAAAAGTAGATACTTGGCGCAGTAAAATAAAACGGAATAGTTAGTAGCAGAACGGTCAGTAATAGAACAGTTGGTAGAAGAACTTGGTCCGTGTAGCAAGCAGTAGGACATCTGGCAGTAGAACTTTTAATAGTAGAACCCTCGGTAGCAGGACGGTCGGTAGCAGTCGGTCGGCAGTAGATAATCGAAATAGTAGAAGCGGAACGGTCGAACAGCAGCAGTAGAATGGCTGGTTGGAACAGCAGTAGCAGTAGCAGTAGAACAGTTGGTCGGCAATAGTAGCACAGATTGGTAGCAGTCAGTTGGGACGGCGGCGGTAGAATGGTAGGTTGAGACAGTAGAGCGGAGCGGTCAGTCTAAGACAGTAGCAGTAGGACAGTTGAAATAGCGTTAGGCCTAGAGCAGGTCGGTCGGAACAGTTGGGTAGCGTAGCAGATCCAGCAGATCTAGCAGTAAAATAGATCTAGCAACGGTACAGATCTAGAATAGTAGAGACGGCAGTTGGTCGAGACAGTAGAGACAAAATAGCCAGACGGAATAGTGGCAGTAGCGGCGGCGGCGGTAGGGCAGTCAATTAAGATGGCAGAGGCTGTGACCCGACTTGATGGTTCGGCTGGTCGTTTGATATCAAGACTCTGCATTCAGCCTGCATCAGTCTGTATCGTACACAGCTCTCAATTAAGGCTCTGTCCGTGGCTTTGCATCAGGCCCTGCATCATCAAGCTTTACGTCCGCATCGCTCTGCACCTGACTGTGCGCCTAGCTGTGCATTCGGCTGTGCATCAGTAGCTCTACATTGCATAGTCTGCGTCTGCGTCCGTGTCTGCGTCCGGCTCTAAAACGTCGACTGGCGATGCTTCCTATGATCTACCAACCGTGTACTGATTTCCTATACAGGCCTAGTGTCTGCGTGCGTGTCTGCATGCTTGATTTGACTGCTGGACGACTGTCTAATTGGTCGGCGACGACGTGCTGCAACTGATCGTTCGGTCGTTCGATTAGGGTAGAAAGTCGGCCCGGTCGAAAGCTCTGACTGTCCTGATTTGAATGCGGAGACGGCGTTCAGCTGATCAAGATTTGATGAGGCCCTGGCTTGAGTCAAGGTGTCTTCTGCTGCTTGTACGACTGAGGCTCTGCATCCGTAGGCAATTGATCAAAACTTCCGTGTAGACGTACGATCGGTCAAGGCTCCGCATCTGCCGTTCGATCGAGGCTTCGCATATATAGACGTCCAGTCAAGCTGCCGTACTGTTGTCCAATCAAGGCTCTGCACTTGTATACTCTATATCCGTAGACTCCGTGTGAAGCTCCGTATCTGTGACTGTAGGAAAGATCGTTCTGGTTAACTGATCCGCGGGCGTCGAGACGAGCGGCAATCGATCAGTAAAGGGGGGGTTAAAGGGGGAGGCTCTCGCAGCAGCTCCAAGACGTTGATTGACCGTATTTCTGATGTTCTGTCGGCCGTGTGCTGGTTTCCTGATTAGGCCTAGTGCTTGCCTGCTCTGCTGTCTGCGGTGATGCATCTTTGACTGCTGGTCGAAGACGTCTGACTGGACGGCGACGGGTGACTGTTGCGATCTGGCTGCGACAACGTACGATTGACTGACGTTCAAATAGGGTACTAGGTCGGCCCGACTGAAAGCTCTAGTTGATCTGACTTGACTGAGGCTCTGGCTTGATTCAAGGTGTCTTCTGCTGTACGTGCGACCTAGGCTCTGCACCCGTAGGCGTTCGGTCAAGCTCCGTGCAGACGTACGATCGGTCAAGGCTTCGCATCCGTAGGCTCTACATCTGCGGACAATTGATCAAGGCTCTGGCTGTGCAGTCGTTCGGTCAAAACCTTGTATCTATGCAGTCGATCAAGGCTCCGCATCGTATAATCAGGGCTCTCAGTGTCCTCCAGGCGTCCAATCCAGAGACCTGTCTTGAGACTTCCTTCTTTGCGAGCACTAACGGTAGCTTCCTCTGAACCACTACAACAGGCCTAGTGCTTTTCTGGGACGTCCTTGATAGCTGCTTTCTTCTCTTTCTGGGCCGTCTTTGCACTTAGCTTCTTCGGCGCATCTTAGGCCTTTACGGCTGCTCCTTTGCCCTCGCTGCTGGCAGTACGCTCACGTGTCCTTGATCTTCTTCCGGCTTAAGAGCCTTCTTAGGATAGTCTTCTGCTTCTAGTTTCTTTGTCCTTGTCCTGCTGGCTCTGCGCTTCGCCTAAGCTATCCTTAATATCTTTGAAGCCATCCGGTGGCAGCTTCTCGGCTGTTGTAACTACCTCCGTCGCATATCCCTTGTCTTTATGTCCGCGATGCAGTCCTTTGTTAAGACGACCTCTGAGGAAAAATGCTGGCTCCTGTGCGTCCAATTCCTGCTCCCCTTGTAATCCTTGATAAGGCCCTTCACTAGCTCAGCTAGATACGGCTCGGTCCTGTCTTCAGTTGCATGAAGATGGCTTAGGCACGCGGTGCTTTGTCACTGATATTGTGCTGTTGCCTTTGCGTAGGTCCCTTCCTTGCCGCGGTGTCTGTTCTCGTCGTGCAGCTGGCGCTGTACTGAATTCGGATGGCAGTGACAGTCGTGCTGCGATCATTCGCCGTTTGAATAAGGAATAAGGTCGGCCCGGTCGGAGGCTCTAATTTGACGACATTCGACTGATTCGATTCAGTGACGTGACGTGCTGGTATTGAGGCTCTGGCTTGGTTTGATTCCTTGACTGACCGTGGCTTCTGTGCAGTCATTTGATTGATTAAGGCTTCCGTGCAGTCGTTCGATCAAGGCTCTACGTGCAGCTCTGCATCTGGCTCTGCATCGTACAATCGGCTCTGTATCTGTGCAATCAATTGAGGCTCTTGGTATCCGTTCTCATCGTGTAGCCGTCGTCGAATTCCAGGGGCGGTGTAGAGTTCTGCCGGCTCTATTGCTGAATGGACCAATCAGGATTTTCCATCCCCGGGATGGAAAATCGCTATTGGCTCGGTGACAGGCGGTGAGCTGAACTGACATCTTTGCAGTAGGTCGTCTCGACACATCTTAACGCGTCGCAACCAAGAAAGTAAACAAGAAAGGAGCTTTAGGAAATACAGTAATTAAACAGACAAATAGAAATCTTTTATACAGCCGTTACCCGCGTCCCCTCCCCCACCTTAGAACTTGACTGTCCCCTAGTCGAACATCCTACACCTCCTGCGGAGCCTGCTGCGGATTAATGGCTTTAAGCGTCCGTCTCCAATGACCGTCTCCAAGGGTCGGACGATTCTGATAGTAGTCCTCCCTAGCTTCAGCTGTCTTATTCGTAGGCTGTGACCTAATCTGTATGTAATCTCCTGGTTGTACATTATTCTCCTGCGGCTTAGTGGCTGTCCTGCTGTCTCTAAAGGTTATGCGATTTTGATAGTAGTCCCCCCAGTTCGTACTTTTCTCGTCACTGATCTTTAGCGCTGCTCCGTTATGGAAGGCCCGCTGCTACGTCTGTTCTTTCCTTGGTCTGTCTAGGTCTGCTCCTTGGTACGTACGGAGCCAGTTCTTAATACCTTTCAATCGTCCTTCATTGCCGAGCCACGGAAGTACAGGTCCAGGCCGATTACGCGTCCCCGCTACTAGCCTTCCTCGATTAGACAGATGTACAAATCCTTGCCGAATAAGATCCTTTAAGCCTTAACATTCGTGCTCGGTGAAACGGTGACTTCCTCCGCATCCAAAACAGGTCCGCTAGCCTTGCCCTCGCGTACCTTGCTAACCCCGTGCGTCCCGCTGCGGTCGTCCAAAGGCAGTAGAATCTTGCGGATATCGAGGGTCCTGCGGATATTGACAATCCTGCGGAGGTCGAGAGTCTTGCGGAGGTCGAGAGTCTTACGGTACAAAGGGAGCTCGGGTGCTGTTCTGCCAGTCTTCGTATCCTAGTGCTAAGCTGTATCCTTGTGCTAGGCTTTAAACTGTAACCTGATTTGTGGTAGGTGACTGCTGCTATATTAGGGCTCCTCCGTGTACACCTAATCCAACTAGGTCTGTTTTCTGGCTGGCTTAACAGGCGTCAGCTGTCTTATTTGGCTGAAAGATCGCAGGTGGTTGAAGGGTAGCATCTTTGCTTATAACCGGCTGCTGATTACGGAACTGTTTAACCAGCTGACGAAGGCTCTGGTCCTTGGGGTCCATTTTTAACAAATGATCTGCGCCCTTATATGAACTAAGTTTGTCTTCTACGGCTCTTAGTAACTGATAGAAGTTAAAGGACTCTTGTCTATCTGAATTAGCTCCCGTTTTGGCTATGGCGTGTCTTTAATATTTAAGCGGAAGTCCTTTTATAAACCAGTATCCTTGCTAACCGTTCTCTAGATTACCTGCCTCCGTAACCTTTTGAGATATTAACGTAAACTGTCTATAGTACTCGCGTATACTGTTTGGCGGATTGTCCCTATACTGCTGCACATAGGCTTCTAAGAATTCTACCGTTTCTATTTGTTGAAAGTGGTTACTTTCTCGGTATTCTACCCTAAGCTTTCTTACGAGCTCCGTCTAATTGCTAGCTGTAAATTTAGGCAAGCTTTGGATCCACATCCCTATTTAGTAATCGCAGTACTCTAGAAGGCCCTGGTGCTTCTCCTTGCTCGTTACGTGGTGTTGGACGTATAGTCGCTCGTACTGCTTAATAAACTGTGACACGTCCTGTCCTGTAAAGTACGGAGTTCCAGCAGTTCCTGGGGCTGGCATAGGCTGGACCATAATGTAGATCCTATCTTAAGCCGTTGACTGCTGGCTATAGGGTACATCTAGAGCTTCCTTGGGAGCTTGTAGGTGGTCCTTACGGCTCCTATCCTTCGTTTGCTAAGGGTTATCGGCCCTAGGTGTTACGAGTAAACGCTGCGGTAGGTCTGCTTGCATTGCTGCCTAAGGTGGTGGTGTCCTAGATGGCTGTCCTAGTTTTGGTTTATACTCAGTAAAAGAAGTATAGGCTTTGGTTTCTTCTGGCTGCTTCTTAACGCCTGGAGGTTGGTCTTCCTGGGAGAGCACAGAATCGCTATCTTCTACTACTGCCGGGTCTCGATACGTCCGTCTGTTTTAGCCTACCGTTACTCTACGCGGTAGGGTACTGCTAAGCCTTACGCTCTTGCCTATATCTGCTTCTTTACGGAATGCCTCTAAAGCTGCCTCTAATATAATCCGGATAACTTAAAAGAAGATAAAGCTAAGCTAGAATAGGAAGCTTTTAAGGATAGACCCGATCTTGTGTGCTTGCGACCTTGCTTAGTATTCTCTCTTCTGTTCCTAAAGGGCAGTGCTAACTTCCTCTACCGCTAGATGCCTTAGATCTTGTTTCCATCTGATTAATTAGCCCTTAGCTTGTTATCTCTGCATCTTTAATAAAGCTCTAGCTATGTCCGTGCGTAGGTAGCAGATATATTAGGTAACTCCGACCGCCGGTTAACATTGTCTAATTAGCTCGTTAGTTCGCTTGACGTCCTTACACGTAACTTTCCGAGACCTTTGCTACTCCTTTTTGCCACTCTTTGGCCTATGCGTTGAGTTTGGCTGTCCTATCTTTTCCGGGACTGCCTGGTTCCTCCTTGCTGTCCAATACTGCCTAGTTCTCTGGTTCTCTGGTTCTGCTATCTCGTCTATCTGGCTGGCGGTTTTTCTACAGCTGGTCGTTCTTCTGCAGCTGGTGGTTCTTTTGTAGCTGTAGTATATTCCTGCGTATCTCCTGTGTATATAGTTGTGTGTAGAATGCCAGACTTCTAATCCAAAGAGCTTGCCGTCGTCCCTATGTGGAATGCCATAAAATATATGGGAGGGTACGACCACTCTTAGATAGGAAAGTCTTAGTACTGTCTGTCTGTCTGTCGGTCGGTTGGTCGGTCGGTTGGTCGGTCGGTCGTCAGTCGTAATTAATCAGTAGGAAAGCAGTCAGTAAGAAGAAAAGAAAGAATGTATTCCGGTAGGTCGTGATAAGGAGAAGGAAGGAAGCCGAAGGCTTAATATATACAGGAAAATGCCAAGGCCCAAAGTAGTGGCCCATTTTACCCCACTACATTACTAGTTAATATTTGCTATATTAGCGCCATAGGATTCTACTAAAACTTAGTTTAGCTTAATACTATTGTCTTTATAACTAGCTTATATAAAATTAATTAAATAATTAAAGAAAAGAAAAGTAAGCTTAGTGGATAAGGAAGTAAGCGTATAAATAAGGAACTAGTTGTCAATTCAGGTTGAATTTAGCCTATTACCCTATCCTTGTTCTCATTTCGGGTGTACTACTACCCCCGTTTCAGTTACATACTGTCGACCTGAGTCGGGTGTCATGCCGCCGACTCAGTTACCTACCCCTTGACTCGGTCGCCGACTCAGTCACCGACTCCCTATGACGTACCCCCCCCCCTGTACCTGCATCTACCTTATGTATATATAGCCTCTTTTTCTTCATAGATCAATCGACACGAGTTCTTCTTTTCTCACAATCAGTGCACGGACTTCCGATTAACACATACCCCCCCTCCCTTTCCTATTTCAGACATCTACCTCATATATAAATAGCTTCTTTTCTTCATAGTTAAATAGACAGAGTCCTTATTCTTTACTTACTCATCGGTGCACGGACTACCAATCAACAGTTATAAGCCCGGGTGACTTACCATATTGCACCTATTAATTTAATTAATCGTACCCCTTATTAAATACTTCATTTGTCCTTGCAAGCACCTTTTAATATAACTTCTTAAGCTACCCAAGCTGTCACCATAACGGTGATATTATTAAACTAAGCTGATTGGGATGAATAGATTAACCTTATTAGGCTTTAAGCTTAAACAGGAGACGTATGGGAATACGTTGACCCCTTAACCAAACAGGATCAGTTGCCCCGTTTACTTAAACCAGTCTTTCCTAGGCCTTAAGATATAAAGACAGGAACGACCTTATATACAGCTCTCTCTAAGGACGAGAAGGACGAGCTTTAAATTCTCCGTAAGAGGTATAAGGTAGTAGAGAAGGAATATAAGAAGTAGAAGGCAGCTTTAACCTCCCTACGAAGCTACATTACCGGTATAGTGGTTAGGAACCTTAATACCTATATACTGGGTATCGACTTAGTATATAACACACTGGTGGCTCTTAAGGAGAGAGTTGCCCCCACCGATATAGTACGAGAGCTGTACCTATCCACTTAATATGTGAAGGTTAAAAAGGGCCCAAAGAACTAGAACTTTGAGGCCTGGTTATAGCAGTGGGAGAAGACATATAATAACTGCAAAAAGATTAAATTGCTAGATGTAGACGGCGACTAAGCGATTAGAGACTTTCTGCTGGCTATAAAGCTAGCATTACTAAACTAGGCTTTAACGTGGATGGTTAAATTTAATAAATATAACTGGGCTAGTAACCAGATAATATCTATAGATCAACTAGTTGAAATATATCGGAACTATTAACGAATAGAGACTGCCTAAAAGAGAAGAGATTAGCTTAGTGCTAATATAGTAGGCTTCTAAGGCGAGTTAATTAACGGAGCTTATAAAGATGAGGCTCCTAAGAACAAGGCTCCTAAGGACAAGGCCCCTACTACACTATCTAGAATGTTAAAGAAGAAAGACGCCCTACCGTGCTACTGCGGAGATGTTTACTAGTTTCCGGAGTATCCTTATATTAACGAATCAGTTCGATTAAAAGACTAGAAATTAGATAAAGCCACGGCTATAAAGATTGAGGAAAGGATTATAAGCGTATTAGATTAGACTAAGTCAAAAATTAAGAAGATAAGGAAGGAGGCTTTAGGCAAGGAAGCTCTATAAAAGGAAGCTGTACGGAGCCTAGACAGAAGTCAAAAGGAAGACAACTACAGTATCTTCGCCGTATACTAGGTGGGCGCCTATAACATAGGTTCTAACTATAAGCTGTGTAATAGCGTAATTTTTAACAACGGAACCACGATATACGTTATTAACGATTAATCGAGATTCGTCAATAAGCTCTAACTAAGTAATAACTTCATATACGCCAAAACGGGCCTAGATCCGGTTAAGGGCATAGGGATAGCAGCAGTTATAATCTAGACGCTAGTAGGCCCTAAGAGGATCCTACTAGCTAACGCAGCGTATATACCGGCGTTCTATATAAATTTGGCCTGTCTAGATAGGTTCAACGATAAGAACATATAGTGGGATAATAAAAAGAACCTACTATATCACAAAGACGATTGTAAGACGTTTACCTATTACGGGTAACATTGTAACTAAAACACGCTTAAATATAATAAACTAAAGGCCTTATTTACAATCTAATCGCGAGACCCCCTTCCTAATTAGGAAGTAGCAGGAAGGCTTTAGCATAAGAGACTAGGTTATGCAGCACCTAAAGCAATTAAGCATCTACTCCAGGAGGTAGGTGGTGCGAAGCTTTGAGGACTAACGACAATCGACTGTAAGACCTGTGCTGTCAGCAAGGCTTACGAAATTGTATCAAGAAGAGCACCTATAGATAAGGCAACCAGGCCCTTCTACTAAGTGCATATCAACCTATTTCTAGAGATCGTGGCGTATAACGGTTACAATTAGACGATACATTTCTTTAACGAATTCTTACGAATAAATAAGGTAGAGACCTTTGCCTAAAAGTCGTTAACGACCCCAGCAATTATAAGATATTTGAATAGGGTAAAGCGTCGATATAATTAGAAGATTAGGGTTATCCGAATCGATGGCGAAACCTCCCTTAGCGGCGACTTCTTTAGTTAGGCGGCCCAAGAAGGAATTATGGTGGAGCAATCGGCCCTATATACGAAACCTTAGAACGGTTCTGCTAAACGTTTTAGGGGGGTAATTATTATTAAGTCTCGTTGTATATAAATTGAAGCTTGATTACCAAAAGAGCTCTAGCTAGAGATTATTAGAGCTATAGCGTATCTAATTAATAGGACACCGAACGCCTAGCTTGACTAGATAATACCTTTTAAAAAGCTTTAGTTAGCACTAGGGCTCTCGCCATTAAAACCAAATATAGCTTATCTATGTATATACGGCTATAGAGCTTACCCACTTAAATATAACCTTCCGCGCACTCGAAAGCTTAAGCTAAGGGCTTATATTAAATACTTAGTTAGGTACTAGTCAACAAATATCTTTAGGGTCTATATACCTAGCGAAAAAAAGGTAATTTAAACAAGAGACGTAATATTTAATAAGCAGTTGCTCTATAACAATAATTAGCTAAATCTCGCGAATCTACTCCGTAAACGCGCTAATTAAATTTTGGAAGTAATTAATATATTATAAGTTAGCAGGACGCTTTAGAAAGAGCTTAATAAAACGTTAGATAAGGACGATGAGACTTTAGATAAGATTTAAGTGGATAATAATAGAAATTAATAGGTAGATTCCGGTGGAAATTAAAACTAAGTAACTAATTAAGATAATAACGTAGTAAGCTTATAAACCTTAAAGGACGATTTTCTACCTACCCTAGATAAGACGCTAGAACCTTAATTAATTCCTACTAAAGAATCCTTAAGCTCCTCCGCTCCCTCCACCCGTTAACGACCGCATTATAAATATGTACCTATAGAGGATAACTTATAGGATAAAGACGGCGCAGCCGTTAAGGAAGATAATATTATAAAGGGTAAGTAATTAAAGAGGCTACCTAAACGGTATATGGCTTATTTAACTTACCTTAAGGAGGTAGATAGCTTTAAAGCACTTTAGGCAGTGTTGGGAATAAGGCAAGCGGTTGTCACGTGACGCCGCGGCACTAGCGTGGCGAGGAGCCCTAAGCTCCTCGCCCTTCCTTATTCTAATCAAAAAGCTTTATTAACCAACATCACTGTAACCTACTCGAGTAGTCGTTATTGGTAAGTCACCCTATATAACTAATACTAATTAGTGGTTAAATACACAGTTAACTATAGAGCAGCTAGGTTTTTAAATAGAAGAGATAGTCTCATATAGGGGTGCTATATGCGCTTATATAGAATGGATCCTAGCGATACCATGCTACCTTAGACTTGCGGAAAATTAGTAATAGAAGTGTTACTAAGTACTAGGAGATACTAAGTTGCGTCTATTACGCAGAACAACTACGTTTATAAAGATTTGGTTAAGTACTTTAGGTTAGAAGTGTTACTAAACCTATAGTCCTAAGTTAACGTCCGAAACGCGTTAAACTACCTTAATTGCCTACCTATTGATTAACGGCACCTTACGAAAACATATAAACAAATTAGCAGTTCCGCTTCGACAACTACCTTAATACCCTCTATATGCCTTCGCAGATTTAGTTATTATAGCGTTAACCTACCCAAAGAAGTATAAGAAAGATATCGACCTAAAGACATAGAATAGAGACATTGACCTTATAAACGCTAAACCATAAGACCTAAACGGATTCTTATTACACCACATAGCACACTATAAAGACAGTAAATATAATAATACCGCGCTATAGGAATATATAAGGGAGAACTTTATTAGATGGATAAAGGAAATATGGGCTCCTATAAACAAGGATATCGTATAAAACTTCCGTGACTTTTTATGGGAGTATAGAGTATTCGTCCCTATAGACGGGGGCATTATTAAAGATAATATTCAGGAGCATATTATTAATATAAAAGAAGAGCATAAATGGACTCTATAAGAGATTAAGATTAAGCACCAAATACGCGCTATAAAGAAGTTTAACTCTTAAGGGAATTCTAATAACGGATAGCTACAAGCTCCGTCTATACAAGCTCCGTCTATATAAGCTCCGTCTATATAAGCTTCGTCTCTATAAGCTCCGTCTACATAAGCTCCGTCTATATAAGCTCCGTCCGCACAAGCTCCGTTTAACTTAAGCGCCGAGACGTCTCCTCTAACCCTTACCGCGCCTAGGCAGCCTCTATAGGGATCTCCGTAGTAACTACTATAGATAACCTTAGGCTATTAAATACCTTAAGTTCCTTAGGCTGCCGTATCTTAACCTATACCACAAGCTCCGTCTATATAAGCTCCGTCTTTATAAGCTCCGTCCGCACAAGCTCCGTCTGCGTAAGCTCCGTCCCACTTAAGCGCCAAGACGTCTCCCCTAACCCTTACTGCGCCTAGACAACCGGCATAATAAGCTAGATCTATAAATAATATCCTAACCCACCAGTAACCTCCATAAGAACCTCCGCAGCAATCTCTGTAGCAATATCCGCAGTAATATCCGCAGCAATCTCTGTAGTAATCTCCGTAATAAGCCTCTACTTCTCTATAAACATTTAACAAGCTTTAGAAGATCTAGCGTAGAGGGGAATTCTAAGACTCCTGTAGTTCCTAAGGTAGCTACAGAGGTAGCTACCAGCGTAATCCAGATAGGAAGTTCTTGTGGAGGGTACTATAAAGAAAGAGTAATGTAGGGAGGGGGGGGGAGCGGTTGGAATGGCATAGTCACGTAGGCAATCTATAAAAGAAAGAACTGCCAGTATCTATAATTTTGTGCCGATCTGCCTACGGAACCAACTCTATACTGGCACCGTACTGCTATATACTATTGACAAACCAATAGCACCGCTATGCCTGCTATTATGATACTAATCGCGCTAATACGCCTGTAATCTACCGACCGAATAATCGTGCCTATACGCCTATAATTAACCAACCGACTAATAAATAAGCTCTATACTTAACCACTATTACTACTACCGCTGGTACTATACTACTACCTAAATAGACTTTTGCTGCTTCTACCTGCAGCTAAACCAATACCTTACTGTCTTCCTGCAGCACTATATCCATAAAAAAAGAATTGCTAGAAGCTTCTTATGGAACTTAGTAAGGTAGATAACGGTACTAGGGCATACTACCTGCGATATTCTACGGACCCTAATTCCAACCAGCCAATCAGGATTTTCTATCCCCAGGATGGAAAATCGCTATTAGCTCGCTTACTACTAGCGCCTTAGCGGCCTTTATAAGATATCCACCTACTCCTACTTCTAAATAATTCTTTCTCCTTTCTTTTCTTCTCCTTAGTTTAATATTTTCACTAAATAGCAATTTATAAGCTTTAGTTTGGAGGCATTTATACAAGCCGCTATAAGAGGCAAATTTTAGGATAGCGAGACTTATATTGCAATGGCAATAGTAAGTAAGGAGGATTTATATATGTTACGCTAGTCAAGCAGTATTTGTATATAGATGGCAACCACAAAAGAAGAGTTGCCAGTGTTGGGAATAAGGCAAGCGGTTGTCACGTGACGCCGCGGCACTAGCGTGGCGAGGAGCCCTAAGCTCCTCGCCCTTCCTTATTCCAATCAAAAAGCTTTATCAACCAACATCACTGTAACCTACTCGAGTAGTCGTTATTGGTGAGTCACCCTGTGTGACCAACAGGCAGCCTTTTACGTAGGCCTAAAATATCACAGGAAAATCCATTGTGATAAGCTACCACCTCCGCCTAAGAACTGGAAGGAGCTTATAAGACACTAGTATAGGGAAGAGTTCCTTATTACTGCTATAAAAGAATATATGGACTTAGACGGTTGTGGAATATTTAAGGTCGTAGATAAGACTCCATTAGTTAAAACGGTGCCTATAACCTAGAGATTTACCTATAAAACGGATACTAATGGATATCTAACGAAGTTTAAAGCATAACTCTATATAAGAGGCGATCTACAAGAGTCGATTTATAAGGATACCTATACGGTAACTCTAGCAGCCAAAGTCTTTAGAGCTCTCGCAGTAGTCATTACAGCATTCAATTTGGACGTTTGGCAGGGCAACGCTATTAACGCGTTCGTGAACAGCTTAATTAACAAAATAGTCTATATTAAGTGTCTAGATAGATTTACTATTAAGGGCAAATATCTACTACTACGCAGAGCTCTTTACGGACTTTAACGATTGCCACGTCTCTAGCATAACAACTTAAGTTAGGAACTGACTAAATTGGGGTTAAAGCCTATCAGCGGAGAGCCGTGTCTCTACTACAGCAATCGACTGATTATATTCTTCTATGTGGACGATATCTATGCCGCAAGCACTAAGGGGAACCAGTCAGAGCTTTTAAGCTTTAAGAATGCGCTTATAAAGAGATACGAGATAAAGGACCTAGGTGAACTGTTCTGGTTCCTAGGAATTTAAGTCTTAAGAGATAGGAGTTAGAAGAAGCTATGGCTCTGTTAAGACTCCTATATTAAGAAGATCACTAATAACTTTTATTTAACTGACATACGCTTAGTTAGTATACCTATAAGCACCGACGAGCTCCTACTGAACCCGGAGGAAGCTTTAAATTAAGATACCTACGTCTACTAGAGGATAATCGGCTCACTCCTCTATGCAACCTGTATCACGAGACCTAATACAGCAAAAGCTTTAAGCAAGCTATCGGAATTCCTACGAAATCCCTTACCCCTACACGACGCCGCAGCTCGTTAAGCAATCGCCTACCTATATTAGATAAGGACGCTCGCGATTAAATATTTAGGACATAATATAGGGAGTTAAGTCTTTACGGGAGTAAGCAACGTAGCGTTTAGAGACAACTTAATAAGTAAACGTAGTACGGAAGGATATCTATTTACCCTATTCGGGGGACTAATTAACTGGCGCTTTACTAAGCAGATATTAGTAATAAAGTTAAGCACTAAGGTAGAGCTTATAGCTCTATCGCATACAGAAACGGAATTAATCTGGTAAAGTCGCTTCTTTAAAGAAATTGGGTTAACCTTAAATAACAGGCAAATAATTAACTGTAATAATCTACAGACGATTTAACTACTTACGAAGGACGGACTAGAGCTATCTATAAAGCTCCAATATATCGACATATACCACCACTGGTTACGTTAAGAAGTACGTGACGATTAAATTAGGATCAACTAGATACCTACTGCAGTGATGGTAGCAGACGGCTTAATAAAAGCTCTACTAAGGCAGAAACACGAGACATTTATTTATTAATTAAATTTGGTTAATATTAAGGACAGGATCTAAATTAACTAAGGCAAGCAAGAAGATATAGGGTATTTTCAACTTAACACTATGCCAATACCCGTAATGCAGCTTTAACCTATAAGGGCTCAAAGCTAGGGGGGTATATTGATTTAGGTTGAATTTAGCCTATTACCCTATCCTTGTTCTTATTTCGGGTATACTACTACCCCCGTTTCAGTTACATACCCCCCCTCCCTTTCCTATTTCAGACATCTACCTCATATATAAATAGCTTCTTTTCTTCATAGTTAAATAGACAGAGTCCTCATTCTTTACTTACTTATCGGTGCACGGACTACTGATCAACACTAGTAGAATAAAAGCTGCCCTATTAATACCAGAAATTTAAGAACGTATTCTTTAAAGCAGCGTCTAATATACTTTTACCCTACTAACTATATAACTATAAGATTAAGATTAAGCAGGGTAAGGAAAACACCCTTAGCTTTAGCCCCCTTTATAAGTAGTTTATTGCTAAATTATAGGCTATAAAGTAGTATCTTATTAATAACCTAAATAAGGGCTTTATTAAGCCTAGCTAAGCCCCCTTTACCTTTATTAAAAAGTTAAATAGAGGACTCCGCTTCTATATTAACTACTATAAGCTAAATAATATAACCCGTAAGGACCGCTATCCACTACCCTTACTTAATAAAACTTTAGCTTAAATAAGTAGAGCTAAGGTCTTTATAAAGCTTAATATCTACTAGGTCTTTTACTAAATTAAAATAAACCCTAAGTTTAAGGATTTTACTATATTTTAAACTTATTATAAAATATATAAATATAAAGTACTCCTTTTTAAACCAACTAATAGACTAGCTATATAGCAGCGTTATATAAATAATATACTCTTTAACTGCCTTAACGACTTCTATACGGCCTATTTAGATAATATTATAATCTACTCTAAGAATAAGCTAGAATATAAGGAGCACGTCTATAAAGTCCTATAACGGCTCCGTAAGGCTAGCCTCTAGGTTAATATTAAGAAGTTAGAGTTTAGTATTAAGTATATAAAGTACCTAAGTTTTATTATTAGTATAAATAGAATTAAAGCTAACCTAGAGAAAACGGCTATAATTAACTAGTAGGCACCCCCATGGACCATAAAGGGGGTATAATTATTTTTAGGTTTTTATAACTTCTACTAACGCTTTATTAAGAACTATAGTATAATTACCTAGCCTCTTAACCGTTTTACTAAAAAAGACTAGCCCTTTTACTTTAACGGCTGCTACACATGGCCAATTAGGAAAGAAGATGCCTCTTGCTCCTAGCGGCTTCCCTATCACAAATCCAGATCTTGAAACATTTCAAAAAGTAAGCAATCACTTCAAGTTATCTCATGGACATCTCTCGCTGTAACACCGCATGTACGAATATGACATGATGAATGCATGAACACACCAGATACAAAAAATTTAGTCCAATGGTTGAGACACGACTTGTTATGACCGCAAAGGGCTCTATCTCCCAATAGTAAGACAGTAGGAAACAGACTTCGGGCGCTATTCAAAGAAAACCTTGAAAATAGGTCTAACTCTAGCGCGCATCAACCTCTCTGCACTCTTTCAAACCACTTCCACTTTCCACAATTGATGACCAGGAGACTAACCACCTTTTTATAGTGTATCTATGCAAACGAAATCCTAAGCACAATAGCAATAATGCTCACGCGCTTCATCATCATCCTATTCTACGCACGCATTTTCATCCAACCAAACTTCCGAATCGCTGTCTGGGTCATGCACATTCTCGACTTTATGTGGGGAATCGCCTTCACCCTAACCTTCGTCTTTCAATGCACACCTATCGACCTCGTCTGGAGAAAGACATTCGGAGAACGGCACTGCATTTCGTTGGTTAAGAACCTAGTTCTCGTCGTATCGTCCATCATCCTTGACGTGATGGTGCTCACAATGCCATGGCTGATGGTGTGGCAGCTCAAGATCTCGAAGCGGTAGAAATGGCTCGCCATCGGCATCTTCATGCTCGGCGCCATGTAAGAGAACCAACAAACCCTCTCACACCCAAAGCCGCAGATATAACCAACTTCTCGCCCGTCTCACAGCATCATCGCCGCTGCCATAGGAAAATGCTAGATCTTCTTCAACGTCGCTAGCCCGCTAACACGCGACCACCAAATCGCCTGTAGGCCCCCCTTCCCTCCCCCCTTCCCCATCCCTTCACCCCTCCTTTTAACCTCACACTAACCCCACCCCGCAGACAACGAAGCCACCCTAATGTACTGAACGGTCCCGGAAACCTGCATCACGGTCGTCCGCGCCTGCCTGCCGACCCTCCGCCCCATCTTCATCAGCATGTCGCCCGAATCTGTCACCGGCAGCATCCGCTCCGCGCTCTCGCTGCGCTCGCTCGGCGCCAGCAACCACAGATCGCCGCACCGGCCCGCGGCGCAGAAGTCGACGGCCTACGGCAGTGTGCCCGGCAGCTTCGCGCAGCACGGGTCCGACAGCATGCGCGGCTTTGTGCAGATGAGCGACGAGGGCGGCGCCGCGACGCCCCCAGTCCCCGTGCCGATTGCCGCGAGGGGCGAGATCGGGACCGAGAATCGGATTATGGCGGCGTAGGCTAGGAGAAGAATGGGTTCGGGGTGTTGGTCGGGAGTGCGCAGGGGCTTGGGAAGGGGGATGGGATTTTGGTGCAGAAGGAGTTTGGGCCTGATCCAAATTGGGTGGAGTCGCTTTAGGGGGGCTGCATTGAGTGTGGGTAGGGCTGGTCAGGTATCTGGGTTCGGTATCTGGGCTGGGTGTTTGGGCTAGGTATCTAGGTTAGGTATTTAAGCTAGGTATTTAAGCCAATTATTTTAGGTTGGATATTTTGTGCCAGTTAAGTTGGGAGACAAGGGTTATTCAATGGTGGAGTTGGGCAGAGATTCAACTAACTTTAGGAGAAAAAAGCGTCGAGATATATCTGTAACAGTACGATGACACGGCCGCATTCATCTGTACACCGAATTCACAGTCCCATAGATTACAATTTCATATCCAAAATATATAAGCGAAAAAAATGGGAAATGTACAATTTCTTACAAACCCCTGAAGCCCACTTACAGCCTCCTCCAGCCTTCTCCAATCTACAACACCCTATCCCACAGCCCCTCCAACTCATCCACCTCCTCTACCGCAGCCTTAGCCGTACTCTTAGCCGTACTCTTAGCCATACTATTAGCCATATTCTTAGCCGCACCACCAACCGCACCCCCGGCCGCAGCCCCAACCCAACTCTCCACCCCCGCAACCCCCGCCACCCCGCCCCAAACCCCCATCCCCACACCCATCCTCTCAGCAGCCAAATAAGTACACCACGCAATCCCCTCCCTCTTCCTCCTCCTCTCGCCTTCCCCCTGCCCCTCCTTGCTCTCCAAAACATCACAGCCCACCCCCACGCCCCCCTCCTTCAAAACCTCCAACTCCACCAACTCCACCCCCTGCTTCCGCGCCCTCAGCCCCACAAACAGCTCGTACGCGTCCTCATCACCCACTCTCTCACCTCCCGCCCGCACCCACAGCGTCAAGTGCCGCAGCGCGCGCAGCGCGGCGAGGGCGTCGAGGGTGGCGTTGGGCCAAGCGGCGGGGGCGGCGGGGCGGGGGAGGGCGAGGTCGAGGGACAGGGTGTGCAGGTGCGGGGTGGCGGCGGCGAGGGCGGCGATGTCGGCGGGGGTGAAGGTGGCGTTGGGGAGGGGATGGCGGAGGGAGAGGGTGTGCAGGGTGGGTTTGAGGAGGGGGAGGACGTTGGTTGTGAAGGCTGAGGGGGTGAGGACGTTGGTGAGGGAGAGGGTTGTGAGGTTTGAGATGGGGGGTGGTGGGGGTGGGACTGGGGCTGGGGGGACGGAGGTGGAGTTTGTCGAGTTTGTCGAGGCGATGGAGCTGGTCGAGGTGGTGGAATTGGTGCTGGGGTCGGTGGCGTTGGCGGTGGAGTCGGCGGTGGAATCGGCGGGAGTGGTGGGAGTGGTGGGAGCGGTGCTGGTGTCGGTGGAGCTTGTCGAAGTGACGATTGAGCCTGTCCGCCGCTCTTCCCCCTCTCCACCCCACCCCACAGCTCCTATGAACCGCACCACCATCTCCTCCCTCCACCACACCTCCTCGCTCTCCCAGTACATCGGCCGCGCCGCGCCACCCACATGCACCACGCTCAACTCCCGCACGCCCCGCAACCTCCCCGGCTGGCTCATCCGCTTCAGAAACCCCGGCCCGGGATCCCGCACCTCCAGCACCTCCAACACGCTCCAATCCATAACCTGCAACCAGCGGTCCAAATTCCTCGCCAAATACCTCTCTGGCGCCGGCCCCGGCGGCATCTCCGCAAAAACCTGCCTCGACGGGCCCCTCCCCAGCAGCAAATCCATCCACGTGTGCTCCCAATGCCAGCTGCGATCGTACCCCGCGGCCCGGCGGTCCTCCCTCCACTTCCAATAGTCGTCGAAGTCGTAGCCCGCGATTTTCAGCGAGGTGAGCGGGGAGAAGCGTGTCTGCGGCGCGAACTCGAAGTTCCAGGGCCCGTCGTCGACGGCGTCGCTGGCGGGGTCGCGCGCGATGCGGAGGTCGAGGGATGAGATGTTGGCGCAGGAGGACAGGGCGTGGTAGACGCTCGACAGGCGGCGGAAGGCCTTGCGGGGCAGCGGCGGTAGGCCGAGCTGTGTGATGGCGTCGTCGTCGTCGTAGAGCGGGTACTCGATTTCGGCTTGCAGGTGGGCGGGACAGGTTTCGGTGCCATCGGGAGACGGCTGGGAGGCCCTAGTGAGGGCGGAGAGGACGCTCAGTGGGATTAAGAGGGTTGCGAGGCCCTTCATGGCTGGTCATGTCAAGGGACTTGGGGTTGAACATGAGGTTGAGCATGGTGCGGTGTGGGTCTGTGTGGACTTATGTTTTGTCTTGTTGCCTGTGGCGACTGGGTGCTGCACGCTGTCGTGGCGGGAGGTTGGTGGGAAGATCATTGAGGCTCGTGGTGGGCAATTGGAACCAATTTTCAGGGAAGTCGGACTTTATAAGCTGTTATTTAGGGCAGCGCAGTTTGTTATAGGGAGGGTCTCTCGAAACTTTGGAGTTGTTGAAGATAAATTATTTGGAAGTTATGCAACCTTTGTATTATAACATGCATCTTGCATCCGAAGATAATCCGACGTTTGACCAAGTAACATCCCTGCTCCGATGCAGCTTGCCTCTCAGTGTATCTGCCACCACTTGAAAGACATCCTCCCTATCCTAAAGTTCCCACTCGACAAGCCCTATGGTTTCATAATTCGCCGTATGCTCCTCTAGTACGGCGAAGCTATCCTGGCTCGCAAATTCTCCTACTTCAAATTATCTTATTAGGAGAGGAAGATGAATTCAGCAGAATTCAGCCCTGTTATTAAGCGCTGCTTTGGCGAAGCCAGGTTCGAAAGGTTGGATGGGACAATGTGTCACTACAACACCCATAGAATACCGTGAATGGATCTGTGTCTATGAGTTAAGATGTTGTTAATCATCCATTAGAGAGTAGGCCGATGGTTCGGAATTATCAGTCATTGGGAGAACAGACTGCGGTTGACATGTGGGCTATAATGAGTAGAGCTTAGAGCCGAGGGCTTGCTATCGCTCCACTGTAATGATGGCATCGGTATGTGCAAGCGGGAGACTACTGATTCAGAACATCAGCTGAAGCATGAGAGGGAGGATGCCTGTCTGGTTGGAGACACCCAGAGAAAAGCATACCTGATTCGGCACAGCCGGTGTAGTATGCAGTACAGGGCATGTCGGCAAATCTTCCGTAGTTAACAAGTCACTACCAGTCACGCGCGGCCACATTAGCCGAATCTTTCGCTCCACCAAGAGACAGCAGATGAAGGTCGTCTTGATCCTCCTTAAAACTAGGAGTCCAAGAATAAAAAAAAATCAAGGTAGGGCCTCGATACTTCACTTAGGAATGTTTTAGGTAAAGGTTTCCGACTTCATGTATATTCGAGCAGTTCACACTCTTTCCAGCTGGAGGAAGTTATACCAACCTCTCCGTGAAGGACAAAATGCTCCGGGAAGTATTGTCAACCAGATGATTATTGGTCATTCTTATCGGTGATTTGTAACGCCCATCACTTGGGGATGGATCTGGCCGTGAGGGTCACCAAGACAGGTGACCAGCTTGAAACTTCCAGAGAGGTACAGGTACCGGAGGAAGCGGGATCAGCGGGTTACTTTTTAGTACTAGGGTCAGACCAAGCGGAGGAGAAACGAAGCGCCCGCTCGTCATTCTGCCCGTGTTCGTTTCGCTCTCAGTGGGTGTCAGGAAGCCATCTTGAGGGAAGGAATTGGCTCAGGTCGAGTTATCCCCGGGAGAAGGAAATCCTTATGGGCCTCTCGGTGTTTCAGGAAATGGCCATCGCAAAAAAATCCCGTTCTAGCTGGTAAAATTCCAATTGCTCGTTCGCGTAACGATGTTGCCTCTTTAAATCATCATCTCGCTCCTCTCTCCATTTTCCACGATCTAGGAGGGGAAGATAGCGCTTATCATTACCTTTCTTGCTAGGACCTGGGTAAAGAACTGGTATCATAGTTAATCGGGTGGAGCCCCGCCTAGAGCATTTTACGGAAATAGACCCATAGGAGGTACCCCCGCATTTGAGCGGACGCGGAGCAAGTCGATATGAGATAGGTGTAGACGCGGAAGGTGGCGCGAGTGAAAGTGGCCTAGCGGGGGAGATATTTCTGGCAGGACTGTATGAGGAAAATGGTTCAACCGGGGTGTCCACTGAAGACTTTGGATGGTCGAAGTCAGCAGGCCGATAAAGGTGAGACACTTGCGGTTCCTCCCCGACAACGACAATTTGTGTCTTTCGATATGAATCCCATTTAGACATATCGAGACCTGCACGGAAATGTTTGGCAATATGAGATGCCCTGGTATCCCAATCGCTAAGAATAGCGCCACAAAATCCGCAGGTCCACTCTTGGTCGGAGGGTGGCGCTTCAGTTTTCCAGTCCAAAATCGTTTCTTCGGGAAGCAAGGCATTATGAACGTTCTTCAGGTGTTGGGTGAGATGGTCCCTCCTTTCAAAAGTCCTCTCCTTGGAATCAGTCTTGAGGCACTCCGCAATCCTGCTGCAAACCTCTGGATGCGTATCGACAGGGTTGGTGTCATTGCAAAAAGTACAAGTGACGACATCAGAGGAAAAACGAAAAGCATCCATAACGCCATTCGGCATACAAGTCCATTTTGCTCTCAAATGAGGGAGATGCTGGGTTTCTTCGTGTCTTTTCCATGTTTTGCTCGTGTACGGTTGGCGGCAAAATGTGCAGTAGAACCTTGGAGACGAGTCATCAGTCTCGTGGACGATTACTGCTTTCGTTAAGGAGGGAGGGTTGAATTTCCTTCTTCCTCGTCTTGGCGACCGGCTACGAATGGCATTACTATGTAGAGAAAAGGCAGAATTAGCACTCTCAGCAGATGACATGAACCTTGCATAGCGCGTTGAGTGATTGACAGGAGGAGCTGCTGGCAGTGGAAGAGGCTGTGCTCGAGGCTGTGCTGGAGGCGGTACTCGGCGCTGTACTCTAAAGAGCCCTGTGGACGGAAGTTGGAGAGTTTTAACAAGTGGAAGGTCTATCTTTTGGCCAAGGGGACTATCGTCATGAAGGCTGGGGGGTTTCGGGGTAAGAAAGCGTCCGTGTTTCTGTTGTCCGCTTGATAGATTTAGCGGGGATGGGAATCTGGGGCATGTCTCAGAATCGATTCCCGATCGCCATAGAGGAGATTCCGGAGAGGTCAATCTTATGATCTGCTCATTCTGGGGGGTTGCCTGCTCCTCTTCCATATTTTTAAGGGTTCTCTTTCCCGGTTGGCCCACATTGGCATCAACCTGTGGCACCTCACAGAGTTCTTCCAGGAGCTGAGGATTCCATTCCTTATGGACAGTTTCTTGGCTTGGCTCAACGCATTTTTGTATTTCTGGGCGTCCGATTTCACCACGACCAGCATTTATAGCCTGATATTGCGGATCCATACAAGCATGTTGGATATCATCTTTAGACGCAGTTTGTTCCATCGCCGCAAGAAAGGTCTCTAGAGGACTTGATTGCACTGGCTGACGGGTCCGCCGGTTAGTGAACCATCTATTTATTTGAACCTCTGTCAGACCTGTCGATCTGATGAGGTGTTCCTTCGCCTCTTTGTCGGGGTAAGGATAATCTCGATGACAGTCGAGCCATTCTTCCAAAGAATTTATTTGTTGGAGAGAGAATTTTGGCCGGTGCTGACGTCGATTCCGCAGATTGCGTGGTAGCTGAGAGCGGCTTAATGGGCTCGGCGCTGATCGGGGAGTCAATATATCCGAGTCGACGAGCTCCGAGTCCAATGGACCGTTCTGAAGATTCGCCGAGGAAGGTTCTACACTTTCTCCATTACCACCAAAGTCAAAATTTGCCGAAGCAGCATCGAGAATGTCTTGTCTCAATAGCGTAAAGATATTTTCAGTCCCCTGATTGGCGTCGGTTTCTTCAAAAGTGTCCGGTTGATTGGATAGACCCTTCTTTACCGTCAGCCTCTCACTATATGCAGTGCCCAATCGTGAACTAACCGTGGCTTCGGCATTCGCTAGGTCATGAACGGACCGAATATTAACCTCAGGATGGCAAGAGGTATCAATGTAGTTTATTCGGTTTTTTGAACCCTGGCCATCACTAACTTCCCCTCCGAATAAGTTGTCAAGCTCCGCAGAAAACTGGCTGTCATCGGCAAGACTGAACAAGATCGGATCGAAAAATTCCGGGTTTCTAAAGTGCTCACCAGCCATAGTTGCGCTTTCGAGGTTAAGTGGCTGCCAGTATGGAGAAAGAGGTTCAAAAAGAGTCTAGAAGACGAAATTCGTCAGTGGTAAGCCAGCCACGGCTATCCGCTAAACTAATTAATGTCCTCCGGAGACGGGAAGGAGCCATGGTTAGAACGGATGTCCTTGTGCTTTGTATCTCCGTATTCCAAAGGCGCTCTGTTGAGATTGAAGGCGACGCGCAATCGGTAAGTCAACCAATAAAGGCGTTGGTAGACTGATCCCCCTAATTGACATGCGGATACTCCCCAATTGATACCTGGACACCCCTCTTGATTTAGTTTAAATCCTTCCTGATGGAGTTTAAATCCTTCCTAGTTAAGTTAGTACGTTTTTCTCATTTGCTTCGCATCACGAAAACCAAAATATTAAAATGTAGCTTTTGTGCTGCTGCCTTAACCTCCGACACCCACGCCACGCGTGGTATGGGTGCGCGACAGTTGCGCACTGGTGCAGATGCAAACAAGTCAAATGCACATGACGTTTTAACCAAATGTAGTAGGAACTAAGCCAGATCAAGAGCTTCAAGAATTTACTATTGATTGATCTGGTCGTCAAAGGCTCCAGGTGAGTGGAATTTAATCGCGCTGTTGCCTATATAACCCAATTGGCCGGCTTTCCGAATAGGTAAACACGAAGTTTAAGTCTGTGTGTGCTTAACGTCGAATATCAGCCTCTATTCTTTTAGTTCGTCTTTATCCCTTGACCCGTCGGCGTGCGTCCAACGTTATCGATAAGGATCTAGCCAATAAGAAGCTCTTGTTCAACCTGATTCTCACGCGTTCCTGTCTGTGCGGCCTTGGCGTTGGACGCAGACGGGTCAAGGGATACTTCTAGATATGACGTCACGAAATGAAAGGGCGACACCGTTTGTGAGTTCGGTTAACAGCAAGGCAGAAATTGCGAATCAGGCCTGTACCATTAAAACACAACCAAAATTAATTAAGGAAAGTCGTGAATATAATAGTAGTGACCTTACTTTAGCACTCTATAATATGGATGACAATTCAGATTTAATGGGTGTAGCGAGACCTAACTCACAAACCTCACCCGGGTGGCGGTACATAGCACAGAATAACTGAAATACTGCCACTTTCAACTACAAGCGGCGCGTGTTTATTCTAAACAAACACACTAAATATAATACAACACCAAGAGAGTTCCTTTTAGTTTAGGGTGATCTGTTACTCTACTCTTGTCTCTCCCATTTAATCAGCCCCCAATATCAATCCGCCCAAATTATCACCGAACGTCGAAAATCAGGTCTGCAATATGCGACACTGTCAGGAACGGATAAAAGATAGATACTTGTAGATAGTGGAAGTTCCATGCGAAAAGAGAGTATAATTACCAAGATTCATTGTTGATGTACAAGAAGGGGAACATAAAATCCCTTCCTTACGAACCCCAAACGGATCCTGAGTGAGGCTTGGTGAGCAGCTATATGATGTAAGTGCGTGAAGGAAGATGAACGTGAGCGTGAGTGAGCATTATCATCAGAGTCCGAGTATCGCATCACCTGACTTACATAGCCTACCTGGCAGTCATCCGAATCGGGCTCAGACAAGGATTTTGCGGATAGTCCAGCGACCCATGTCTAGGTAAGTGGCAAGCATTGATTATTTAGGACCAGAGATAAATCGAAGAAGCTTTGCAATTCTTCTAAACTTGCTATAAAACACGAAGTCAGCCACCGAGGGCGTACGGAGCTATTGACACCTTAACTCCAAAAACCATGCAAGTGGGTCCATCGCGAAAACAAAATCAAAACTTAAACAAAACACTAAACCATCCTCATGCTATATAGGTTTGCACAATCGAAAGTCCGCTCTATACTTCAACCATCCCACTGCATGCTCAGAACTAAGTCTACCATCTCTCTAACATTGTCAAAGGCCATTTTCGACCTCTCCATCTCCTCAAGGTTGTCTATATTCGTAATCTCCCACGCTGCGGAGATGAGGCCTTGGGAGGGCCCCATGCCTTCCTTGGCAATGACGACGGATTTAGGGAGTCAGATCCCAACTTGTTTAAAGACTGCAGCCGCACCTAAAGGCCAGCCAAGGAGCACTAAGGTGGTAGGACCATACCTATGAGTGGCAGGTTAGTTGGTGTAGAGGTTTGGATGGAAGTTGCTCGTTGGCTTACCACATGGCTGTCCGGCCGATTCTACTGGCGTAATAAGGAGTGTAGTGACGGCGCGGTGCCGAATTTGCTGAATGGCGGCCGTGTGGGTGAGACTCGGTAAGATACTTCGTTGCGCTACGCATAAAGCTGCGAATGGGTGTTGAGGAAGGCATATCGGAACTTTTATGCTGAAGCAGAACCGTTCGTTGCGATATATTGCAGATTCTCCGACTCAAGGATTATGTCTTAGGTCGTAGATGAGGCCGTTAAGTTGACTGAAGTTCGTGATTTTTTAGAGGATAGTACGTTGAAATCGTCGACTATTAATGCAAAAGTGGAGATACTGCTAGAGTGAAGACTGGAGATTGAATGGAGAGCTTAGACTAACAGATGCAAATGACTGCGGGAGATTCGTTGATGCTGAAAGAGATCCGAGGCAAGTGGATAGATTATATACCAGGATGAAAAGAGGGGGAAATAGAATGACAGATACACAGACGAAAAGTAGTCGGGTATCATGGCGCAAGCTGCATCACCTGAGGCCTTGTCTGGCCAGAGACATTATCATGCTGGGGCAATAGCAATTATGACATTTCCGGGATTCAGCGAGAGTCTTGATGACTGAAGCATTTGCAAGCTGAATGTCAGGAGAGCCAGGGTTGAGTGAGAAGCAATGACGGCTACCTGATTAGAATATACATGGACCTCTGTGGGGAAAACGGGCCGACATCTCATGCGTTTGTGGAGTGACCCGGCGCAGATGTTGCGGGGAGGTTGCGTGAAAATGGGGTGACTGTTTCGTAAGTCGCGTCGGAATCGCCCGACCTGAGTAAACAGGGACCATTATCAGGGGATCTGACCTAATCATCCTCAGCAATTACTTGGGATTTTGTTTTCGTAAATGGCATAGAGCTAGATTGGCTACCGTTGAAAGATTAATCTAGATGTTATCGGTCATTCTCTTTTACAGTCTTACTCTTGCAGCCTTATTCGTTTGCAGCCTTATTCTTTTACGAATTTACCCTTTTACAGCCTTAATTCTCCTGTAATCCTGTTCTTTCACAATCTTATTCTTTACGGCCTCATCCATTGTTACCTTTCCTTTCCAGCCCAGTCCTTTTATAACCTTATTCTTTTACAACGTTATTCCCTGCCGCGCTAGTCCAAAATCGTATCCATGAAAATCGTGGCAGAAAGGTGCTGCCAGGTCTAGCAAGCTTGAAGGAGCTACACACCCCAAAAGGAACATAAAAATTCTACGAAATTGCATTAATTGTGAGGGCATGATTCTAAAATTCCAAACGTGACATGATTAGTATCATACAATAAAGTTCACAAATACGCCGAAATTCAGCACCCAACGAACGTCTTCAAGCCTATCCTCACAATCCCCGAGCACTAGCTCACCAGCAGCTCCTACTCAGCCTTACCCCACCCGCTACTTCGCCTTCTCCACCTTCCACTCCGTCCGCCCCAATCTAATAATATCCCCCTGCTCCAAAACCCACACGCCTTCCTCCCTCTTCCCCTCCACACAATCCAACCCAGCCCTCACTGCCGCCCTAGCAATTACTTCCGCATCCTGCGCCCAACTATCCTTCAACACATTACTAACCTTCCCCAACGCCCTCGCAATGCCCCTAAACACTGCCTCGGCAGGCCGACTCTCACTCCGCGCTCCAACGATCAGGCCCGGGCGCAGGATAACCGTATGCGCGAACCCCAGCGCGCGCACCGCGTCCTCCGTCTCGCCCTTCATCTTCGAGTACGGCACCGCGGACTTCGAGCTCGCCGAGCCAGACGAGATGAGCACGTACGTCGTCGCGCCGGCGTCTTTGGCCGCCCTGGCGAGCGCGACGTTCAGCGTGTGGTCGATGGCGCGCTGAGCTTCCGGCCCGCCGGCCGCGGCGCGCGTGGTGCCGAGGGCGGAGAGGAAGAGCGGGGCGGGCGGGGCGGTTGGGTAGAGGCTTGGCCAGGTGGCGGTGTCGGTGGATTGGAGGGCGTGCAGTTTGTTGCTGGAGGTCGAGTTCGGGAGATCGCGCCGGGTGTAGGCGTGTACGGTGGTGATGGACGGGTGGGCGAGGAGCGTTTTGAGGATTTCGGAGCCCTGGGGTAGTTAGTGGGGGAGCATTGGGGATGGGTGGAAGGACGAGAGGAGGAGGGAGGCGTACAACGAGGCCGGTGCTGCCGGCGAGAGCTGCGGATGTCATTGTTGTAGTGAACTGTGTGAAATTGATGGTCGATTCAATGGAGAAGCTGGAGAGTCAATAGTTCGGCAGCCGTGAGTATTTGTACGGTAGTGTACGTGGAGATATGCTGCCTAAATTACCTTAGATGGTTGTTGGTGTTAGTGATTATTTCGTCCGTCAGAGATGGGAATTCTGGTAGCTGTTGGATCATGCATCATGCATGACTGCCGTTTTGAGGATAGTCTGAGCTTGGCCCGCCCGATGACCGCCCTCATCATTGTTCTCTGCATGATCGCAGCACTAGCTGGACGTTGTTGTTCCACAGAGGGCAGGATGAATTCTGGTCCGCGAAAGCGATGGTGTCCGCTGAGTTTGCACGGCGAGAAAGATGGAATTGGTAAGCTCACGTGAGGATTGGTGGCTCTTGGCATCTTAGACGTTGGCGGATAGTTTGTAACGAAAACTCCCCTCACTAAGATCCTGGACGATATGTCGCGGACCTTGGGGGTTCGTGCGTAACCCGTGGTTAACCCGATACCTAACTATATTTGTGCGAAACCACTTACCTCAGAAGCTCAGACTAAGAAATCGATTGCGCTGGCGCGCTAATCTCCTTCGGATATTTGATCGATTTCTTGGTCTGAGGCACTTTGGCGAGATTTGTATGGAAACATAAGCACTTTTAGTAAGGAAAACTCACAAACCCCAACAAAATTAATCAACATCCCCACAACATATTTTAAGGTAAAAATTATATTAAATTACTCAGGAGATTGAGCTCTATAGATTATGAGATTTTAGGCTTTTTATATTTTTATATGGGCCCGTACGGGCCTATACAAAAAGTGCTTATTGTGACGGCGCTAGGGCACCGCCCCTGCGACGTCTACATGCAGCCTAGTTAGGGGCTCGCTTGGAGACTTGGCTCGTGTATATAGACGCGTCCTTTCCTCAACCTCCTGCTCCTTAGCTTAGTATCTTCGTAATACAGCATTCTACAAGCTTCGGTTCAGAGGCATTTGTACGAGCCGTGACATTATACTAAGCTCACCCACCCAGGGGGGACTTCATTCGTTTTGAAGCTCCCTCTTTACCTCGCCTGGGAAGGCCTGGATAATCTCCCACCCCCGTTCCGTAGGTCCTCGAGGACTCGCGTCAAACACCCCTAGCTACGCGTCGTCGATGCGTTAAGTCGCTACTATTGAGTTACTAGGAGCCGGTACTTAAGCAGCTAGAAGGTCTCCTATAGTTGCGATTAAATGCCAACTTTAATGGCCAAGGACACGTGCCTAGGAAGGCTTAGAATATCTTACCCCTCCAACCTTTTTAACTGATATGGAGTTATACAAGCTGCAGAGACGACCCCGGTTAAGACTTAGCCTAGTACTATAGAGAACGATATAGTGATCCTATTACTAAGCCCAGCACTAATCCCGCAGTGACGGCCAAGACGAGCTGACTTATAACCCGCGCCATACCATTGGGCGGTAGGTGCATATTGTCCGCGAAGTCCTTTAATATACATTAGGTTTAGGCCGACGGCCAAGATAAGCTGACTTATAACCCGTGCCGTGCCATTAGGCGGTAGGTGCATATTGTCCACGAAGTCCTCTAGAACGAATCCTACCCGTTATCCTCTGGCTACTACGCTGCAATAACTACCCTAATTAATACTGAGCTGTATAAGGAGAGACGAAATTAATTAGGAAGGACCTAACGCTGGCACCGTACTACTACCCTAAACCCCTAAACTCGATTACCGACTATGCCAATACGCCTATAGTTTAACTGACCGAACGATTGCGCCGATACGCCTGCAATCCGAATGCAATTCGAATGCGGCCCAAACGTGATTCAAAAGCAAACCTAATAACCTGTTGCGCCGATATGCCTATAACACGACTCTCCGACCTATCTATAAACGCCTTATAGACACCCATTAAGTTCTTATTAACAACCACCGTATGTAATCAACCCAAACCTTACTATCGACCTAGGTAGTCCCTCGATCTTACGGCCGAATACATCTGCATCCTACGTATAGGGGTACTAGGAACCTAGGGGAGAATTTAAGTGATTTATAGCACTCTTAATTAGGAGAACAGATTAGGAGAATCATTCCGATTTATAGCACTCTCTAACAGCTCTATAGATAAGCCTATTTATTTCTACAACCTTCTACAAATAAGATAGCCTACCGTTATAAAAGTATATCTTACCAATCGTTAACAAGAATCAAAATATTAACACGTACGCCTTAGTACATACGCTCTTAATACCATTCGTTAACTACCCTTAAACTACCTACTACTTAACGGCAGTCCTCCTTAAACGATAATATGCGAATCTGCTCTCTAATAGCATCTCGTTAAATTAAACGCTATATAACAGCTTACCCTTATATAACTATACTCGAATATCAAAGCGCACTCTTTCTTTGATACCTTTAACCCTCTAACAAGAATTAAAATATCAACACGTACCCTCTTAATACCTCTTTCGATACCTCTAACAACGATTTAATATGCTAAGTCACAATAGCATTCCTATAAGTTCTCAATCGATCCTAGATATCTACTACTTACAGCAATATCCTTAATCAAATCTAAGTATTCGAATACGCCTGTCAACTCTACAGCGTACCTTTAAATAACCGACAACGTCTTAAACTACCTACCAATCGACAGTAGACCTTAAGAAACCAACAGACGGATTATGCCGTTACGCCTACGATTTGAATACGAACCTAACTAACCGTCATGCCGATATGCCTGCGACACGAACTATGACTTTAACAACGACCGTATAAGTTTATTGACGATTAACTGCCTCCCTAACCAATTTGATCGTCTTCTTCTCTACCTATAGTAATCCTTTTTAACTAATACTAAGCTACGCATACTAAGGAACGACTATAGTTAATACTAAGTTATATAAGCTTTACCTTAAGCATTTATACACTCCGATAACGAGGTTAATACTAAGCTATATAAGCTTTAATAACGAAATTAATTTAGACGAACTAGATAATAATCGCGCCGTTACGCCTGCGATCTAAATGCGATTTGCACACAATTCAAATACAAACCGATTAACTAATCGTGCCGTTATACCTGCGATTAATTGACCAATAATAGCACCGATACGCCTACTATCTACCATTAGACGCTAGTACCGTACTACTACTAAATAGACAAGAGCTCGTGCCAATACGCATATAAGCTATATTTCTTTTTTCTATGGCTCAGGGCGCGCCATATTAAAGGAGGGGGTAGTAGAGCTTAGACAAGCTCTCGCGCCGATATAACCGCCTACGACCTAAACAGATAATAACTATACCGCTGCGCCTATAGTCGACCGAACGATTATACTGTTACGCCAGCAATTCATTAACCAATAATAGCGCCGATATGCCTGCTATCTTAACCTAATAACGACTGTACTGCTACGCCTATAGTCTAACTAACAGACCGATTATGCTGATACGCCTACAATCTACTAACTAACTAATAGACCGAACTCTACGTCCGACCACTATTACCACCCGACGCTTGCACCGTACTGCTATTATAATAGACCTCCGCTGCTCTGCCTGCAGCCGATTAACCCTCGCTGCTTTGCCCGCAGCTAATTAACTACTTGCTGCCCTGCCTGCAGCCAACTAACTTCTACTGCTCCGCTTATAGTACTACACTTGACCTCTACTGCTTCGCCTGCAGCTAAACTAATACCTTGCTATATACTGTAGCCAACCGACACCCGCTGCTCCGCCTATAGCTAAATAAATAAACCCTTGCTGCTCTGCCTACAGCTAATCCCGATCCGACCATCGCTGCTCTGCCTATAGCACTACAACTGACTTCTACTGCCCTGCCTACAGTAATAACTGTATACAAGGTAGAGCTTTGCTCCCTGGAATACGGCCCGTCGCTAGCACCGTACTGCTATAAACCCGACAAGACATCGCGCCGATACGCCTGCGATATCGATTACTATTGTGCTGGTAAGCCTGCGACCTAAATACGACTAGGTAGAGCTTTGCTCCCTAGTATACGACCCCGTTGCTGGCATTATACTGCCACCCGAACGACCTGTTGCTTGCACCGTACTGCTACTAAACCGACAAGAACTCGTGCCGATATGCATGCGAGTAACTCCCTAACCCTCCCACCCTTATTAAACCTTCACGCCTACTTTTTTTTAAGAGGGGGACTAGGGGGGCTTTTTTTTATGGCTCGGGGCGCGCCATAACAAAAGGGGGGAGAGTATAGCTAGGAGGCACCGGAGTTCTAGGAGGAGGGAGGAGGAACGACGACCAACGGAGGGCTTCTAGCGATATACCTCGCAGTAGCAGGAGCTGCAGGACGGCTGCCTGCCCTACGTCAACTAGGTATAGTGATATACCTCGCAGCAGCAGGAGCTGCAGGACTGCTGCAAGTCCTATGTTAACCAGCATCGCGATCAAGCGCCAGATGCTGGATTTTTTTTTCTTTTCTTTCTCTTCTTTCCTTTCTACGAGGGGGTAAAGCCTAAGGGCAGGCTTTTTTGGAAGGGGGGGGTGATGTGACGGCGCTAGGGCACCGCCCCTGCGACGTCTATATGCAGCCTAGTCAGGGGCTCGCTTGGAGACTTGGCTCGTGTATATAGACGCGTCCTTTCCTCAACCTCCTGCTCCTTAGCTTAGTATCTTCGTAATACAGCATTCTACAAGCTTCGGTTTAGAGGCATTTGTACGAGCCGTGACACTTATGCTTTTAATAACAGGAATTTTAACTTTAACGAAATTAATCTCAGATTCGGGAGGGGATAATGCAATTTAAAGCCCTTTNATGTATAAAGTAGCGCCCTAAAATTTATNTATTAACTTTTNGAGACTTTATTTTATTATGTCGTGGAGGAAATCCCCTTATAAAATTGCCAAAACTAAGATTTTTGCTTATGCTTTTAACAAAACTCGCCAAACGCTCTCAGACGTGATTTTGGTGGATGTTAGTTAACTTGTTAACGGGCCGAAGGAACATCCGCTCCAATCAAATTCACGTCTGAGCTCGCTGAGGTAACGAAACCACCGTAATTACGTGTGAGGCTGTTTTCCAACATTTGTAGACCGCGTCAACATATTTTATAATTTTCCCTCTATTCACGGTTGAATTGCTTAACTATAACGGCTTAAAATACTACCAAAAGTTGATCGATTAGAGAGACGACCCGATATTTTATAAATATTGGGTTAAAATTGGTCTATAATGGCCTAAAGTTAAAATTAAAATTAATTTAGTTAAAAATCCCGTTTTTAAGCGTAGCAACATTACCTATAATATTGCCTATAATATTACAATAAGCATACGTATAAGAGCCAAAAATTGACCGTTAATAGATCTAGCTCCTATAATTATTTTAAGCCTATATGCAGCCCTAGACCTTACGTGGGTGGCTTTAACAATTTCATTAAAGATTATATACAGCTCCCATACAAATTTAGACGATGCGCTTAATAAAATCAGCGAAAGTCCCTCAGACCATAGAATCAACTTTTTGACAAAAAAGGTTAGCGATATCCGCATGCGGATATACGGATGTCCGCTAATTGATTCTACGGTCTGACTTTGCTGAGCTAACTCAATAAACACTTCCTCCCGATCCTCTACACTACGCCAAGATCGCGATATACGCACTGCCTTTACCGCGTCTGCCTCATAAACTGCCTCCGAGCCGCGCGAACGAGCTTATACTACAATTAATTGATAGTAGAGGAGCTTGGTTGGCAATATACTGCTGCTGGGCGAAGCCACAGCGGATTTTCTGTAGAACTTCAAATTCTATACTGTCTTAGCAAGCAATTAACAAGCAAGCAAGCAAGCAGAGGGGTGTTCTGCCTGCTTGCTTGCTTGCTTATTAGCAAGTCTGCCCGTATCTGGTTCAAAGTTGCACTGTCCAAAGCTACTCTCTCTGATATATCTCTTTCTACCAATAAAACTCTAAATCCAGTACTTCTACCACCACATTGAGCACAAAACTCAGTCTGCATCTACGTTCATTTCTTCTCCTCGTTTTCCTCGGCCACATTAGTTGTCGGAGAAACTTCTTTAATCTCTAGTACAATCGGTCGAAAGCTAGATTTGGTGGAAGACGCTCCATAATTTAGTAACGGCCGGCTTCCATCCATTGAAGATCTTGCTGAGGTTTGTTGACGTAACATCTTCGCATCTGGAGGTAGACTTTGCTCCCGAGAGCGGGCTGCGATATGTTGTCTGCTAATGATACAACGAGCTCAAGCCCATTGTGTGACCCAATGGAGCTAGGAGCCCGCTTGAGATTATGCTCGTCGTTATGGCCGTCATGACCGTAATCATTCTCTTCATGAAAGAGAGCGGAGGGCGTCCTCATTGGGATCTGCTCCTGGAGAATTAGCCAGATATTGAAGTTCTGCCAATATAGACTCGAGCAAGCCCAGGAGGCCGCAATCCAGCGCCTGCTTTCTCCAATTCTGTTTCGCTATAACCGAAAGTTGCGGTGCGGAAGTAGTCCCTGTCTTTAGCTCTCTTCTCATCAATCATATCCTCATGCACCGAAACTTTAGCGGCATGAATCATCCAATCCATCTTGCCATCTGGAATAAACACCTGATCAAGCTCCGAGTGATGCCGTCCCAGGAACCAAAAGTAACGCCCAGTCAGCCAGAGTGTCAAACAGCTCAGAACGGTAACCATGGTCAAGAAGATGACCGATAACTGCACTGTGTCCATCAAAATGCTGACGTTTCGTAACGTCGGGAACGCATAGATAGTATTGACTGATACCATGTATGCCTGGTAGAATCTTAAAAGTTCCTCAGGTGCGGGCATAGATACAGGGAGATCCTTGCTGGCATTATCTTCGAGCAAATAAGCCCAGTACGTCCAGTAAGCCATCGTGATGGCGTAAGTATCGTTCGTCTAGATCCAAGGAATCTCGTCCTCATCTACAACATCTGACTTCCGGGTGATGTTGCATTCTACTCTTGCGTAACTTGTGTTCCCAACCGGCCCGGTGGGTCGCCATATTGTTGCTGCTCCTTCGGTGGAATCGGCATAATCTGATGCGTGAAAGTTTTGTGCGTGAACTACGGAAATAGATATTTCCACTGTTTCATTATTTGTATTCATTCGATCATCTTTTTCTGGATCAGGTTCGATTAAGATGAAAAACAAAACATCCTGGAAAGGAGGATCCGGCGCTACTGATGAAGTTGTCCAGCTAGTGAAGTCGGCTTGCATCCTATAGTTGGACGTGTCGAGCCATTTCCGATCGTAAGTATCACGATATGCTGGGAAAGCGTTGATAGGATCGTAGAAGGTGTAGTTTCCAGGAGCTGTGACGTTGTGCAAGAGTGTAGCATCTGTGTAGTCGCATGTCATGCTCCAAGTTGGATTCCACTCGCTTGTGATGTAGGTCCAAGGTGCAGTTGAAGGTGGTAGGTAGTCAAGCATCTGAGTCTGTGGGAATCCGGCCTCATTCAAGCTCCTGATGGTGTCATTCCACAGTACATTGGCCTCGAGCAAATTGGCAATAGAACCATCGCCTTTGATTGTCTGTAGAACTTCAAGTTGACTCGCCTGTATGGTTCGGCTACTTTTGAGTGACACTTTGGCGATTGGTCCTGAGAACATGCAAGAAAGGGTTGTTGCGACAACCACGATGAATTGAACAAGCACGCCCCTGTTCTCTTTGGCAAGAAGCTGCCTGCGAAGCACTGTGACGGCATCCCACCCCTCACCAAGGCTCGAAAGAGTGACTAATGTAGAGAGGGGAACGTTAGAATTGTCGCGCAATACGCTCGCACTGCCTCGTTGCCACCAAAATCGAGAGAGTGACCAGATACCGACTGTACTCAGGACTGAAATAATGACATTGAGCGCTGCCTGCACGCTGCCTAGACTCCAACGCGTTGATAAACTGATCCAAGCAATCGTCATAGTTGAAAAATTATTGAAAAAGAATATCGGAATAGACAATTTCTAGAATCCCCAGAAAAAGTGAAAGATAGCTGATGCAAGTTGTTTAACTACCATGGCTGTTACTTGCCGTCTCTTAAATTTATAGATTTTCTAATAGAGTATAAATTTAGACCCCCAAGCAGAGCCCAAACATAGCCCCGGAAAGGCGAACAAAAAATGAATCTACCGATAACGGTCTAGTTTTCAGGTTGCCACAGGTCGAAAAAAACTTGGCCACATTGCTAACACTGCCACTTTTTACGGACAAGGCAGTGTTAGTGGCCTTCTACAGAGATCGTCAAATTTCACAAAAGCTCCTAGCCAAGAGGTAGAAATCCAGCTTATAGGATGGACCCTAGGGACCCGAGCCGACTTGGGACGGGGCGAAGCTTTGTGGAATCATCACACCATTACCTGCCTGGTCTGCACTACGATCATCCTAGACAACAGGTGCGAGGATCAACCTGATCTTTGCACTTTTTGGATCAACCCATTTGGAGCTTGTAGCCTGGATAGGTTTTTTATCGACCTACATGCAAATTTGAACGCACTGAAGAGTCCTCCTAAGCATGTCTACCCTTGTTTAGTGGAATTCTTTACCTGGAAGGCTCATGTGCAACCATCGAAGCAACCTTGAAGCATTTGATTGAGTTGCCTGTTTGTTCACAGGCCGCGAAACGTTGTACTGGATTGTATTTGAGAATGCTAAATGTTCCACAGCAATTGGGAGCACAAGCTATTGTCGTACAAATTTCTGGCCAGCTACGATCAAACTGTTGATACATCAGAAAAGTTTAATGATTTGATCGGGGCGATTGTAAATAGTTCTTTTGTTGAAGAAAAACCTGAGTGGACGTATCCTGGAAAACCTGTGAAAGGGATCAGCAGTAGATCCCCGGCGGGAGAAATCCACTTGAGCAATTTGTGTGGACTTTGCGGATTATCGTGACAATGCGGGAACAATCATGGTACGAGGAAAAAAGAGGCGGAGACGCTAGCAGATCAAGATGCCCTGGGCGAACGAAGGTCAAACCAAGTGGACCAATATTTACCTAGACTTATCATGGGGTGAGCTATCTGTAAAACGGGGTCCGCGTCACAATGCAGCATTCCGCAGGCGGTCTCTCACAAGTTTCCGTTAGGCCAGGGTAGTGCAGTTGCTCACTGCCTCATTCAATTTTCCGGTCAAGACACGGGTTGGATATACATTGAGACATGTCGCTAGATCTGTGCATTTATCCCCATGGTCCTGCTCAAAGTCAGCATTACCGTATCGCCCTTCAAATTGCGAATCTTACAAGTCCTCAACGAGGAAGGTTTGTGATGACGATTAACATGGCTACGTCGTTTCAAATGTGCTGACAGATGTGAATGAAACAGCTTACCAATCGAACATCAATCATCAAGCGACTGAAAATGCCCGAATCCACGAAGACACTCGAAGCTACGAAAGCAAAGGCGCAGCCGTGGAGGAAGGTGTGGCCTGCTCCTGATGCCTTGGAATCCTGCAACCTTAAGAATCCCTCCGGTGGTGGCGGCATCAATGGAGCATTTGCATACAATGATAAGGACGAGGGTATTGCTCCCAAAAAAGAAGCGATGTGAATGATAGAGACTGCGTAGTTGAATGGATTGGACACTGTTGCAAATTGTAAATTCGCTGTCATATAGTCCGTTTGAATGACACATTCATTTTCGAAATAACATTCTATGTGAAGAACACAAAAGCTCTCAATTCTATGCTCTCCCTGAGTGGAGCATTTTCATTCGCCTTTGGATTGTAGAAGCTTGTATGGGCAACACCTGGTAGCAAAGTCGTCAGAACACATCGGGGGACTACAAAGTCGTGTAAGTGGCACTCACCTCCACCTTCAAAGTCATTAAGATTAGAATCCGTTTGCCGGATCATAATCACCTCATCATCACCGAGATCCTTAATGTAGTACCATTTGTGCTTCAGACCGTAATAGAGCCTTTGGTTTTCGGTGTACCTATCACGATACACAGCATCCGCCGCAATGAGTTCCGATTTGCAATCTACAGTACGCCAGTCACAAAGCGCTAGCGGCCAATCGTTACCAGGCCCTTGGAAGGATTTCCAAAAGCTGTATATATGAGTCTCTGATTTCCTCTGGCAAATCTCTACGATAGCAGGGCACTCACTTCACCGTCAACACGCGCCGATACTGATTTGGTTCCTTCTTGAATGCTGCGCGAGCTGTTCGAGTAGTTGACTCTGGCGACCAGTCTAGGGCTTGGTGAGCATGCCATATTGACTGAACAGACCGAGAGACTCACCGATATGAACGACTCTAGCAGGCTGATAGAACTTGAGAGAATCTTCGCCCACTATAGGAAATTGCGGATGCCTTTTGCGAAGCTTGTAAAAAGGTTACTGCAGGAACTCAAACTACAGAGCCAAGTGTACGTACAGCATGTTCTATTATTTGCATCTCAGCTGCATCGGGGAATGCTTGCCATAGCAAGTTCTCAATGGCTGGGTAGTACACCTCCTTAACCGTCTTGTCGTTGCGAAACTCGGAAGCTGTCAACGCGCAATCAATTTTCGCCGACGTGAATCCGTACTCCTCGAAGCTTTGAGAATGTTGAAGAGGCCGGAAATTGTGAATCAGAATAGACCTAGGTTCAGTTGCCATATTTGTGCGTGGAATGATTCCTCCAGCATCGTACTTGAGATCGTACGGCTTCTCATATTCGTGCTTGGGATCTTTGAAGAGGTAGTCAACCTCTGTCTGGATAGTGTCCTCACCAACTTCAGCCCCTAGGGCTTTTCCAATGTGTTGCAGCACAATTGCAGTTGTAGCGGTCGTTTTCGTTGCTGTTGCCATGTTCGTGGGAATATTGTGATTTGATCCTAAAATGTGGTGGTGGAAAGGTTTAAGGAAGGAATCATGCACCTTTGACTGATCTGCGCAGCAGGATGCATTCAGGTCACGCGGATCCAATTAATAAGCTTTTAGACCATGCCTACGGTGTACCACAAGAACTACTGCATACAATGGTCCCATGCATAATTATGTCATACATTACTTCTCTCTCATGGAGACCTGCATCGCATGGAGATCTGCACCATCGCCCATTGATGCTGACCTGCCACCAACAAACCTCTGCTTAAAAGGGTCTGACCGATGCTGGTTATCTATTTTCCGACCACGTCTGTAAGTTCGCTTTTTGGACTGATGTATGGCTGCACCTTGTCCCTGATATTGGTTCTTTGCTCAAAAGCATACGCCAGACCAATGAGTTTTGCTTCAGTGAATTTCGCGCCGAGAAAGCTGATTCCAAACCTAGGGGAGGAAGGAAGTCAGAGAGGTGTCAAGTTTCAAGATGACAAACAACGTACGGAATATTTGGGGCCGATTCGACTAAACCCCAGGAGTTTTTCACGACAGGGACGCCGGCGGGATAAGAACCCAGGGGCACAGTCACAATCGGTGCACCCACGGTGGCAGCTGCGTCAGACGCAAAGTTTGCTGGCAAGATAACTGCATCAAGACTATCGCGTTTTAGAGCGCCAAGCAAACCTCCATCACTGCCGTAATAAAAGTTTTGTTGGTAGGCAGGCCAGAAGCGAGGATCCGTGTTGTTCCAGTTCTGCAAGGCTTGGTCCCATACCCCAGTGTCTCTGGTGGGGTAGTCCTCCAGCGGGAATGATTGAGTGAAGTCGCGCAGCTTAGCCAGAGATGTGATGTTGTTTGGGTTATAGGTTAGAGTCTGCAAATAGCTGTGTAAGTTGACCACGAAATCGGCATTGAGAATTACTGCTGGTAGTTTCGAATTCTGATATTCGACAGCCGCGGTGAAATTGGTGTTGACAATAGTGGCACCTGCAGCTGTCAGAACTTCTAAAGCTTGCCCGAAAACTTCAACCATCGGCCCGGTAGTGTTGTCGGAATTCAGTGATATAAGTTCACGAGGAATGCCAAGTCGAGTTCCAGAAAGTGCCGAAAGATTGCAGGCGGCGATGTAATCTGGTATAATTCCGTCCGGAATAGCAAAAGTGTAATTGTCTCGCGAATCTACGCCTGCAATTGCTTGTAGAATGTGGGCAGCGTCCTTGACCGTTCTCGCCATAGGTCCAACTGTGTCTTGATGCTCGCTGACTGGAATTATTAAATGCCTAGACGTTAGTCCGACGGCTGAGAAATTATTAGTCGTAGAATACCCAGGGCCTTAATAGATGATTGAGCTTACTTGGCTTGATTCCGACTAAGTTGTTAAAAGATGAAGGGCCCGTGATAGAACCATCGGTCTCAGTTCCTAAACAGGCTAAAGCCAGACCAAGACTGCAAGTACATTAGATATGTTCTCCAGTTCCAAGCTGTTTACCTACGCAGATGCTACGCCACTTCCGCTTGAACTTCCCCATGGCTCCTCTTTCGGAAAGTAGGGGCCATAAACTTGACCTCCATACGCAGACCAACCATTGCTGGAGTTGAGAGATCTCCAGTTTGCCCACTGACTCAGGTTCGTTTTTCCGAGGAGGACTGCTCCTGCAACTCGAAGCTTTTGGACGACTGTGGCATCTCTGGGTACTTTAGCCCCTAAGAGCGCCCAAGAACCAGCTGGTAAAGGTGAGAGGGTACACTGTCATACAGGAATTGACATTTACCAGTGTTATTCATTTTGTCGCTTGTGGCAATGTTATTTTTGATTAAGATAGGGATTCCATGAAGTGGGCTGATTCCGTAAGCCAACTGACACCCCTGCTTCGAAGCACTTCTTACCCGCGAATATGTCCTAATGAACGCTCAGCATCTAGTTGAGCTGCGATGGTCAGAGCATCTGGGTTTAGCTCAGTCACTGCGTGGAATGTGCCATTGACCTCAGCTATTCGATTGAAGTAGGCCTAGCACAGCTTGTCAGAAAGTTCTGAACGCTAATCGTCCTTGAGAAAATAAAGAGATAACGATGGCCAAGGGAGGTCTAAAAAATGTGAACGAGATAACGATGACCACAGCGTACCTGAACGAGATCGACACTAGTGAACTGCTTGCTAGCGAGACCTGCTGAGAGCGTACTGATGGTAGCATTTATCAGTTTTGGATATACTGTTGAACATCCCAATTAGTTGAATATCGGTAGGTACGAGAAGCATACTTGCCCGCTGACTTCGAGGGATTGAGTTCTATTCCCGCGCTAACTCCACTTATGAGCAGGAAAAGTAGCACTGGGAGGAGCACAAGAGTGCTGGTGCGTAGATCTCCTTGTTTCATTGTGTCTTGACGTCTTAGGGAAGTTGGGAGAAGCTGATAAGAGCTTGCAGTAGAGCGAAGTTGAAGTAATATATCTACATCGGGGAACCGCAGACGCTTGAAAATGGACGTGATGGAAGGAACGAATGAGTGCGTGCAAATCGTTCGTCCGATTGTTAGGGCCGGTGATGGAGGCGCATGAAGACGTTCGGCCGGTCAGGAGTAGCTGCAATGCAAGGTCGAAGCCGAGCACGAGCAGTTTCAGCAAGGAGTTCGCCCGGAAGATCACAAAAGTCGCGCTAGGATACGAAGGTCGCTGTCCTAAGTTCTTGCACCTTCCTAATTAGGAAAGTAGCATTAGTCGTTTGCAAAATGAACTGGAATCCTTGGCATGCAGATCTCCGATTTTTGCACCCAACCTCACCTGTAAAACCGTGAGTGTAACGGAACCTTGTAGCAAGTACTACGATGGGCTCGTTATTGGGCTAGGTGTGTAGGTGATGCCAATTAAAGTCAACAACGTAATAACAACTGGTGGAGTAGTTGCCTAACAGATTAACTCTAATTGTATTCTAATAATTACTACAAGGAACTATCTAGGTAGGGACTGTGGTCCTTTAAATACACGACCGTACTCCTAAGAAATCCTTTTTATACGTAATGTACGTGTTATACGTGTTATATATACGTTCCCTTTATACACTGCGTAAACTACTTATAATGTTATATAACCTTAGCTACCATTCCTCGTTATATAGCTCTATCGGCTCTATCTTAGACCGTGCCTAAATTAACTAACTAGCTTCTTTTAACTCTTCTCTAAGTAGTTACATTATTATACTTAAAGCGTCCGTAATACTATCCCCCTCCTTTTTATCTTTATTCTTAAAGATTTAAAATATCTTTAAGTTATTTACTAAAGGTATAATATCTATTTAATTAATTTGGTTAATATTGTTACTTATTATACCTAAAGCTCTTTCTTCCTTATAGGCGCAACGTTATGCTTATACTATTGCTACGATATTATCTCTTAGTAAGATTATACTGTCTTTATATTCTCGCTATTTAAAAGAGGGGTTAGTTTATATTATATTAGTAAACCTATCTTTACAATAACTGTCCTCTTACTTAGAGTGCACTAAAGTAAATATTTGTTCGTCCTATAATATTTACTTTATCTCTAATACTAAATATACGTAACCTATTATCCTTAATAGTTATCTAATTCCCTAATTAATTTATTTTAGAGTTTTATATTTAATCTGCTACTATACAGCTAGATAGTAAACTGTCTTAAGCCCTTATTAAGTTAAAATGTTCTTATAATATGGAGCAGAAGGCCCTTAAAGCCCATATTACGGCGTCCGCTTAGTTACTCCGTCTTAAAAAGGTTTATAAGAAGGTTTATTTTAAGGAGTAGAAACTTATAGAATAGGGTTTATAGGAACTTAGTAATAAAAGAATAGATTTTCTTTTAACCGAGAAGGAAATAGATCTAAGTAGTTTAGCAACTACTCCTCTTAGGTCCCCCTTAAGTAACTTATTTTTTAGTAATCCTTTTTTATTAATACTACCTAACCTAATTTCTCCTAATACTCCTATACCATTCTTATAGCGTTTTTTAAATTCTATAGTAGCTCCTAGGTAGTCTTAGTATAGCTTATCTACTTAACCTTATACTATATTTTATTATTAATGTCCTTATAACTAATAATCTTTAAAACTTATTATTTGTCTTCTTTCTATCCTCTATATGTGTCTACTTTATAAACTAGTAGCTTAATATTCCTATATACTAGCTCTAGTATTACAATATACTATATAGGGTAGATTTTTATTTTAGCTAGTAGGTTTAACTTAAACGTAACTAGTAAAATCCTTTATTTAATTTTAAAAAGTCCTAATTTAATATAGTCCAACTTCTTACTTAGTTATTAACTCTTAAAATTCTTATATAGTAGCCACACTTTATCTCCCTCCTTAAGATTTAGTCCTTTAGATCTCTTAGTATTATAGTACTTTTTTATTCTTTTCTATACTCTTTTTACTAATTCTATAAGGTCTGTATAAAGATTTATTAGTGTTTTTATTTTTTCTTTAGCTGTACTACTTATTTTCTTTACTTATTATGGTAATAATAATATTCTTAGCTTATATCCATAATTTGCCTTAAATAGTAATATGCCTATTCCTTCTTATGGTGTTATATTATATATAAACTATATAACTAGTAATAGTAATACTTAATTGTTTTATATATAATTAATATAGTATTTTAGATACTGTTCTAGTATCTAATTTAGTCTTTCCGTTTAACTATCTGTTTATAGATAATATACGGTAAAAGTTACTACTCTAACTCTTTATTCCGCTAAGAATACCTCCTAAAATACTGCTATAAATCTTAAATCTCTATCTAATATAATCTTATTTAGTACCCTATGTCTTATAAACACTTCTTTAATATAGATTTTAGCGATATCTTCTACTAATATTTCTTCTGTGTCTGCTATAAAGTATCCCTACTTTATAAGCTTATTTACTATTACTAAGATCGCGTTATAATCTTATCCGGTAATAGGATTTTTTAACTTTAGTAACTTAATAATAAAGTCCNATAATATNACNTCNTATAGTCTCTNTAGNNTTTTAATAGGTTATAGCCCTCNATANNGCTTATANCTTATTANTTTATTTCTNNAGNAATNTAGATATTCCTTTATAACTTTTTATGCTAAGCTTTAAATTCTATTAATAATATACTCCTCTTAGAGTTTTAATACTAAGCCCGCGGCTCTATTATATCCTTAAGTTAATCCTTTATAGAAATCTTTTATAAAGTATTCCGCTATACTTTTTAGGATATACTTCGCCTCTCTATACTTATATAGTATTTCCTTTCCTAAATGCTCTAACTATTCTTCTAGCTATGCCTTAAAGATCCTTTATGCCTAAAAGCTTTTTAGTAACTTATAAACTCTTTCTAGTTCCTCTTAAGTTACTATAATTTTTAGATAATTATACCTAATTAGTCCATATATATCTTTTTACAGTAAAGCCCCTAATAGCTTATTATTATTTTATAGTTTAGCCTTTTAGCTTAAAGTATCTGCTTGTATATTATCTGTACCCTTAGTATACTAAATCTTAAAATAGTATTCTGTAAGCATTTCTGCCCATTTAACCTATCTTTAGTTAAGTTTCTTTGTTATTAGGAATCCTATTAGGTTTTTATAATCTATTTTAACTATAAATAGTTTCTCTATATCTTATAAGAATGCTCTTAATTTCTTTAATACTATAACTATACCTAATAACTCCTTATTATAGATATTATAGTTTAACTCTAGTAGTATTATCTTCTAACTATAATATACTACTAGGTACTATCTATCTAGATATCTTTATATAAAGTATGCCCCTAGTATAAAGTTTAATATATTTATTTCTATAACTGTCTCTAGTTCTAGTTAATAAATCTTAAGAACTAGCTTCTAGGTAAATAACTCTTTAACTTTCTTAAATAATTTTTACTATTCTTTTCCTTATACCCATAGTTCTTCTTTCTTTATTAGTTGCGTAAATAGTTTAATATCCTTTAACTATTGCGTTATAAACCTTCTATAGTAATTGCAAAACCCTAGAAATAATCTTAGCTGCGTAATATTCTCTAGTTCTTACTAATTTACTATAGCCTTAATCTTTTTTAGATCTATACTAAGTTAGCCTAGTTTAATAATAAATTTAATAAAATTAGTCTTCCTAGTAAAGAACTTGTATTTCTTAATTACTACTAGCATCTATTCTTTTTATAGTCTTTTTAAGACCTATTTAACGTGTTCTCCGTATTCTTCTTTAGTTATTAAGTAAATAATAATATTGTTAAGATATGCTATAATAAATTTATCTAAGTATTCTCTTAATATATTATTAATACGCTTCTAGAACGTTGCTAGTATGTTTATAAGCCTAAATTATATAACTAATAGTTTATATAGTCCTTCCTTTAACCTAAAGGCTGCCTTTTATTTATCGCCTTTTTTAATCCTAATCTAATAGTACGCCTATCTTAGATCTATCTTTGTAAAGATTTATACGTTACCTATCCTATCTTAAATTTCGCTAATTAAGGGTAAAGGATACCTATCCTTTCTAATAATACTGTTTAACTATCTGTAGTTAATATATAGCCTTAGTTTGCTATTCTTCTTTAGTATAAATAGTACTAGATAACCCGCTAATAACTGCGATAGTTTAATATATCCCTTTTATAGGTTTTCTTAGATAAACTCTTTTAATACTCTACCTTCCTCTTTGGTAAGCTTATAGATTAGAAAGAATCTTAAACTTATTTTTAGTTTTAATTCTATCTTATAGTTCTATACTATATACTCTAACAGCTTTTTACTTTTTAGTAACTATAGTTTTTTACTATACTTATAGTATTTCTTTAGTATATAACTTAATCCTTTTTCCGTTTCTTTATAGGTTACCCCTATTTAGTACTATACTAACTTAGCTTACTATTGCATCTTATATTATTAAGTATTTCTAATATTAACCTAACCTATAATCTAATTAATCTTTAGATTGTATTCCTATAACTAAGGTATTCCTAATACTGCCTTATTATTCCCTAATAGTAATATATTAAAAAATATCTTAATTTATCTCCCTTTAATAGTTAACTAAATAGGTCCTATTTTAAGATTAATAATGCCTCCTCTATAGGCTATTAGATCTCCTAAAATTATTACTAATAGGTAAGGGTACTCCTTTTTTCTGTATGGTATCCCTATCCGTTTTACTACTGCTAGTAATATATAGTTTCTTATTACTCTACTATCTATTAGTGCTTTAAACTGTTAATCTTACTACTTAACTTATAAATTTAGATGTTATCCTTAAATTTTTTTAAGGGTTTAAGGCTTTATTATTAGTTCCCTCTAGTTTTATAAGCCTCTACTTTTCCTAACTATTAGCTGCTTAATCCCGTTTATACTTAGTTTACCTTTAGCTAATACTTAGTTCGCTTTTTATCTTTAATATACTATAGATATATATTCTTTAGGCATTTCTACTACTATTGTCCATCTAGGCATTTTTCCGTAAGAAACCTTTTTAGTTAAAGTGTTAAGTCCCCTTAGCTTTATACTTTTACTAAGTGCTAACTATATATATACTTAGCGTTTCTATATTTTGCCTTATCTAGTGCCTAATATATCCTTACTAGGTACTTCCGGTTCTTATTTTTAGGTACTTTATATATATTATATATATTATCCATATATACGATCTATACCAATATATAATATACTTAGTATCTTAGGTTAACTCTTAGCTTATCTTTATCCTTAAGTTTAAACCTCTTCTATGTTAATCTAAGCGTTATAACTTTATTTATAGGTACTAAGATTTACCTCTCACTTCTTTAGTCTTTTAATTACTCCTCTAAATCTTTTAACGTTATAATTAAGGCTTCTTAAGGTTTTATCCGGCTATAGCTGTACGGTTTCCCTTTTATATATATATACCTATATAGACCCGCTGCATAGACCCTAACGGGAGCCGCAACAGCGTAATTAAATATCTTATCTTAATTAAGGCTTCTTTAATATAACTTATAGCCGTCTCCTAAAATAATTATATTATTAGTTTATATACCAACAATTATAAGAAACGTCAAAGATTAACGGAACTAGAGCTCTTACTGCACCCGGCCTAAAAAGACCAAAACTAACCAAAAGAACCCTGAAAAACACCCAGAGAATCCCCCTGAGATGCATGCATCGCAGGGGAGGCACACGTCGAACGACGGTGGCTCGCACTTGCGCGCAACCGCTAGAACTACGCCCAGCAATGGCCCTCTACAACAAAAACGGGCGAATACCATACTATAAAGCGGAAATACCTCTATTAAGAAGGCATCTAATAAAATATAAAGCCTATTAGACGCGTCTAGTATCTAGAATTATAGGGGAGTAACCGTTAGCTATAACAAACTAATATAGCTAGCAGAATAGCTCCGCTAGTTTAGCGAACCTTAGGCGCCCCTCCAGTAAACCCTTAATTAAATCCTCCAACGGCTAAGCAAAATTAAAAATAAGCATAATCCCTCCTTACCGGTGAACCGCACCTAGGCTACTATAGCTGCGCTTTTATAGCACAGGGAACCTATTCCCCTTAAGTTAATAACCGGGTATATAATTATAATATAACTAAACACAGAATAAGTAGAGGGGCTTAGGGGATAATTAGAAACAGAAGTCCTTATAAAGATATATAAAGAGGTCCATAACGCTATTATAGTCTAATACCTTAAGAGCGGAGACATTAGAGTTACCCTAAAGGACTAATAGGCAAAGGAATAAGCCGTAAGGGTAGGGGATAGGCTAGGAGAACGTATTGGCATAAAAGTACTTCGCGAGGATTACCTAGTTAAAGTCCTAGCGGTTCCTATAAGCCTTAGGGTAGAAAAGGGACGCTAGGCGGACAATACAGCAATTATATAGGAGATAGTAAGACAAACGGAACGCCTTATACTAGGACTTGAAATCACCCGAATCCAATAGCTTTAATAGGAAAATGCAAATTAAGCATATAATGAGAATAATAAGAGGATATAAGGGTCGCCAAAGACTTGCTAGGGAGACGCTGGACGAATGCATGGCTCCCTTATTGTTAGCATACATATACTAGGAATGCAAAAACTCCTTATCCAAAAAGGAATAATTATAAATGGCCTTATATATAATACAAGGCTCTATAACTATAGACTACGCCTAAAACGATGCTATTATTATATATAATAGGGACACACCTAATCTATATGCGCAGCACAGGTATACTACGGCCACTGTGCAGGCCCCTATAATATAAGACATTGCTTAAATTAAGACTAAATAAAATACGCGAACTGCCACTAAAGCACATATAAGGCGTAGGAGAGAGAAGACTATATTAAATACAGGAGACGGAAGGTAAGGGCTTAATAGCTACGGGAATAACTGTACGCTAGGTTATATAAATGGAAACAATAGGCGATAAGCTAGGGGGACGTAGGTGCTTTCCTAGCGTTTCCTACCTTTAATACTAGAGGGCTAGGCCAGCTATCCTAAGCCTTAACAGGCTAAAAGTGACGCCGCGTGACATTACCAAACCGATTAGGGATATAAGGGTCACAAGGGATATAAGGGAGAGGACGCCCCGTAGGAAGACCCCTATAGACAGTAACAGCAGGCTTAAGACCAGGATAATTAAGAATTAGACTTAATGTGGTAAATATAACATTTGCAGCCGACTTATAAAGGGTATATAGCCGACTAGTAAGAATAAGGGAAGAACCGGTAATAATAATAGATTTAGATATAGAAGCGCTAATAGGAACACAAAATACGGGAATAGAAAGCTCTATATAAAATGAGTAGTAACTAGGGTGTAGACATAAGAGATAGAAGCTCTAAATATCCTAGAGAAAGTAGAAATAGAAGAAGTAAGGAATAAAGGAGAGTCGAAGGACCCTTACCGGGGGTCCGCTACCTATTCATTATATAGTATAACTGCGGCAACACAAACCACCGCCTTGTAAGGCCCCTACTAGACAGTTTAGACCTAGAGAAACACCATATCCTTACTATATAAGAGCCGTATTATAATACCTTTATATAATTAACATACTGCCCCTAAGGATTTTAGCTCCTATATGAACCAAAAGCAGCTATATGTATATACTTTATAATTAGTAAGGCTATTAGCCTGTTCTTATAATTATGGCAGGTAGTTAACCTAGACATTATAGTTATAATAATCTAAATATATAGGGGACCGGTACAAATTATTAATGTATATAACCCTAGGGTCGAAGGGGTCCTATAAATAGAGAATATTATATCGGTAATAAGCTTACTGAAAACCAAAGGTATAGAGTCTATCCTATTAGGAGACATAAACCTCTACCACCCGCGGTAGGGGGGTATTTATATTGCTATAGACTAACAGTTAGAGTGCCTACTAAGAGCTATAGATATCTAGGGCCTTAAGCTAGCTACCCCCCTAGGAGCAATTATATAGTAATGAGGCACCGCTAGAAGTATAATTGACCTCATATTTATAGATAAAGGCCTATACTAGAGACTCGAAAGGTGTAACCCCGAAGAAGAATAGGCACTTACCCTAGACTATATCCCTATCCAGATATAGCTAGATCTAGATACTAAAGCGCAACTAAATAGAAAAAGATACGTAATAAGGAAGCTTAAGACAGATAGTTTCCTTAATGCAGTTAAATAACAACTCTAAGACCTAGAAGAAATCCACCTAATACTAAACGAGCGAGGCCTATTAACTACCCCTAAGGAAATCGACCGAAGACTAGAAAGGATCTAGGCAGCAATTAAAAATAGGCTAAAAGAGTACTGCCCGATCTTAAAACCGGGCCCCTACGCGCGATACGCATGGTTTATATAATGCGCAGTTCTGGTTGCTAGCTAACGATAAGTAAGAAGGAAATATACAAGTAGCTACAACCCTAAAGATAAGAGACGATATAAAGACACAAGAAACCAGCTAAAGAATACCCTAAAAAAAGAAGTAAGGAATAACTGGAGACGGTTTATAAATAAGCATACTTCTAACCTAAGCCTCCCCTATAATAAGGGCCTTTAGGATATAGCGAAATAGGTAAAGAAAAAGGTAGGGCGCCTAGCAGAAGACCTACACCTACTACCCCTATAAAGAGTAGGAGAATTACAGGCCATAAACAACAACAATAAGAAGGCAAAGATCCTTATAGAAAGGTTCTTCCCCCAACTAACTCTAGCAGACCTCAGTAATATCACGGGCGAAACACCGGTAATTCACCTGTAGGTCAACAGCGATATAACAATAGAGGAAATAGCTAGAACCATTAGCCGCCTTTTAAATAATATAACACTAGGACTAGATAGGATTCTAAATAAGGCCCTAAAAACCTGTGGGCCACTTATAGCACTTTAGCTTATAGATGTAGCCAGAGCATGCTTTGCTATAGGCTACTACCCGCGACTCGGAAGATCTATAACAACAGTTGTTCTATGAAAAGAAGGTAAAGTAGATTACTTAATCCTAGGAAGCTACCGCCCTATTGCCTTAGAAAACACCCTTAGTAAGATCTTAGAAAGGGTAATAGCGGAACGCATAGTAGATACGGTAGAGGAATACGCCCTACTACCACAAAGCCAAATAGGGGTAAAAAAGAACCGCTTAACACTATTAGTACTTACGCTACTCGCTACTACTATTAAATCTGTATGGGCGATGCAAAAGGACTTTATAGTATTAATGCTTAGCCTAGATATTAATGGTGCCTATGATAATATACCCCACGAGCGTCTCTTGCATATCCTTAGGGCAAAGGGCTTCCCAGAATAGATTATATAATTTATCTAAGGGTTTACAGGCTAGAAAGAAATATTACTAGTCTTTAGCGGATACTAGAGCCCCCCTATTGCAGTTATAACAGGAATACTACAAGGATTACCCCTCTCGCCTATACTCTTCCTTTTCTTTATAAGCAACCTGCTCGACTCCTTTAAGGAAGGGGCGACCTAGGGAATAGGCTTTGTTGATAATATAAACCTAATCACATACGGGCCAACAGCCGCAGAGAACTGCAGAATACTAGAGAAAGCCTATAACACTTATATAGAGTAGGCAAAACGTTATAGAGTCTAATTTTTACCAGAGAAATACCAGCTAATCTATTTTATAAGAAAACGCAACTAATCTGCAGATCTCTAGTATATAATTTACATCTAAGGCTTTAGGGGTCAACTAGTTTAGGGCCTAAGGGTATTAGGAGTATGGGTAGATAGTAAGCTCCAGTAGAGCGCATATGCGGCGCAAGCGGCCCGTAAAGGCCAAGCACAGTTCATCGCTTTATCTAGGATTGTTAATTCTATATAGGGTCCATACTTCTAGAGGTCACGCCTACTATATATAGCAGTCGTCCGGCTAACTATAATATATAGATCTAGTATCTGGGCCATTGGAGAAACTAAGAAGGGCCCCCTAAAATTACTCCTTAAACTACTTCAAAAGGTCTAAACAGCCTACCTCTAGAGTATTATAGGCGGGTATAAGTAAACGGCCATAGCACTGCTTAAGAAGGAATCCAATATTCCCCCCCTATAGTTATATATTAAAGCCACTGCAATATAAAGAACGCAAAATAAACACAACTCTAATATTATAAAGTATATTAAGACACGCCTAAGTAAACTATAGAGGGACCCTAGGGTGCCCTATAGGAGAACAAACCAACAACCCTAAAGTAGGGAAGAGATATTAGAGAAACAGGTAAAGAAAGCAGAAGAAGAATGGTGCCGCTTTAGGGCCTAGGCCCATATAGAGGAGGAAGGGAGACGCGTAAGAGGTCAGCAAAGACAACAGTAAGATAGAGAAAGGAGCTAAAGTAGAACATGTAAGAACGCTAGAAAACCATCTACCGCAATATAATACTAGTTGGACTAACGCTAGAGAGGCGAATAGGAGTTAAAGGTATAGAGGCTAACTTAGGCAAGACAAACCCAAGCTATAGCATAGTTAACGCCATGGGGGGTAAATACCTAAGGGCTCCGAGAAGGCCTAATAAAGGTAGAAAATATAATAGCAACACTCTTAAGAACAGGAATAATAGGACTAAAAGATTGGCTTTACTGGGTGGGTGTCCTAGTAGGTAGCCTAAGATGCGAATATAGCTAGCTAAGACAGACACCAAAATATGTAATACTGCTATGCCCCCTANACACCAATTAAGAAATAATGCTCTTAGTAGCTAGCATAGAGAACTATAATACACTACTCTTAATATAAAAAGGCCTTAAGGCGGTTACCCAGTGGCTTATTAGTTAAAATGTGCTAAATTAGTTCTGGGTTATAAGGGAAATGGTAATAAAAGGCAAGGGGGCGAGCAGTAGGTGCCCCCTAGTAACTCTACAGTAGTAGAGTAAAAGTTTGTGATACTAGCGTGTCCGTAGGCTTGTTACGGCAGCAGTAGTTCCTAAGGAGGTTAAATAGTAAGGTAGTAGAGCACTATAGGCGACTCGTAGGCGCTAAGTAGGCGAGTCCTAAAAGGCGGGGAGATGGATCACGGGGTTTTCTCATTTTTCTTAAATAGAGTTTTCTCCCCATATGTAAATAAGGAGTAGTCCGCGTAGGCCCAGTAGGGATCCAAATCGGACGTTAAGCAATGAATTATTATTATTATTATATAACTTATAGCCTTTTCTATAATTGGGTGGTCTTAGATAGCTTTTTTTATCTAACTATATATAGAAATCTTCCTATTTATTATTATGTCGTTATCTATACCACTTTTAGTACAACTCCTTAAGTATATACGGCTTATCTATAAAGAAGTATCTTCTTATTACTGCATTATAATAGCCTTTAGTATGTCGTTTCTTAAACCTAGTTAGAATCCCTAGATCCTCTTCTTATTCTAATTTAGTAAGCCACTTAGCTCTTAGTATGCCTATTCTAGGCCTATTAGTAATCCTTTATATAGGTAATTTGTCCCTTATACGGCCTAGTATACTAAAGCTTTTATCTAGTTTCTAATCTTGCTATAAGGCGATTTATACTCTAAATTCCTCTATAGTTTCTTTCTTTTCGCGTCTTATAAGTGGATCTTTAAAGTCTTCTTACTTCTTAATCTTATTAATAATCCTTATTCGTGTCTTAAAGTCTTAGTTCTATAGGATTCTTAATCCTAAGCTTACTTCTATCTTAAGCTTTACTCCTACCTTAGTCTAACTAGGCTTAGGTGTTCTTATCTTATCTTAAAAGTTTTAAATTTTACTTATCTCGTTTTAAGAGTTTTATACCTATAGGAAACTCTATCCTAAGCTTATTTATATATCTTTAAACTAAGCTACTGCCCTACTTTATTAGTTTTTGTCTGTTATAGGTCCTTAGGTATACCTTATCTTGTCTTAAAAGTCTTAATCGTCTTTTATCTTATTTTAAAAATCTTAAGCCTTTAGCTTTTTACCTTTATTAAGCGATAAATTAGCACTAGCAGTTGTTTACTTACTTAATCTTTATAAGATACTCTTCCTTTTATTTTATAAAGTAATAGATACCGTATCTAACGGTGTTATAATACCCGTTACTAAATCTTGCTCTATAGTGGTCTTAGTCTCTACTTCTAATATAACTTCTCTAAGGTTTATACGCTCCTAGTAAGCTACCTTTATTACCTTATTATCTGTAAATATTTCGCCTATATTAAACTTATCGTCTTTAATATCTAATCTGTATAATAGTTTATTAGTTCCCCTACACTCTAAAGATTTTAGCTTCTACGGCTAATAGCTTATACCGTACTTAGCGTCTTTATAAATTTAGTATACGTTATTATAACAGAACGTAAAACTTTTAATTAAATATTCCTTTATCCCTCGTAGTATACTATTATCCCTCTATATATATATGTCTTCTACTAGTCTAGTTCCCTTTATTATATAGTAACTTTAACTATCTTTATAATCCCTTATAAAGTAACATTATTTTCCATAATTTATATAAGCTTTATTTTTAAACTATTAACTTTACTATAGAGTCCGCCTAAACATCTTCTACTACTAAGATCCCTAGTTTAGCCTCTACTCCTTAGTCCTATAATTACTAGATCCTTAACCTCTAGGTTTTTATAGTTTCTTACTCCATCTTTTATAGGCTTCTTTAGTACTACTTAGGCCTATTAGCTCTGCGCTATACTATAGTTTCTAATTTAGCTTTAGTTATTGCGTACTCTACGCCTTATATAACTATAGAACTCTATCCTAACCTCTCTTAGCCTATTCCCTTTAGTAGATCTAATTATTAATCTTAATTACTTAATCTATTAACTCCTATAGGATATCCACATCTTCTATTAGAATAATTATATCCTAAACTTTAGCCTTAAGTCCTTACTTATACTATACTATAAGCGCCTTATTATTCCACTTAACTTATATCGCTAACGTCTAGAACTACGTTATATACTTAATTGCTAAGGTTCGTTACGTAATATCTTAGAGATTTCTTTTTACCATAGTTACTGCCTCTAGGTCTCTAAATATTTATATAAATTACTCCGTAAACCCTTCCTAGCTTAAGAACATAAACCGTACCTCCTAATTAGTGGTCATTATTCCGTTTACTTATATTTCCGTAAGGTAAGGCTTAAACTACTTAAGTACCCTCCCTAATAGAAATAACCCCGTATATGCTATTCGATCTATAGGTATTAGCAGCTTTACTCCTTTTTATATAACCTTAAAGTATGTCTACGTAAGAAATCCTTTAAGCTTTAATCTTTCTCCTAAGTATCTTTTAATCGATAGTAGCTTAATCCTTACTGCTCCTACCCCATTAATCCTTTCTTCCAGCGTTATATTATTTGCCGTTAGTTAGTTAACTATTTCTTATAGTTATCCAACCGTTATAGGTTGCTATAAGTTAGTATCTGCTATACTAGTATTACCTCCTAACCTTAAAGTAGTTGCCGCCGTTAATAGCGTTATAGTGGCTGCTTTTAGTGGCATATTATTTGACTTTCTATATTTAGTACCATAACTAAGTAGTAATTATATAACGGAACCTTGTAGCAAGTACTACAATAGGCTCGTTATTAGGCTAGGTATATAGGTAATACTAATTAAAGTTAACAATGTAATAATAACTAGTGGGGTAGTTGCCTAATAAATTAACTCTAATTATATTCTAAGAATTACTATAAGGAAGGAACTATCTAGGTAGGGACTGTGGTCCTTTAAATACACGACTATGCTTCTAAAAAACCCTTCTTATACGTAATATATATGTTATACATATTATATATACGTTCCCTTCGTATACTGCGTATACTGCGTATACTGCGTATAACGTTATATAACCTTAGCTACTATTCCTTATTATATAGCTCTATTAGCTCTATCCTAGACCGTGCCTAAATTAACTAACTAGCTTCTTTCGACTCTTCTCTAAGTAGTTATAACATTGTACTTAAAGCGTCCGTAACAGTGAGATAGCCTATTTTCCACGTTAAACGCACCTTATTGTTAACATAACTCCCTACCATTAGTTAGTAAGTTAAAGCCGACGTTGCCCCGCTATTTGCCCTATCTTAACGCGTTTTCTAATATTGTAGTGCCTTATATTGACCCTACTTGTTACGGGGATATAGTCTATCTACTTAAATTAAGCTAGCGACGAGATGCTATTACAGAACAGCTATATATTAGTTAAACCACTATATATAACACTAAACATTACCTTATATAATATGGCTAGCCTATTAGGCCTTATATATGGAAGACTAGCTAGCTAGTAGCGTTAATAAGAGCCAATAGAGAGGCCCTTCTTAAACTCCTATTCTATAATGGCTGGAAATATCTAAATAAAATTTAGTACTGGCTCTATTATAATAATATAGGCGGTTTCTGGTAAATATTATAGTGTTCCTTAATAAGGCTATTTTTAATAAAAGGACTGGCTAGCGGACAAGAGGGCGAGCTTTAATTAGTAAGGAGGTATACTATTAGAGCGATCCTTAAAGGGGTAATACTTAGAGTATCTACGCGGCTATAATAATTAATGGCTAAGTTTGCCATTAAGCCTATAAAGGCTACTTTTATATTAACGACTTTATTAGGCAACTATACAGCTACCTATTTCCTACGCTTTATATATAATATCTAAATTTTAGACTATAGTAATTATAATAGACAACCTTAAGGTTTATATTAACGTGTAGATTCCGGCTGCTATTAAAAAGGAGGGCTATATTCTTTGCTATCTACTACTATACTTACTAAACTTTAATCTAATTAAGCTTATATAGGCTGTTTTAAAAGTATAGGTCTGTTACCTAGATAGAGGTCCTAGTTAGGGGTTTGGCTAAGGGCATAGCTCTATATATATAGACATATCCTTTCTTCCACCTTCTTTTACTCTTTATCTTAATATCTAAATCTATAGATTATCAATTGTATAGGCGTGCGCGTGTTATAGTACTATACTAGTACCTTAATTAACTAAGTCGCTGTAATATTAAGAATTCCACTATAACTATAGTAAGTTTTTTTTTAAAGCGAGCTATCCATAAGAGTAGGTATAATTCTTTCGCCTAATAGCAGTTTTAATATACTATAAAAGGAATATATATAGAATAGGCTAAGCTAGAGCGTTTACGGCGTTAATTAGAGTAATTTAAGCGTAGTGTTAAGGTTTAAGGGCTAGGGGAGTTAACTACGGCCGTTAATATTGCTATAAGCACTTGCTAGGAAATCGTCTGATATTAAATTACTATGGAAAATGCCCCCTTTTACCTAGTTTATATATCCTTTATATACGCATAAAGCCTTCTACTAGGTCCGTAAGGACGTTCGCCGCTATAGCAGCCTTTTACTGCCTATAGTATACTTTAAACTTATAGAGCTAGCTAGCTATATTACTAACGAATCCGTTAGTGGCGCTTAACTATTACTAATAGAGCGAGTACTGCTAGCTCGAGGAGCTGTTACTAGCGTTAACTTTACGGCCTACTTCGCGGCCTTTTTCGCGGGCACTATAGTACTAGGAAACCCGTTAAGATAGGGCAAATAGCAGGGCGACATTGGCTTTAACTTACTAACTAATAGTAGTTATATTGACAATAAGGCGCGTGTAATATGGAAAATAGGCTATCTTACGGTTTTATAAGTAAGGTTAGGTACAAAAATCGGAGATAAGCATATTAAGGATTCTAGTTTATTTTATAAACGACTAGCTTACCGCCTAATAGCAGAATACTTCTACAGCTCGATTGCCTCCGTTACTTAACAACTTTGCTAATAATAGGCTTTTATTAGCTCGTAACTAGGGCTTAAGTCCTAGCTGTAAAGGCTATAAAAGTAACTCTCGATTATATAAAAAATATTACTTAAATTAAACGTTGCACTTTGCAATATATCTTCTTAAAAGCCTATAGCCGTAGCTAGGACCCTGTCTTTCGTTCTCTTCTTAATAGCTATATTATTTATACTCTTTATATCGGAAGAAAAACTAAAATTACCCACAAATTTAAGCTATAAATACTTAAGAAAGCTACCTCCGATTAATATAGGAGAGAGAAGTCTTCTATGTATATTAGTGCTAAGTACGACTACTCTATAAAAACCATCTGGCGAGTTCTTTACCGCTATAGATATTGCAAGATAAAGCTAATAAGAAAGCCCTACCTTTTACTAGAGATAAGAGAGACTTATTTACAGTTCGCCTTATAGTATTAACACTAGATAATTAAGGATTAAAAATGTTATTTAGACTAATCAAATAGGGATAGTTTTAGGTTATTAAAGAGACAGCTATAGGCTTTAGCGCCTAGCTAGTAAGAAGGTAAATAAAAAGATAATTTAACCGCGCTTTTTTAAAGGAATAGAGTTTATAATTTAGGGCGCCTTCTTATGTAATTAGAAGTTGTTCTACTACGTATAGAAATTAGAGACTATAGTAGTAAAGAAAGCCATAAAGCCTAAGCTTAAAGTAATTAATAATATAATTAAGCCAGAGCTTTATAAGGCTTAGGAGTTTAATACTAGTATATAATAACTTAAGCTTCGCAATAAGTTAGGTACAAAGCCTTAGTTCCGTATAATAGAAGCAAATAGCCCCTTTAAACAAACTAGTAAGAAAGGCGGTATTAATTAGTACCACTATTTAACGATGATTGTCTTACTAGTCTTTATTCCTTTTAGCGTTAAATATTAAATTAACTGCCTAAATACTATTATCTAAAAGGATAAGGCTCTATCTTATATATTACATTATTAGTAGATCTACTTTAATGTAGTAGGCTTCTAGCGGTTTATTTAGCTAGGTAATTTACCCAATTTAAATATAATTAAGCTAGCTTAGATATACCTTAAACAAATTACTATAAAGAAGGGAGTACTAAAGTCTTAAGCAGAAGCTAAATAGGTATAGCGGCAGGTATAGGAGGAGTTTAAGTAGTAGTAAATTTAAGCTTAGATTAAGCGAATACTATAATATATTTAAAAAGTAATTTACTATAGAGGTGGCAATAACCATATTAAAGGTACTGCTGACTCTACTTATAATTAGAAGACTTTAAAGCGTATAAGACGATATTAATGTAATATAATTGCTTATATATAATAGTAGGTGCTTTTAGGGCTTAATTGAGTTAGTCCTATAAAGCCTCTATTAAGAAAACCGCAGGAACCAAAGCTTTTAAAGCGTATATAAATAGGACCTTAGCTTCTAAATAAACTCCTAAATCTAGAGCCTCCATATAACAATCCTAAGCCAAAGTAGCGCCGCTAACGTCGAGCCAAATGGGTCCTTAATTAGCTGCCTACTTAGTTAAAACCTTTCTCCTAAAAGACTTCCTTCCAAAAGCCTTCTCTTAAGCCTAGTTAAGTCTTACTATTTTGTATAGGAGTTATATACAATCTTTAATAAAGTTATTAAAGCTACTTATATAAGGTCTAAGGCTATATATAGGCTTAAAACAGTCGCAAAAACTAGCTCTATAATAAATTAATTTTTAGGCTTTATATATACTTTATTATAATATTAATTATAAAAGTCGGGATTCTTAATAACGGAATCATTTTCAACGAAAATAATCTTAACTTTAGGGGGTTATAGGCTAATTTAGACTAAATATTTATAAAATATTAGGTTATCTCCATAATTGATAAACTTTTAGTAATATTTTAAGCGTTATAGTTAAGCAATTCGACTGCGAGTATAGGGAACATTATAAAAAAAGTCGGGTTTCTTAAGAAACGTTGGATATGTCCCTTAGATGTGATTTCGGTGGTGCATTACGAACGTGGTTAGCTACCCACTTGCGGGCCGATTGACTCCGCACCAACGAAATCACGTCTGGGCTTGCTGAGGTAAGAGGATAGGTTGCTGTCGCCGCGGCAAGACAACGATTTAGTACCGACCTATATATTAAAATTCGAACGCGTTCTATACGAGGTATATAGGTAGAATTAGCCGGATATTAATAAGATATTAATATTTAGAAACGGGCTAAACACGACCATCTATGGTAGGCTTAGTTAGTAGCTTAACCTATTATAAAAATACCCCAATTTTATTTGAATCGTTTAATAATTAGCGAGCAAATTATCTGCTTATCTTATAACTTAATCTTCTAGTAATAGTAATAACTAATATAGATCGGAGCCTATAGATATTAGTATAATTATAATTAATTCTATTAATGTTCCTAGCTCTTAATTTATGCCCCTATAGTCTATAAGTCCCTATAATTAATCTATATAACTAGCTTGCCGAAATCAATATAGATATAAAGGACGTTGCGTATACTATAGGTTATTTAGCTACTAGATTAAAAACTGTCCGCTATAACTATATAAGAAACAGATAGGTAAAAAAAGACCTATTAGTAATTAAGGATTAGATAAATAAGAAAATTAGTTAATTATAAATAGGTTTATTTTATTTTATTTTACCTATATAAGAGATAGACAATAAAGTCTAAGGGTAGGATTTTTTTAAGGGGGGAGTTAATATAACGGCACCATTACAGAACCTGGTTAGCGGTTTAGCTAAAGACTTAGCATATATATATAGACGTGACCTCTACCTTCCTCTACTCCTTAATATAATATCCCTATCTATAAATTACTAACTATATAGGCTTGCGCTCGTTACTTTATAATACTAGGGTCTTAATTAACTAGTTGCTATAATACTTAGTAAAGGGATAAGGGCCTATTAAACGATATAGAGTATAACGGGACTACTATTACAAGCGCTACGCGGGACGCGTAACTGGCTTCCTTTTCTTGCTTAGCGTTGTTAGTAGATAGTTTATCCGCCCCAATACCCCTATATAGATTTAGCCGTAGCTATATTTCTATTAAGCTTTCTAGCAATCCTCTTAAGTCTTTATAATAGCTACATATAGCTATTAATTCTATAAATCTAATGCCTGTTTATCTAGCGTTCGTATATAATACTTTGTTATTATAATATTAGGATTGCTCGCCTAGCTAGCTGGACGTTAATAATAGTATAAAGCTATTACGGACTCTTTATAGAGTCTTTAACATATTTAATCTAGATTTTTCTTTCTTTTTTTTAGCTCCTATATCCAACCTACCTTTTCTTCTACTAGAATAATAGCTATAGTAGGAGCTCTAAAACCAGCGCACTAAGATCTAGTTACTCTAATTAAACCTTAACGCCTTGCGCGTTAATATTTACTAGCTTTAGTTCTAGCTCTAGACTTACCCTATACCTACCTTAACTACTTACCTATGCCTCCCTAATCTACCTTACTTTAATAGTAAGCTTCTTATACTATATATATAGCTCCTATTAGTTAGAGTAAAGCTTTAATTTAACTAGCTCGCCAGTACTAATGCATTAAACTATATATAGAATTACCTTAAGCAGCCCTAATAAGCTTCTATTTTATACCTCTACTAATTAATTAAATATACCTAGCCTTAGGACTCTAAGAATATCTTCTCCTTTTTTTAGCGCCTTTATTATAACATAAGAGAATAATAGAAGGCTATTTAGCGCTTTTTATCTACACGCTAGAGAGAAGAGGAGTTACTTATTATATACCTTACTTATTTTAAACGATTTATATATAAGGCTAATACTTCCCCTTAGTTAGACATATTACGCTTTAAAGCGCTCTACTATAGTTTCTGCCCTACCCTCTACTAATCCCTTAAGGAGTTAAGCAATGCCCTATTTAGCCTATTGTATAGTAAGTACGTTAAGCTTATTTAGCGCCTCGATCGCCGCTCCTATCGCCCACTAGTTTAGAACCTTCTAGTCTAGAAACTAGCCTAGAAATCTACCGCTGCCTATAAGCCTATAGACGTTAACTACTAGATCCAAACTATTAATCTTATCCCTACCTACTAGTCTAGCTCCTGCTCCCGCCTACTATCCATCTTATTGTAATCGCGATTACAATTGTCCTCCGCTAAGCATAGCTTGCATTACTTAAAGAACAGATTCTACCTTTATTATAGTGCACGCGATTATTGGATTACTTAGCGTTTACACTTTTATTCTAACTCCTAAACTAGTTACTAGTATTATACTACTACTCTAACCTGTCGCTAGCACTATACTACTATCTTACTAGATCTGCCTCCCCTTAAAAGGGGGGTACTATAATAGGACTATTATTATAAGCGATACGTGGTACGCGTAGCTAGTTTCCTTTTCTTACTTAGCGTCGTTAGTAGATAGTTTATCTACCCTAATGCCCCTATATAGATTTAGCCGCAGCTATATTCCTATTAAGCTCTTTAGCAATCCTTTTAAATCTCTACAATAGCTATATATAGCTATTAATTCTTTAAATCTAATACTTATTTATCTGGCGTTCGTATATAATACTTTATTATTATAATATAGAGTTGCTATATAAGCCTTATAGAGCTAATATTAATTAGCTTTTTACTTTATATAAGTAATATAGGTTATTTATAATTATATTTAGAGGTCTATAACTTTAAATTAGAATTGTATTTATATATAGAGGCTAGTAATATAGCTAATTACACATTCCTAATTAGGCAGTTTAGCTTAACGCCTACTAATAAAACATAAAGTTTGACGCTAGACGCTAAACGGTAAACGCTTTAAATAAAATACAATATATATATTTAATAGATAATTTAATAAACTAGCCAATTAGAGGGTATTAAGCTCTACGCTAGCGTAGCTTCTAGCTCTATAAAGGCTTAGAAATATCTTTTACTAGTTAAATATAGCCCTCTCTATATTTAAGTCGCAGCCGCTTTTCTACCTTCTTTATAATCTTTTATATAGAACTTTAGTATAGTTGAGCCTTTAGTAAAGGATCTAAATAGGGCTCTATAGAGCTTAATTTAACGTTAATTATCCTACTAGTATATTGGAAAAGTATTCGTCAGCTAACATTTAAACTACCTATTAAGTAAAAATCAAATACTGCTAACTAGGCCAAATGGCTGCCAAATGGCTATCGTTGACGTGTTTGATACATAGCCTACGTATAGCCTACGCCAATTACGCATTTAATACCCAACTTAATACCCAACTTAATACCCAACTTAATAGATTTTTTAATTTTCCTATTTTCGCTTATTTTCGCTTAGGCTCTAATAAGCACCCTAGTAACGCTATAAAAACAATAATTATATAATAATTTTTTAATAAAAAGTTTACCTAGAGAAGTTGTATTATATATACATTATTGTTCGTACTAATTTAATAGCACGAGTGAGTCAGATCCAGGGGCACGAAATACGTTTAGTATCGTATGCTCTTTTGGATAATGGTGACTGTCGATTATATGAAGTAGACTACGTGGTCTATATACTAATGCACCTCCCCCCTAATTAGTTAGTGCTTTATAAGTGCACCAGACGCGTAAGCGAGTGGTTAGTGCACTGAACGCGTAAACGCGTACCTAGTGTACCGAACGCGTAAGCACGCGGTTGGTACAATAGGTGCTATAATTATACACTAGCGGTACTTGAAAAATGAAGCCACCTATATACAGCCTCCGTAATTGCTTTAATAAAACCATAAAACACAAAGGAAAATACATAGGAAATCTCCCCCAAGGTGCCGTCTAGGCTGCCTTCCAAACGGTACCCTAAGCTGGCCGTAGGTTCTGCTTACGGTCCGTAAAATAAACCGTACGGCCTTTTGACGGGCAGTAGATGAGCCATAAGTTAGATCTTAAGGGCCGCTAAGGCGCTAGTGCTAAGCGAGCCAATGGCGATTTTCCATCCCGGGGATGGAAAATCGTAATTGGTCAATTCAATTACCCTGGCAGAATTCGGCAGGTCACGTAAGTCCACTAAGTTCCGTCGCAGCTTTCCACCATTTTCCACCTAATAGCTTACGGTCCGTAGAATAGGCCGTATAATAAGCCGTACGGCCTTCNAANNGGCNGTAGGCNTACNNTAGGTACTCCGTTAGTCCCGTTCTACCCATTTTATAACTTTTAGGTTAAGCTTATTCGTGTTAATTAGGGTTTTAAGGGCTTAATACGGCTTTACCTTAGTCATAGCATCTACTAGGTTATTTCCGCCGCTAATCTATTTAACCTCCGCAATTTCACGTCGTTTGTAGGCCTAACGTAAGCACATTAGGTTAACTATAAGCCTCTTCTCTTATATCGTACCTAGTTTAACTAGGCAGTTATAAAGGGACTTTAAATTAGTACATAAAATTAGGGGTAACTGCTCTAGTTATAGAATCTTCTGGACCATTAATTTAATTACGGCTGCTATATTAAAGCTATAAGCTAGTATATATAGTTTAGAAGCTAGTACACTATAGGTTACTTATTTACACTTAATTAAAGACTAGTATAGTATATTTGCGTTCTAATTACGGTCCGTAAGTACAATTACAAAGCCAATTTATAATAATAGGTCTCTATTATTAGCAAAGGAGGCGTCTATAAATACTAGTAAGCTAAGGGAACTTAGGTCTAGTGGTACAAAAGTAAATCCCCTTACTATATTATTAATTTGCCACTAAATACGCTTATTAAGCTGCTTAATATTTTCTTCTTACGGATCTACTACCTGGGCCGCAAAGGATAAATTATAGGCAGATTTAGGTTGGCAGACTATAGCAATATAGGCGTCTCTTATACGCTATATAACGTATTAGTCCTTTATATTTACAGTCTTGCGGGTCTCTTTATAGGAGCTAGTAAGGTCCATAGGCTTTACTATAATAGGCTTTAGGTTTTAAGCTTGGCGTTCCTAAGTTAGCTTAATTAAGTTACCCTTTTATATAATTAGGCCTCTATTAAACTTAATTAGATTTTACTTAGTTAACTACTCTTACGGCTTTGCTAAGAACTTAGCCTTTTATAGTTTAGTTTCTTTAGTATCCGTAAAGGTTTAGTCTACTAGGAAGAGGGTATTATCTATTTAGAGTCTAATAATACTAAGGCCGTTTAATAGGCTGTATAGGAGGTAGGGGTTATAGGTCGACTATTCCATTTTAAGTTTACTAATATAGTGCTAATAGTATATTTTAAACCAATGGTTTCTAGCTTCCGGTACTCCATATAGAGGTTTTATAACCCATAGGATTATTCCTAGTTATAGGTTAAGCTCGGGGGGTGGCCGTATAAAGATATCCCTACTTAGGTAGGTATTAGACTATATATAGGCTTACGAGATATCCCGTAGGTAAAGAGCTACGGGTTTACTTTGCTATAGTCTAGGCGTAAGTATAAGTATAATCCATTAACTAACTTATTAAATTATAGGCGATTACATAAGGACTAAGTCCTTTCCTTAGTCATTATAGGCTTATATAACAAGCCTTGATTTTTTAAAAGCTTTATTAGTACTAGGGTGCTTAATTTCGTTAATAAAGCGTAAGTTAAATATACGGACGCCTTGCGGAACGTCTCTCTCCATTATAACCGCAAAAATACCCTTTTTAAGTAGTCCGTTAATCTCTTTACGTTATAAGTCCGTAAACAAGGTTTTTTATATTAGAACTAATATATTTATAGGCGGAGGTTACCTTACAGATATTCCTGCGGAGGTTAGGTAATTCTCTATTATAGGGTTCTTAGTTATAGGGTGCTTTTAAGGGCGTCCTTAACTACGCTTTATAGTAGGTTTAGTAGGTTTAGTATTACGGACGCTTTAAGTACAATGTTACGACTACTTGGAGAGGAGTTGGAAGAAGCTAGTTGGTTGATACAAGCACGGTCTAGGATGGAACCCGTGGAACTATGTGACGAGGAATGGTAACCGAGGTCACATAAGGTGCTATAAGAGGAACGAGAGGAACGAAGGGAACTCACGTACCTTATGTATAAGACGTATATTACGTACAAGAAGGATTTTATAGGAGTACGGTTGTGTATTTAAGGACCCTTAGTCCCTACCTAGATAGTTCCTTTCTTATAGTAATTCTTAGAATATAATTGGAGTTAATCTATTAGGCAACCACTCCACTAGTTGTTATTACGTTATTGACTTACTTGCAATACCTATACACCTAGCCCATTAACAAGTTTACCGTAGTCCCTACTATAAGGCTCCGTTATATAATTACTACTATAGTTACGGTTTTAATAAGTCGAATAATATGCTACTAAAAGCAGCCACCACAACGCCATTAACGGCGGCAACTATGTTAGGATTAGGTAATAATACCAGTATGGTAAACACTAACTTATAACAACTTATAACAGTAGGACAGTTATAAATAATAGTTGATTAGCTAATGGGAGATAATACGGCACTTAAAAATAGAATTAATGGGATAGGAGTAGTAAAGGTTAAGTTACTATTGATTGAAAGATTCTTAGGAGAAAGATTAAAGCTTAAAGGATTCCTTATATAAATATATTTTAAGGTTACGCAGAAAGGAGCAAAGCTGGCAATAACTATGGATTAAGTAGTATATGTAGGATTATTCTTGTTAGGAAGAGCACTTAAATAGTTTAAGCCTTACCTTACAGAGATATAAGTAAATGGAATGATAATAATAAACCAGGAAGTACGGTTTATGTTTTTAAGCTGGAATAAATTTATAGAGCGACTTATACAAATGTTCGGGGACCTAGAAGCAATAACTATAGCGGAAAGAAAGCTTTAGGACCTAACGCAACGGACTTTAGTAATTAAGTACACAATATAATTCCAAACGCTAGCTATATAACTTAAGTGGAATAATAAGGCGCTTATGGCACAGTATAAACAGGGACTTAAGGCTAAAGTCTAGGACGTAATTATTCTGATAGAAGATGCGGATACCCTAAGGGAATTAATAGATTAAGCGATTAAGATTAACAATAGGATCTTCCAAAGGGAATAGGCTAAGAAGGGCTAGGATAAAGTTCTATAGTTATATAAGACGCAAAGTACGTAACAACTAAAGCTAAATTAGAAATTATGGTATAGCGTAAAGCTAATAGACCTAAGTGGCACTAAAGAAGCCTATAAGAGATAGAGTAAGAAACTATAGAAACCTAGAGGTTAAGGATCTAGTGATTATAGGACTAAAAAGCATAGGCTAAACCAGGGATCTTAATAGCAGAAGACGTTTAGGCGGACTCTATAATAAAGTTAATGGTTTAGAGACGGAGCTTATATAAATTATAGAAAATAGGGTTACTTCGCGAGGGATTATAAAGATGGTTAGAGTTACTATGCAATAAAGGGAACTAGACCAGTAGTATGTGACATATATATATAGAGGGACAATAATGCGCTGCGAGGAATAAAAGAATGTTTAATTAGAAGTTTTACGTTTTGTTATAACAACGCATGCCAAATTTATAAAGACGCTAAGTATAGTGCAAGCTATTGGCTATAAGAGCTAGAGTTAAAGGGACTTAGAGGAACTAAAGAGTTAGATAAAGAATAAGATCGACTTTATAAGCTAGATTAAGATATCACAGTAATATACGGATAAAGATTAGTAATAATAATAATGGAGTTGGAGTACTTATTAATTAATAGTAATAAGGATAGTAAAGGAACTAACTAGGGGTATCTAAACCTTAATAACGTAATAGAAGTAGAGACTAAAACCGCTATAGAGCAAGGTTTAGTAACGGGTATTATAATACCGTTAAATACGGTATCCATCGCTTTATAAGACGAAAGGAGTAATATTTAGAAATAATTAAGCAATTAGACGACTGCTAGTGCTAGCTTACTACTTAATAAAGGCAAAAAGCTAAAGGCTTAAGATTCTTAAGACGAGATAAGAGACAACTAAGATTCTTAAGACGAGATAAGGTAAGCTTAAAAACCTATAACGGACAGAAACCGATGGAGTAGAGTAGTAGCTTAGTTTAAGGATATATAAATGAGCTTGGGACAAGAATTCCTAATAGTATAAGACTCTTAAGATAAGATAAGTAAGATCTAGGACTCTTAAGAAGAGATAAGGACACTAGTTAAGCCTAGTTGGACTAAGGTAGGGGCTAAGCTTAAGTTAAAAGCAAGCTTAGGATTAAAGAGTCTAAGGGGTTAAGAATTTGGAGCATAAATTAGGACACCTATAAGCAAGAGGTAAGAGGCTTCTTTATAGATTAGAGAATCTACAGCGTAAACAGTAATTAGACTAGGAGATAGATATATAGACCCAGAGGACTTACTAGGGGAATATAGTGTTTAGCCTAAAGATCAAAAAGTTAATACTAAGATTAAGAAGTACGAAAACTTTAAGGATCTACTCGTAAGACGCGACGTAAAGGAAACTATAAAGGAATTTAGGGCAAGAATTACCTTATAGCAAGAACAGAAACTAGATAAGAGATCTAGTATATTAGGACGTATAAAGGACAGAGCGCTAGTATAAAGAATTACTAATAGGCCTAGAATAGGCACGCTAAGAGCTAAGTGGCTTACTAAACTAGAATAAGAAGAGGATCTAGGGATTCCTACTAGGTTCGAAGAACGATATACTAAAGGCTGTTATAACGCAGTAATAAAGAGATATTTCCTTACGGACAAGCCGTATATACTTAAGTAGCTATATTAAAAGTGGTATAGGCAACAACATAACGATAAGTGGGAAGATTTCTATATATAGTTGGACGAGAAAGTTGTCTAAGACTACCTAATTATAGAGAAGGCTATAACTTATATTAAGGGGGCTTTAATTATAACATTAAAAGATCTAAAGGAGTAATTAGAGGACTAAAGAAGTAAAAGGCGAATCTTAGTACCTATAAACGAAGTTACGACGCTTAGATTAATACGAGAAAGGTTTAAACTTAAGGACGAGGATAAGCCGAAAGTTAACCTAAGACATTAAGCATATTACACACTATCGTAGATAGCATATATGGATGATGCGTGTAATATACATAGAGTACTAAAGAACAAAAATTAAAAGTATTTAATAAGGATATATTAGATAACGGACAAGGCGAAATATAGAAACGCTAAATATATATATAGTTGGCACCTAGTAGAAGTTTAAAAATAAGGGGACTTAATACTTTAACCAGAAAGATTCCTTATAGAATAATGCCTAGATGGATAATAATGGTGGGAATATTTAGAGAATACCTGTCTATAGTATATTAAAGATAAAAAACGAACTAAGTATTGGCCTAAGTTGGACTAAGTATAAATAGAATCTAGCAGCTAATAGTTAGGAAAAGTAGAGGCCTATAGGACCAAAGGGAGCCAGTAGTAGAGCCTTAAACCCTTAAAGGAATTTAAGGACAATACCTAAATTTATAAATTAAGTGGTAAGATTAATAGTTTAAGGTATTAATAGATAGTGGAGTAATAAGGAACCATATCTCGCTAGCAGTAGTAAAAAAAATAGGATTACTACATAGGTAAAAGGAATGTTCTTACCTATTAGTAACAATTTTAGGAGATCCGATAGCCTATAGAGGAGGTATTATTAATTTTAAAATAAGACCTATTCAGTTAACCATCGAAGGAAGACTAGTTAAGATGTCTTTTAATATATTACTATTAGGGAATAATAAGGCAGTACTAGGAATGCCTTAGTTATAGGAATACAATCCAAAGATTAATTAGGTTATAGGTTAGGTCGATATTAGAAATATACAACGCCGTAAGATATGACAATAAGCTAAGTTGGTATAGTATTAAGTAGGAGCGACCTACAAAGAAATAGAAAAAGGGCTAAGCTATATACCAAAAAGATACTATAAGTATAGCAAGAAACTATAGTTACTTAAGAGTAAAAAGCTATTAGAGTATATAGCATAGGACTATAAGATAGAATTAGAACTAGGAATAAGTCTAAGGTTCTTTCTAATTTATAAGCTTACTAAAGAAGAAGATAGAGCATTAAAAGAGTTTATTTAAGAAAACTTACAAAAAGGATATATTAGACTATCGTAGTTATTAGCAGGATATCTAGTACTATTTGTACTAAAAAAGAATAGCAAACTAAGGCTATGTATCAACTATAGACAGTTAAATAGTATTACTAGAAAGGATAGGTATCCTTTACCCTTAATTAGCGAAATTTAAAATAGGATAGGTAATGCGCAAATCTTTATAAAGATAGATCTGAGATAGGCGTATCATTAGATTAGGATTAAGGAAGGCAATAAATAAAAGGCAGCCTTTAGGTTAAAGAAAGGACTATATAAACCACTAGTTATATAATTTAGGCTTATAAATGCGCTAGCAATATTCTAGAAGCGTATTAATAATATATTAGAAGAATATTTAGATGAATTTGTTATAGTATACCTTAACAATATTATTATCTACTTAATAAACGAGGAAGAGTACGAAGAATACGTTAAATGGGTTTTAAAGAGACTATAGGAAGAATAGATGCCAGTAGTAATCGAGAAATGCGAGTTCTTTACTAGGAAGACCGATTTCGTTAGATTTATTATTAAACTAGGCTAACTTAGCATAGATCTAAAGAAGATTAAGGCTATAGTAAATTGGTAGGAACTAGAGAACGTTACGCAGTTAAGATTATTCCTAGGGTTTTGTAATTACTATAGAAGGTTTATAGCGTAATGGTTAAAGGATATTAAACCATTTATATAGTTAACAAAAAAAGAAGAACTATAGGCATAGGGAGAGGAATAGTAAGAACTCTTTAAAAAAATCAAAGAGTTATTTACCCAGGAGCCAGTTCTTAAGATCTATTAACTAGGACTAGAGACGGTTATAGAAACAAATATATTAGACTTTGTACTAGGAGTATACTTTATATAAAAGCATCCAGATAGATAGCATCTAGTGGCATACTATAGTCAAAAGATAATACTACTAGAGTTAAACTATAACATCTATAATAAGGAGTTATTAGGTATAGTTATAGTACTAAAAAAATAGAGAGCGTTTTTATAAGGCATAGAGAAACCATTTGTAGTTAAAACGGACTATAAGAACCTAATAGGACTTCTAATAATAAAGAAACTTAACTAAAGATAGGTTAGATGGGCAGAGATGCTTATAGAATACTATTTCAAAATTTAGTATACTAAGGGTATAGACAACACGTGAGCTAATGCGTTAAGTTAAAAGGCTAAACTATAAAATAATAATAAGCTATTAGGGGCTTTACTGCAAAAAGATATAGATGGACTGATTAGGTATAATTATCTAAAGATTATAGTAATATAAGAGAATAAGTTAGAAAAGAAAGTCTATAAAATACTAGAAAGCTTTTAGGTATAAAGGATTCTAGAAGTATAACTAGAAGACCTATAGTCGGATATATATAAAAATTAAGAAGCAAAGTATATCCTAAGAGGCATAGTAGAGTAGTTTATGGAGGACTTTTATAAGGGATTAATTTAAGGACACAACGGAGCTATGGGCTTAGTATTAAGACTCTAGGAGGAGTATATTATTAACGGAATCTAAAGGATAGCTAGAAGGGTCACTAAAGAGTGTTTAGATTACTAAAGAAATAAACTAATAAGGTATAAGCCGTATAGAGGGCTATAACCTATTAAAATACTAGAGAGACTATAGGAGGTTATATTATAGGACTTTATTATTAAGTTGCTAAAATTAAGAGACCCTATTACCGGATAAGATTACAACGTAATCTTAGTAATAGTAGACAAGCTTATAAAGTGGGGATACTTTATAGCCTATACGGAAGAAATCTTAGCGGAAGATGTCGCTAAAATCTATGTTAAAGAAGTGTTTATAAGATATAGAGTACTAAGCAAAATTATATTAGATAGAGATCTAAGATTTATAGCAGCATTTTAGGAAGTATTTTTAGCGGAATAAGAAGTTTAAGTAGTAACTTCTACTATATATTATCTATAGACAGACGGTTAAACAGAAAGATTAAACTAGACACTAGAGTAGTATCTAAGGCACTATATTAATTACGTATAGAATAATTGGGTATCGCTATTACCAGTTATATAATTTATATATAATGTAATACCATAAGAAGGAATAGGTACGTTACTATTTAAGGCGAATTATAGATATAAGCTAAGAACATTATTATTGCTATAATAAGTAAAGAAAATAAGTAGTAAAGCTAAGTAAAGAATGGAGACTTTAATAAATCTTTATACAAACCTTATGGAAATAGCTAAGATAGTACAGCAAAGAATGAAAAAGTACTACGATACTAAGAGATCTAAGGGACCAGATCTTAAGGAGGGAGATAAAGTATAGCTACTACACAAAAATTTCAAGAGTTGACGACTAAGTAAGAAGTTGGACTATGTTAGACTAGGACCTTTTAAAATTACGTAGAAAATTTTATCAGTTATGTTTAAGTTAAACCTACTAGCCAAAATAAAGATCTACCCTATATAGTATATTGTAATGCTAGAGCCAGTATACGGAAATGTTAAGCCACTAGTTTATAAAGTAGACACGTATAGAGGATAGGAAGAAGATAAATAGTAAGTTTTAAAGATCGTTAGTTATAAGGATGTTAATAACAAAACATAGTACGAAGTAAAGTGGATAGGCTATAATAAGACTACTTAGGAACTACTAGAGAATCTAAAGAACGCTATAGGAAAGGTACAGGAGTATTAGAAGAGAAAAGGTTAGGTAATATTAATAAAGAGGAATTATTAAAGAATAAGCCACCTAAAGGGGACTTAGGAAGAGCGACTGCTAAACTATTTAGAGTTGTTTCCTTCTCTATTGGAAGAGAATCCGTTTTTTTATTACTAAGTTCCTATAGACCTTATTCTATAAGTTTCCACTCCTTAAAATAAACATTCTTACGTACCTTTTTAAGACGGAGTAAATGGGCAGACGCCGTAATATGAGTATTTAGGGCCTTCTGTTCCGTATCCTAAGAACGCTTAAGCTTAGTAAGGGCCTGCGCTAGGTTACTATTAAGCTTTGCAGTAGCAGATTGAATATAAAACCCTATAACAAATTACTTAGGGAACTTAAAGACTATTAAGAGTTATAGGACGCGTATACTTAGCGTTAGAAGTAAAACGGACATCGTAAGACGATTAAATATTTGCTTTAGTGCACTCTAAATAAAAGGAGGGTTGCTGAGATAAAGGACTTGCTAGCGTAATATATACTAATCCCTCCCTTAAGTAACGAGAACACGGAGATGGTATTATTTTACTAAGCGATAATATTGCAGTAATAGTGCGAGCACGACGTTGCGCGTGTGAAGAAGAAGAAGCCTTAGGCATTATAAGTAACAATATTAACCAAATTAATTAAATGGATATTATACCTCTAGTAAACAACTTAGAGATACTAGGTATTTTTAAGGACAAAGATGGAGAGGAGGGAGATAGTGTTACGGACGCTTTAAGTACAATATTATGACTACTTAGAGAGAAGTTAGAAGAAGCTAGTTGGTTAATATAAGTATGGTCTAAGATGGAACCCATAGAACTATATAACAAGGAATAGTAATTAAGGTTATATAAGGTGCTATAAAAGAAACAAGAGGAATAAAGGGAACTTATATACCTTATGTATAAGATATATATTATGTATAAGAAGGATTTTATAGGAGTACGGTTGTGTATTTAAGGACCCTTAGTTCCTACCTAGATAGTTCCTTTCTTATAGTGATTCTTAGAATACAATTAGAGTTAATCTATTGGGCAACTACTCCACCAGTTATTATTACGTTGTTGACTTACTTGCAATACCTATATACCTAGCCTATTAACGAGTCCACCGTAGTCCCTACTATAAGGCTCCGTTACATTTAGTGGGTTTTTAGGGGACTTTTAGGGTAGGCAAGGGTGCTTCTAGTTTATTTAATTTGGCAGTTGCTTCTAATTCGTCTGGTTCGGCAGTTGCTTCTAGTTCGTCTGGCTTAACGTTATAGGTAGTTTCGGGCCGAAAGTAGGGTTTTATAGACGCGCTTCTAAAGCTAGTTAGCCCACTAAGAAGCTGTTACACAGCACGTCTCGTTTTCTACGGCTAGTAGATAATAGGGTCCATTTTAGCTACCGCTTTTACGCTATATAAGGACTTTAGAGTTAAGCAGGAGGTTATATACTAAGGTCGTATTAGGTCCGTTACGGTAGTATAGGGCGTTATTAACAGTTTGTTTAGCCTGTAGCTTAACTATCTTAGCTATTACCTTCTGTATTACGGCTGCTCGTTCCGTAATAAACGGGGCAGAAGGATCTAGTTTGCTTATCCTTGGGTAGGCTCCGTAGACCAAGAGAGTAGGTACTAGTCCATCTGGGCCAGCAGTGTCGTTAATGGCTTTTACGGCCATCTATAGAGCTAGTTCCTTTTAGATATCCTTATATTCGTCCGTAATAATCTAATACGCTCTCTATAAGGCTAGGTAAGCTCGCTTAATAAGCCTAATAGACTAATACGCCTTAACTAGAACGGCTTTTGTTAATATAGCTATAGCCGTAGTATACTACTAGAATTCCTTACTAATAAAGTTCCTACTAGCGTTGTAGGTAATATATTTAGGAGGTCTAACGTACGTATTAATCTAGTAGGTCCGTAAAATATCCTAAGTATATTTTATAGATATATTTTATAACTAACGGGCGGCTTAATAGTAGGTTGCCTCGTCAATTATATATAATACTAGGCTGCCATTAATATATATAATGTCTACGTACACTAAATAGTTAAAGTTAAGATCCTTATAAAGGGTAAACTTAAATCGGCCTAGAGAATGTCTGTATTTCTAGCAGTAGGAGCAGTATTTAGTTAGGTAGTTAATAGCTTTCCTATTAACATTGTCGTGTCTAAAACATTTAAGGACTCTATATAGCTTTTTGGCTAATAGGTGGCCAAAACGGCAGTACAGGCAGTGGATTTCCGTACTGCTAAGGTAGCACGGGTTATAGTTGAAAGATTCCTAAATATAGGTCCGTAGAGTCTTTCCCTATATAAGGAACGGGTGTCTAAATCGTTATATAATTAGTAGGGTAATATACTTGCTTCCTAGGGCAGTTACGGGGCTAATTAAGGTGTCCGTAATATTATTATAGTACACCTATAACCTGTCTATGTCTATAAGACAAAATAGGAAGGGGGTGTCCGCTTTTACTACGTGGAAGTTAACTAGGCTAATTAAAGTCTTAACTTTAACTAATCTAATTAATGCGGTTAAGCCAATGCCAAATTAGACGTTTATGGCCCCAGTTTACGTAATATTAATATCCGTATTGTTATTTATAGTGGTCCTATATACAAGGTATTATCTATAGCCTATAGTAGACTTCTTAAAGGCACCTATATCGATTATAACACCGTAGAATTCCTTAGGGGTATAGCGTTTTGTGGTGATATATACAAATGGGTCCTGCTTATAATCTATAATATCTATAATAGGGGTACTTACGGAATAGTTTTTGGGCGTAACTAAGTGTATAAAGAAACGGTTGGCTAATACGGTTATAATATTAAAGGCTTAGCTGTCCGTAAAAGGTCTAAAAGTGGTTAGGAATATCTCTAAGGTCTCTTATTCCTAAGCGTCTAAGTTAAAGTTAATTATAAGGGCTTCTATTAACTTATTAGGGGGCTCTTCTACTTCCTCTCCTTTGTATTCCAAAATGAACTAGTTAATACGGCTGTTAAGTCTCTTCCTAGACTTATTATGTTCTTCCTAGGTATACCTTATAGACTAATATCCTTCCTTACCGCATATAAAGCACTTCTAGCTAGTTCGTCTATAGGGGTATATTTTCGTACAGGGGTTACTGCGGGGGTTATAGGTTGGACTTAGTCGGTACAGGTACTACTAGCGGTAGTAGCGGTCCGTAAAGTAGACGTCTAAGTCTATTTATAGATATTAAATATCCGTAATAAAGGCTTAAGTGCTGCCTAGTGGGTTTAAGACTTTGTACGTTATAATAGAGGAGCGTAGATTATTAATAAGGCCAGCTAAGGTATCTGCAGGCTTATAGTAGGTATACTTGCAGGGCTCTACTTCCTAGTAGGCCGTAATAAGTTTATTATACAGGAAGTCGTCTATTTAAAGCTTAGCGTTAAGGCCGTGCTATAGGTGCCGGAGGTCTTTAATAAGAATTTGCAGGCACTCTATAGTCGATTTTTTAATATTCTTATTAATTACGGTCCGTAGCTTGGTCGCATTCCATTAGGTAAGGATATCACGCTTATATTCCGGTCCTTTAAAGTAGTTATAGGTAGCTTCGTATAGCTTATTAAAGGGAACACCATAGGGGTTGCTCTTAAGGTTAGTGTAGTAGTAGTCGAGTACTAGGCCGCGTAGCATAGTAGAGTAGGCTTAGCTAAACTCCTATTTAGGAATATCAGCCTTCTAGTAAAGGTCCGTAAAGATAGTTAGTTTAAAGTTAAAATTATCATTTTCACCGCTATACTTAGATTTGTTAGTATAGAGCTTAGCTAGGTTTACTAGCTCCTTACCATAGGTCTTTACTTAGGTAGATTACGGATCTGTAACTTACGGATATGCGGCTTATGGATATATAGTTTACAGATATATAGCTTATAAAACTATAACTTAAATAACAGAAGGGGTTTAGTCCGTATTTTAGTTTACGGGGGTATTACGGTCTATAATTTGGGTTACAGGGGTATTACAGTCCGTAACTTAGGTACTAGGTATACTTTAGCCCATAAGATTAATTCCGAAACTGCTTAGGTTTATAGGACAAATTTAGTTAAGTGGGTTAGGTATAAGGCCGGCAATTCTATTAAGTTTGGAAAAAGTAAAGAGTTCTTTAGTGGTTTTAACCTAGTCTAGGATTTTCTCTTTAGTCTATTCTGTTTGGTCTTTCTTATATATTATATTATATAAAGACTATATAACAGTAACTTGTTTATCCCTTTTAACCCATATACCTTAGTTACATAAAAGGGTTTATAGTTTACGGATGGTAATAGGGTTATAGGCCTTAAAAATAGCTTCCGTAAAGTCCGCAAAGTCTTCCTAGTATTGCTCCTACAGGTCGTTATTTATAAGCTTAAAGTGTTTATATTTAAGGATTTTAAAACTAATATAGTCGTTAACATCGTTTATAGACGTAACGTCGACTCCTTATCTCCACTTCTTTTAACCTTCGCTAACTTACTTGCTAATGTCTGCCATACTATATAGTACGTAGCGGGTAGAAGGGTTTTTGTAGTGGTCCGTAAAGGCAGTTAATAGGTCCGTAACGGTTTGCAGAAGGGTAAGGGGTTTCTATAAGGTCTTATAACGGTCCGTAAAGGTAATTAGTAGGTCCGTAGTGGTTTATAGAAGGGTAGGGGGTTCTGTAAAGGTCTATATTCGCGTCTATAAACTTCTAGTAAACCGTACTAAGACTTAAATAAGTATACAGAGTTAGTAATAGTCCGTAATCCCCGACTTCCGACCTTCTAGTAGGTCGTACTAGGAGTCTAAATAGGTAGTCGCTATTAAGTATCGCTCGGGGGGAGGTATCAAGTAATTGCTGATCTGTGCGCGCTCACTAATCAGTATTTATACTAATTTAATAGCATAAGTAAGTTAGATCCAGGGGCACGAAATACGTTTAGTATCGTATGCTCTTTTAGATAATAGTAACTATCGATTGTATAAAGCAGACTACGTAGTCTATATACTAATGCACCTCCCCCCTAATTAGTTAGTGCTTTATAAGTGCACCAGACGCGTAAGCGAGTGGTTGGTGCACTAAACGCGTAAACGCGTACCTAGTGTACCGAATGCGTAAGCACGCGGTTGGTACAATAGGTGCTATAATTATACAATTATATATACGTTATAATTATTATTTATTCTATTTATTGCCCGATTTAGTTCCTTTTCTAGGTCTATATAGACGTTTACCTTCTATTTATAAGAAAAATCTCTAATATAGAAAAAACCTAGGTATAACCTTTTAGCTAGTCTTACGCGCTCTACCTTCGCCTAGTCTATTTTCCTTTAAAGTCTATCTACCTTTTATACTATACTTTTAAGATATTTTAGAAGGTCTAGGGGTAGTAAAAGGGTCTAGTAATTTATATACCGCCTTTAGCTTAGCGGGGGTATTTAGTTCCTAAGGGGCTAAAAGGGGCGTATCCTCTTATATCCTCCTATTAGATCTTATATACTATCTAGAACTACTAAAGAACTCCTTAATTTATAAGCCATTATCCTACTCTATATAGGCCCCTACTTATAGAATATATATATATTATAATACTATATTATATAGGACTTAAAAGACTTTAATATTTTTATAAGTAAAAGGTAAATTAACGAAATCGTTAATTGCGCAGACTGCGCGCAGGCTGCGCGTAGGCTGCGTATTAGAATATTAAAAAAAAAAACCACGATATAAGTTAGTCAATCGAGTTGCTAAATGCCCTTAACTGCGCGCTAATTGCGTTAACTACTAACTATTAAGGCCATTAATAGGGGACAATATTTTGCCGATATAGAGACCTTAGTAGAGGCTTTACTATTATCTATCCCATGCGCCGTCAAGGTGCTCCTTTTATTGTGGCCCGTGCGCGAACACCAAAACATCAACACGCGTCTCTCTATAGCTTCTTATCGTGATTAAACCACCACAATGGGCTGCAAACGTTCTTCCAATGATGTAGACCTTGTTTAACCTAGAGTCGAATTATATATTAAATTTAAGTTTTATTACTATAATATTGGGTTATAATTAATTAATTAAATCTACAACTTTATTTTGCCAAGACTTAATTAAATCTAGAGCCTCTGGTTGGCTCAGGAAAAGGAGCACCTTTCGTAACGGCGCATGGGATAGTCGTACTAAAGGTAGTAGTAGAGTCCTTCTTCCTTACTTACTTCCTTTTTAGATTATTAATTATATTCCATTTAATATTTATATCCTTCTAGTATTCTACCTCCTACTACTACTCCTACTACTGCCTAATTTAAGGCTTCTATAAAGCTAATTTTAAACACTATCTTTTATTTATTCCTGCCTTTTATATTTATTTAATTCTAGATTAATCGCGGCTAAGTAGGAGGAGAAGGCTCGGTAGGTAGCTGTAACAGGCTCATATGGGTGCCTCTGTGGCGAAGCTTGTAGATTACTACTATATAAAGATATTAAGCTAAGAAGAAGAAGAACGAAAGAAGAAGGCCGTTAGGGGCTAATATATAGGGGGCGCCAAGGCGCTAGTAGTAAGCGATCTTAGAATGCGGCAGGTGACGTGCCCCAACACCGTTATATCACCGCCACTCCTAAAACGCGTCGCAGCTAAAGCGTGGTCCGGAAAAAGTTGAACGTGGTCGCCGATGGGGGTTGGCGAGAGCTAAGCGAGGTCACCGATGGAGCCTCTTCGGCGCCGATAAAAGCGGCGGAATAACGGCACGGGCCACAAACACCAAAACACCCCCCTAAACAATCACAACAAACAACAATACGCGCACCAAAACACTCCCAAGATTGCCGGCGTGCAAATGGGCAGATAACACAGTATTGAGCATGAATTGAGCGTTTAATTGTATATAGAAATCAAGGTGTGGCCGAAAATCTGGTGTTTGTGGCCCGTGCCGTTATTCCGCCGCTTTTATCGGCGCCGAAGAGGGAGCCACGATCGCAATATTGTCACCAAATTTAATTATTTACCACATTACAATGCAACGCTCGTTTAGAACGGAAATTAGTAGAAATCGAAGGCCTAGGGTAGAGCTTTCAGATGCACAAAGAGCTGGAATCCTTAGTGCAGTAGAGGTAGGGGAGGAGAAGACTAAATAAAATCGCGGCGAGGTATCGCGTCAGTAGTCGCGTTATTTATAATATAATTAATCGATAGAATAACCACTACACGCTTAAATCTCTACTAAGACTCAAACAGCCTAAAAAGCTTACTTAATAATAGAAGTGTCTACTTCTTTAAATTATATACAGGAACCCTTAAATCAACTATACAGCTCTTAAGTATTAGGCTATAGGGGCTACCATTAAGTATAAAACTTTATAACGTCTATTTAATAAACACTATATTATAAAGTGGCTCGCTAAAAAGAGACTAAAGCTAACGCCAGCGGTAGCTTAATTAAGGTATCTTTAGGCTTAAAAGTATAAGGGATTTCCTTAGAGGTATATTAAGTTGTTTAATAAATGCTTATATAAATAAGGCTTAGGAAAGAAGTCTATCTAAGTCTTCTAAATATCTCTATAAAAGTAAAATTACGACTTTATTATAGAGGTGTTTAATAAAAAGGATCTTATACAGATAATCTACGCCGCTTTTTAGTATAATAGCTATTTAGAGTTAATTACTATAGAAAGAGACGTTTTAGCGTAAAAGGAAGGATATAGCGCCTAAAGCTATATTTAGGCCTTAGAAGAAGGTCTTATAGTAGTTTATAAGCCTTTAGATATCTATTAAATAGATAACGCTTTAATCTATATATTAAATCTTATAAAGAAGTGGTTAGAAACGTATAGTAGTTAAACGCTAGATTTCCCCCTATACTCGCCTAATCTTAACCTAATCTAGCACCTTTAGCTAGCACTAAAAAAGAAAATCCTTAAGCTTTATCTAAAGCTTAAATAGATAAGATAAAGTAAGGAGGATTTAGAGCGTTTAATTAAGGCATATAAAGAGGCGTGGTTGGCTATTAATTAAGGCCTTATATAACGATTAATTAACAGTATAGACTAAAGGCTAGAGGCAGTAAAAAAAGCACGTGGCTAACAGACGAAGTGTTAACTATAATTAAATAATCTTATACTGATTTGGCTGCATTTAATTACTACAGCGTTATGAAATTATTTGAAGTCGTATTAGTTTTAGTAAGAATTCGTATATGCACATGCTAATGTCTTGGCACTATAAGTAGTCTTATTATAACCTATCTACTTTACCTTTTATACTATACTTCTAAGGTATCTTAGAAGGTCTAGGGGGTAGTAAGAGGGTTTAGTAATTCGCCTATATACTACTTTTAGCTCGGCGGGGGTATCTAGTCCCTAAGGGGCTAGAAGAGGGCGTATCCTCCTATATCTTCCTATTAGATCTTATAGGCTATTTAGAATTACTAAAAGACTTCTTAACCAAGTTATTGTACTACTATATATAGGCCCCTACTTATAAAAAGCATTTAGGTAATATAATTTATACCCGCCCTAGTATATAGCTAGTCTTTTACTATATAGTAGTTGCAGAAGAGTATTATATAACGTACTAACTATATAAGCTATCTGTATATATAGTATAGTATAGCATTTAGGATATAGATATTTATTAGCTATATATATAGTCCTAGGACCTCTATCTATAATAAGAAGGCGGCTATAAATTCTACGTTTGTCTGTCCTTTATATAAGAGGAGAGTTAATATTAACTATAAGGTGCTTTACGTAGTTACTCTCTACGCTTTTACCGTCTTCTTTTAGCCTTATTTCTACTTAATATTTACCTATCTTGCGATATATATAGTAGATCTCTATTTATGCTAGTAGCCCCCTATCTTCTATTACCATAGTAATACTCTACTAGCGTAGCACTAGGTCTCCGCTTAGTATTATAATAGCTCCTATATTTTTCTTTCTTTCTCTACTACTTATAGGTAGAGGGCTTCTTAGCTTATAAGCTTAGGCGTAATACCTCTTTAGGGGGCCCTCGCTCTTTATATACGTTCTAGTGTTTAGTATATCTCCTTCTCTACTAGGTGGCCTTATACTATAAATGCTCTCTATATAGTAGTAGTAGTAGTAGTAGTAGTACTTTGCGTTCTAGTGTAGTATATAGTATCCCTTTATAGGCCATCTCAAGCCTTAACCAATCTAATCCTAATTAGGAAATTAGTACATAACTAATATAATTAATATAATCAATCAGAATCAGATGGGGCGATTTTATAATAATCAAAATCTATAGGCCGATTATGGTTACGTCGATTATGTGCAACCCTGTTTGGCACGACCTTCCTCACGTGGTCATTATGGTAGACATAGTACTCTGTGCTGCGGACGCCGACGCCATACTTTGCTTTGGTCTGCTAGTCCCATAGGTTGTTTACTAGAAACCCAAAAGTGCATTTCTGGCACATAGTACGTGATGTAGTACATGGGCCCTTTACCGAAGACTTTCGCAATCGAGCCATTGACCGAGTCGAGCCAGGCTTGGGGTGAGATGCGCAGGCCGAGGACCACTTTCAAAAAGAAGCATCAGTTAATACTTAATTTTAATGACAGAGAAACAGCCCGGTCCGTCGACGGTTGCGGAATAGCCTTGCACTATCTCAGCGAGGATTTTCTGCCGGACCGCTTCGTCCTCTGTTTGCATGGCCTTGAGCCACATGAGCCCCTGCGTTTGTGCTCGAGGGATCAGATCTGTGATTGTGTGATAGCATGGTGCGAAGCCTAGGATCTGGAGCCCGTCTTGGAGAGAACTCGCCGAAGTTCCTGGCAGGCCTCCCTGGATACAATAAGCTTAAATCCATTGTAGGGTTTAAGAGTAAATTGTGGTTGTACTCCAATGACTTGCAGACCGGTACGCTGCACGGGTTGACTATTGGACGTAGACATTATAGTAGAGTAATAAGCAAGAGATACGATGCCTCCAAGAAGTACCGAGCCCTAAATACCTTCAAGGCTTGCATCATTGTTTTAAAGACTCCAAACTTCAGCCAAATGGCTATATTTAGCTAGATCGTGCTTACGTTGGTTTTTTATTAGCAACTTTTCGATATCAATGACAAGTAGAAAAGACCTTACAGATGCCGCGGGTCGCAATGTAGTGGGAGAGCTGCTGAAAGGCGCCTAGTTTATTGATTTGTAACACGCCTAGCAGGGTGCTCTGGTGACCAGTGCGTCTATTCAAGTAGCTTTCGGACCTGCTGATGATCGCATTGCCTACATATGCCTAGGCTGAGTTCTTAGCTATATTTCGTATATCGGTTATTAAAAATGACCATGCCGCAAAAATCACCAGAGGGTAGAATCGCTCCAACTTTTACCCATAGAGGTATGCATCCAACTTTCAGCCCTTTGAAGGTTACCTCGACGGCTTCATCGGTACATCCATAGGTAATAGTAAATGACTAGATTTTTCCAGTCCCGGCGAAACCCATCGTCTTCAAACGAAATAATCATGATATCTGTTACCTCGCGGTCCTTCGACAGCAGAAATATCTCTACTGCACGGTAATCGTCAGTCAGAAGATTCACTAGCTTTGTTGTTCCCCCTGCCGATAACGTCTGACAGCTCTCCCTGATGGGGACGGCGGCGCTAAATGGTGCGATGATAGGAATATTGCTGTCAACTGCATAGAGCAAGAAGGCAGGCCTTGATGCAGAGGAGTAGCGCGGTCAATCAGGCTTGCCAATCAATCAATTCAATTCAATTGACGCCTCGAATTGATTGAATTGAAAGCTTTGTAAGCAGAGGGCTCAGTTGATTGAATTGATTGAATCAATATTGCAACGGTTGCAATTAAATTCAACTAGTACAGTAGTCAGTAATTATCACGAGTCTTGGCATGGTGTTGATGTAGGAGGACCTACCTACCAACGCATAGATCGTTTTCTACCGTTATTCCTTTCGCCCCTGCCCTTAATACAAGCCTATCGCGAGTCTTGGCATGGTGTTGAGTCACCTTCCTGCCGTGTATGTCCTGTTCCTTCCTTCTGCGGGCGCTTCAACTTCCCATCTACCATATCAATTATGCCTTCCTTATCCCACGATCCTACCGCCATTAAAGCTCCAATTATATCAGGTCGTAGTCGTGCGCGATTGGCAGTAAGGAGTAAGCCCGTGAGGCTAAATATGCGTTCGGGGTCTGACGACATTGGCGGAATCGTCAGTAAATCGAGAGCCATGCGAGCAAGTCGTTGGTATTGAGTTCCTTTCAGCCTGGCTTGCCAATATAATAATAGGCGAATCTAGTAGTAAAACTTTGCTTACCTACTAAAAATTTAGCGGCGATATAACGGTGTAAATAATGGGTGATACTCGGATAAACTTTTTTTATTGAGGAACACTAAGAAAAATAAGGTTTAGGGCATTAGAAGTTGAGGCCACCTCATGCACGGTCCACCCTCGTGCACGGCACCAAAATATACCTTTTTAAAATACCTATAACTTAATAACTACAATAGCTATTTATATATAATTTTTAATATAGTCTATCTAATAGTAAATAAACCTTTTTATAAAACAAATTTTAAAAAATTTAAAGTTAACAGTACATTATAAATGAGATTTATTTAAAATTAATAAAATTTTATATTTAAAGATTTTTGGGATTTTTATCTTATAAAAAGGGTTGTTTGCTATTTAATAAGCTATATTTAAAATTTTATATAAATAGCTATTATGGTTATTAAGTTATAGGTATTTTAAAAAGGTATATTTTGGTGCCGTGCACGAGGGTGGGACCGTGCATGAGGTGGCCTCAACTTCTACTGCATGTGAACTTTGGTATTTTCCATATAATATCAAAAGCTTCAATATTTTCAATCAACTCAATTCAATTAGGACCTCCGGATTGAATGCGTTGCCAAGCCAGTGAGCTCTCAGTTGGTTGAATTGATTGAGTCTTGGCATTCAATTCAATTCAATATTGAAAACTCGTTGATTGATTGGCAAGCGTGCCGGTCAATGAAGCATAAAAAACCATCCTAAAGTCATTCTAGTCCATATTCGTGATTTCTTCTCCAATGTGGAACTTCTCGAATGCAGAATACATCAGCAACCCTCTGAACCTCGATTGCAGGGCTACGAGCGCTTGGATGCGATGACAGAGGATGCTCCTTCGAGGGTTAAGACGATACGAAATAGGAGAGAGATTAAAGTTTAAAGGATTCCTTACATAAATACACTTTAAGGTTTTATAAGAAGGAGCTAAGCTACTAATACCTATAGATCAAGTAGCGTATATAGAATTATTCTTATTAGGAAAGGCACTTAAATGGTTTAAGTCTTACCTTATAGAGATATAAAAAAATGGAATAATAACTATAAACCAGGAAGTACGGTTTATATTCTTAAGTTAGGGCGGATTCGCGAAGCGACTTACATAAATATTCGGAGATTTAGAGGTAACAACTATAGCGGAAAAAAAACTCTAAGACATTACGCAGCAAACCTTAGCAATTAAGTATATAATATAGTTCNAAACGCTAGCTATATAAGTTAAGTGGAATAATAAGGCGCTTATGGTATAGTATAAATAGGGACTTAAGGCTAAAGTCTAGNATATAATTATTCTAATAGAAGATACGGACACCCTTAGGGATTTAATTAATTAAGTAATTAAGATTAATAATAGGATCTACTAAAGGGAACAGGCTAAAAAGGGTTAGGATAAAGTTCTATAGTTATATAAGACGCAAAGCACGCAATAACTAAAGCTAAGTTAAAAACTATAGTATAGCGTAAAGCCAATAGACCTAAGCGGTACTAAAGAAACCTATAAAAGATGGAGTAAGAAACCATAAAAACCTAAAGGTTAAGAATTAAGTAATTATAGGACTAGGGAGTATAGGCTAAACCAAGGATCTTAGTAGTAGAAGATATTTAAGCGGACTCTATAATAAAAGTAATAGTTTAAAAACGGAGCTTATATAAATTATAGGAAATAGGGTTATTTCGCTAGAGACTATAAAAGTGGTTAGAGTTACTACGCAGTAAAGGGAACTAGACTAATAGTATATAACANGTACGTACGGAGGGATAATAGTATACTNCNAGGAACAAAAGAGTGTTTAATTANAAGTTTTACGTTTTGTTATAATAACGCATACCAAATTTATAAAGATACTAAGTATAGTGTAAGCTATTNGCTATAAGAGCTAGAGTTAAAGGGACTTAAAGGAACTAAAGAGTTAGATAAAGAATAAGATTAACTCTATAAGCTAGATTAAGATATTATAGTAATATATAGACAAAGATTAGCCACAATAATAATAGAGTCGGAGTACTTATTGATTAATAGCGATAAGGATAGTAAAGGAACCAACTAGGGGTATCCNAATCTTAATAACGTAATANAAGTAGAGACTAAGACCGCTATAGAGTAAGGTTTAGTAACNGGTATTATAACACTATTAGATACGGCATCTATNGCTTTATAAGATAGAAGGAGTAATATCTAAAGACGATTAAGTAAGCAGATAACTGCTAGTGCTAGCTTACCACTTAATAAAGGCAAAAGGCCAAAGGCTTAAGATNCTTAAGATAAGATAAGAGATAACCAAGATTCTTAAGACGAGATAAGGTATNCTTAAGGACCTATAATAGATAACAACCAATGGAGTAGAGTAATAGCTTAGTTTAGTAATATACGAATAAGCTTGGGACAAAGTTTCCTAAAGGCATAAGATTCTTAAAACGAGATAAGTGAAATTTAAAACTCTTAAGATAAGACGAGAATACTAGTAAAGCCTAGTTGGACTAAGGCTGGAGCACAGCTTAAGAAAGAAGTAAGCTTAGGATTAAAGAATCTAANAGGTTAAGAATTTAGAGTACAAATAAGGACACCTATAAGTAAGAAGNAAGCGGCTTCGCTATAGATTAGAGAATCTATAATATAAACAGCAGTTAGATTAGGAGACAAATATATAAACCTAAAGGACTTACCAGTTAAATAAGATGTTTAGACTAAAGATTAAGAGATTAATACCAAGATTAAGAAGTAAGATAACTTTAAGGATCTACTTGTAAGGCGAAAGGTAAAAGAAACTATAACAGAATTTAGAGCAAGAATTACTATATAGCAAGAAAGGAAACTAGATATAAGATTTAGCATACTAGGTTGTATAAGGGGCAGAGCACCCATATAAAGAATTACTAATAGGNTNAGAGCAGGCATACTAAGAGCTAAGTNGCTTACTAAATTNGAAAATAAAGAGGATCTAGGGATTCTAACTATATTTAAAGAATAACACACAAAAGGCTGTTATAATGTAGTAATAAGAAGATACTTCCTTACGGATAAGCTGTATATACTCCAGCAGCTATACCAAAAGTAGTATAGGCAAAGGCACAATAATAAGTAGGAAGATTTCTATATATAGTTAGACGAAAGAGTTATCCAAAACCACCTAATTACGGAAAAAGCAATAAATTATATCAAGGGAGCCTTAATTATAACATTAAAAGATTTAGAGGAATAATTAGAGAACTAAAGAAGCGAGAGGCGTATCTTAGTACCTATAAATAAAGTTNCAATAATTAGATTAACACAATAGAGGTTTAAGCTTAAGAATAAAGATAAGTTAAGAGTTAACCTAAAGAACCTAGCATACTATACGCTATTATAGATTATATACGTAAATAATATATATAAAATATATAAAAACCCAAAAGAAAAGAATCAGAAATACCCTATAAGGATATATTAGGCGCTAGATAAGTAATAGTATAAAAATACCAAGTACATACACGGCTGGCATTTAGTAGAAGTTTAAAAGTTAGGAGACTTAATACTTTAACCAGAAAGATTCCTTACAGAGGAATGCCTAGAGGGATAACAATAGTAGGAATATCTAGAAAACACCTATCTATAGCATATTAAAGAAAAGAAGCAAATTAAGTATTAGCCTAAGTTAGACNAAGTACAGACAGGATTAAGCAGCTAACAGTTAGGAAAAGTAGAGGCCTATAGAACTAGAGGGAACCAGTAGTAGAACCTTAAACCCTTAAAGGAATTTAAGGACAACACCTAAATTTATAAGTTAATTAGTAAAATNAATAGTTTAAAGCACTAGTAGATAGTAGAGNANTAAGGAACTATATCTTACTAATAGCAGTAAAANGGATGGGGCTACTACACAGACAAAAGGAGCACCCTTACCTATTAGTAATAATTTTAGGAGATCTAATAGCCTATAGAGGAGGCATCATTAATCTTAAAATAGGACTAGTTTAGATAACCATTAAAAGGAGATAGATTNAGATGTCTTTNNANATATTACNATTAGGGAATAATAAGGCAGTATTAGGAATGCTTTAGTTACAGGAATACAACCTAAAGATTAATTAGGTTATAGGTTAGGTCGATATTAAAAATATATAATAACGTAAGTTATAANAACAAACCAAGATAGTATAGTACTAGGTTAGAGCGATATATAAAGAGACCAATTAAGGATTAAGTTATATACCAAAAAAATACTACAAATATAGTAAAAAGTTATAGTTACTAGAAAGTAAAAAGCTATCGGAGCACGTAGTATAGGACTATAAGATAGAATTAGAAGAAGGAATAAGTCTAAGGTTCTTTCCAATCTATAAGCTTACTAAAGAAGAGGGTAGAGCGTTAAAAGAGTTTATCCAGGAAAACTTATAAAAGGGATATATTAGACTATTATAGTTATTAGCAAGATATCCAGTACTATTCGTACTAAAGAAAAATAGAAAACTTAGACTATGCATTAACTATAGATAGTTAAACAGCATCACCAAAAAGAATAGGTATCCTTTACCCTTAAATAGCGAAATCTAAGACAGGATTAGCAATGCGTAAATCTTTATAAAGATAGACCTAAGATAGGCGTATTATTAGATTAGAATTAAGGAAGGAATAAATAGAAGGCAGCTTTTAGGTCAAAGGAAGGACTATATAAGCCATTAGTTATATAATTTAGGGCTTATAAACGCACTAGTAACATTCTAGAAGCGTATCTAACAATAATTAAGAAATACTTAGATAAATTGTTATAGTATACCATTAATAAATTATTATCTACTTAATAAATAAGGAGAATATAGGGGAATACATTAAATAGGTCTTAGAGAGACTAATAACAAGAACAGATACTATAGCAATCGAGAAATATAAGTTCTTTACAAGAAAATAGATTTTATTAGGATTTATTATTAACTAGGCTACATTCAAGTATAGAATCTAAAGAAGATTAAGCTATAGTAAAATAGCAAGAACTAAAGAATATAACACAGTTAAGGTTATTCCTAGGGTTTTACAATTACTGCAGAAGGTTTATAGCTTAATAGTTAAAGGATATTAAGCCGTTTATAAAATTAATAAAGAAAGAAGAGCTATAGATATGGGGAAAAGAGNAATAAGAACTATTTTAAGAAGTTAAAAGGTTATTTACCTAGGAACTAGTTCTTAAGATCTATTAACTAAGACTAGAAACGGTTATAGAAACAGACGCATTAGACTTCGCATTAGGGGTATACTTTATATAAAAGCATCTAGACGAATAGCACCTAGTAGTATACTATAGTCGGAAGATAATACTACTAGAGTTAAACTATAATATCTACAACAAGGAGTTATTAGGTATAGTTACAGCACTAAAGAAATAGAGAGCATTCTTANAAGGCATAAAGAAACNATTTATAGTTAAGATGGATTATAAGAACCNAATAGGGTTCCTAATAATAAAAGAACTTAATTAGAGACAGGTTANATAGGTANAGATGCTTATAAAATACCATTTTAAGATTTAGTACACTAAGGGTATAGAGAATGCATAAGTAGACGCGCTAAGTAAAAAGACTAAATTATAGAATAACGAAAAGCTATTAGGGGCTTTATTACGAAAAGACGNAGANAAATTAATTAGGTANAATTATCCAAAAATTATAGTAATATAAGAAGAACAAATCTATAAATTACTAGAGAGTAATTAAATATAAAAGATCTAAGACGTATAAGCAGAGGACCTAGACTTAGAGNAGTATAAAAATTGAGAAGCAATGTATATGCTAAGGTCTATTATAAAAGAGTTTATTAAGTTATTTTATAAAGGACTAACTTAAGGACATAATAGANCTATAGGCTTAGTGTTAAGACTTTAAGAAGAATATATTATTAATAGAATCTAGGGACTAGCAAGATAAGTTATAAAGNAATATCTAAATTATTAAATAAATAAACTAATAAGGCATAAGCCATATAGAGGGCTATAACCTATTAAAATACTAGAGAGACTATAGGAAGTTATATTATAGGACTTTATTATTAAGTTACTAAAGTTAAGAGACCCTATTACTAAATAANATTATAACGCAATCTTAATAATAGTAGACAAGCTTATAAAGTGGGGATACTTTATAGTATANATAGAAGAAATATTAGCGGAAGATATCGCTAGAATCTATATTAAAGAAGTGTTTATAAGATATAAAGCATTAAGTAAAATTATATCGGATAAAGATCTAAGATTTATAGTAGTATTCTAGGAAGTGTTCTTAGTAGAGTAAGGGGTTTAAGTAGCAACTTCTACCGTATATTATCTACAGACAGACGGTTAAACAGANAGATTAAATTAGATACTAGAATAGTATCTAAGGCATTATATTAATTATANATAGAATAATTAGGTATTGCTATTACCAGTTATACAGTTTGTATATAATGCAACACTATAAGAAGGAATAGGTACGTTACTATTTAAGGCGAATTACGGATATAAGCTAAGGACCTTATTATCGCCACANTAAGTAAAGAAGATAAGTAGCACAGCTAAGTAAAGAATAAAGAATTTAATAAATCTTTATNTAAACCTTATNNAAACAGCTAAGGTGGTATAGTAAAGAATAAAAAGGTACTATAATGCTAAGAGATCTAAGGGACCAGATCTTAAGGAGAAGGATAAAGTGTGGCTACTATATAAAAATTTTAAGAGTTAANAACTAAGTAAGAAGTTAAACCACGTCAAACTAGGACCTTTTAAAATTACGTAGAAAATTTCACCGGTTATATTTAAGTTAAATCTACNAGCTAAGATAAAGATCTACCCTATACAGCATATCNTAATGCTAGAGCCAGCACACGGGAATATTAAGCCACTAGTTTACAAAGTAGACACGTATAGAGGATAAGAAGAAGACAAATAGTAAGTTTTAAAGATCGTTAGTTATAAGGACGTTAATAATAAAATATAGTACAAAGTAAAGTAATAGGCTATAATAAGACTACCTAGGAGCTACTAAGAACCTAAAGAACGCTATAGAAAAGGTATAGGAGTATTAGAAGAAAAGGTCAGGCAGTATTAATAAAGAAGGATCGCTAAAAATAAGTCACCTAAGGGGGACCTAGGAAGAGCAACTACTAAACTACTTAAAGTTATTTCCTTCTCTATTAGAAGAGAATCCGCTATTTTTTTACTAAAGTTCCTATAAACCTTATTTTATAAGTTTCCACTCCTTAAACAAACCTTCTTACCGCACTTCTTAAGATAAAGTAGCTAAGTAGACACCGCAATGCGAGCATCTAGGGCCTTTTATTCCGCGTTTTAAAAACACTTAAGCTTAGTAAGGCCTATACTAGTCACTATTAAGCTTCGCAGTAGTAGATTAAACATAAAACTCTATAATAAATTACTTAGGGAACTTAACGACTATTAAGAGTTATAGGACGCGTATACTTAGCGTTAGAAGTAAAGCGAACATTATAGAATAATTAAATGTTTACTTTAGTGCACTCTAAATAAAAGGATGGTTGCTAAGATAAAGGACTTACTAACGCAATATAAACTAACCCTTTTTTTACACAACAAAAATATAGAGACGGTATAATTTTACTAAGCNATAATATAGCAGCAATAGTACGGGTATAACATTGCGCGTATAAAGAAGAAGAAGCTTTAGGTATAATAAGTAACAATATTAACCAAATTAATTAGACGGATATTATACCTCTAGTAAACGACTTAGAGATACTAGGTATCTTTAAGGATAAAGATAAAGAGGAAGGAGATAGTGTTACGGACGCTTTAAGTATAATATTATAACTACTTAAAGAAGAGTTAGAAGAAGCTAGTTAGTTAATATAGGCATAGTTTAGGATAGAACCTATAAAGCTATATAATAAGGAATAGTAACTAAGGTTATCTATTATTCACACGCTTGCGAAGAAAAGGATTAATTAATCTAATTGGTGGGTACGGGCTCAAAGGCATCAATTAAGAATGGGTATATTCGTAAGGCCATTTACAGGGGATTGCCCTACCTTAACTAAACGTGATGCCCATAGACCCGTGCGCAAGCATATCGCTACAGTATCTATTTATAAAGCCCAAAATATGCAACCAAAGAAAAAGGTATAGGTGGGAGGGAAAGCAAGTAAGCAAGGCTCAATTTTGTAAATGTTAATAATATTAGTGTTACTAAGATGCAGGGGTGCTGCTGCAGTGCTCGCTTAGCCACATAGACATATCCATCTATTATTTACACGCTTACGGAGAAGAGGATTAATTAATTTAATTGGTGGGTACGGGCTTAAAGGCATTAATTAAGAATGGGTATATTCGCAAGGCCATTTATAGGGGATTACCCTGCCTTAACTAAACGTAATACCCATAGACCTAGAAGCACAGCGCCCGTACCACACAAGGTAGAATAGGGGAAAGAAAAAATAAAAAATAAAAAAGGGGGGGAAAGGAGAGATTTAAGTTAATATATTAAAGTGCCAAAATAGGCACTCCTACACGCCGTTATACCTAAATACCTTCGCCCATTATATCTAGGGCGAGTAACAATAAGAACAGTATTAGCGTTCCACGTTAGAAGTTCACACTTAGCCGGAATAGGTCTTTTAGGGATAATAAACAGTAAAGCTAGAACGCTTATAAGGACCACCGGCCCAGTTACTATATTTAGCCGTCCGTAAAACTATTATCTTAAGTATATTAAGTAGTACCTTTCTAAAACAAGTGTCTATTATAGAGCTTAGAGTAGAGGCCAAGAGCGGCGACTCTATACTTTAGCTTATTTTTAACCGCGTAGCTTATAAAGGCTGATCTCTTAAAGTAAAAGAGAGGGGCGTTTCCGGGTTAGGGGTTATTTTTAAATAGGTATTTTATAGCTTAAACTGCGCATTTAGGTTGCCCTAAAGCGGCAATTATAATTAAGACTCCTTGGTAATTAACGTCCGTTTTACTACGCTTTAGATATAATGTTATATAGTCCTCTGCCAGCGTTATGTCGTTTCTAGTACATTTTATAGTAGAGAAGGCGTGGCTATCTTTCTAAGCCTTAGTGTAGGTAATCTCGCCTAGATAAAGGAATCCCATAAAGGCCATAGTGACAGCGGCGTTAAAGTTAAGATCCTTAATGGATTAGGCATTTGGGGTAACCAATTAGGCGAGGATGTCTTTAGTAATTAGCAATCTTTTAGCCGTAGTAAAGGGATTTATAGATATTGTACCGTCCAAAATCCTCTTAATAATAGGATTATTAAAGACGGAGGTGTTATAATTAGCGTTAATATAGTGGGATTAAATTGCGGAGATATAGGCTCTAACTATAGTAGGTTTAATACGGCTTATTCCTAGACTAGCATTACTAAAGATCTGTTAGGTAATCCATTCTCCTAGGTAGTAGAGGGGCGCTAGGTACTTCACCGCTTCGTAAAGGTCGCAGTAGCCCTCCTAACTCTTAATTATGGGACGGTATAAATCTCTCATTCCATCGGAGAGGCTATGCTATAATAGTTAGCCGAAGCATTCTAAGGGGGCTTTTACCTTAATCCAGAAATTAGGTAGGGGGTCTTTAAGAGGGACCAGGTCTCCTATTTTAGCGTTAGATTAAATATAATAAAGAAGCGTATAGTAACGGTAAATCAGAAGTATCCTAATGCGGGTATAGTAATAACACCCTATCGCAATTAAAACGAGATAGAGCATCAGCTAGCCCGTTTTCTATAGAGGAAACCCACTCCGCATAGAGCGTAATATCGTAGGCTGCGGCTAGTTAGAGGATCTTACAGAGCGGGTAATTACCTAGTCCTTTCACCACCGTATTCTAAAATCCTAAGAGTGCTACCGTGTTATCCGTATGGATATAGACTAAGCTATACTTCTACCGCGTTACCTAGAGCTAAAACAAGGTCGTAATCGCTCAGACCTCCTACTTATTAATTAGGGCAAGGCGGTGTTCTATATTAGGGTAGTAGCTTAAAGAATTGTCTTAGGGTAGAGATACCGAATAGGGTGGCTATGTTATCCCTTAAGAATCCTTAAGAAAGAAGAAGGCCCTATAACTAAGAATCCCAGATACGTCTAAGAAGAGATAGAATTGTTTTCGATCCATATTATCAAAAAAGAGGATACCATTTAAAAGGGTAAAAGCATCCCTCTACTATAATAAGTCTTGGCGAAGTTTAGCTGTTAGCCGTCAGTAAAGATAACTACCTGCCTTTATAAAAGTGGAGATAAACTCCTAAATAGAGCGGTTGTATAAACGCCTAAGCCTAATTACCCGGGCGCTCTAAGCGAGTCTACTAGCTAGTTTTTAACTCTAAACCAGCGTTAGGGATCTACCACTTAACGCTTTATCAATCTCCTTAATCGTAGTGGCCTATTTTAAAGGAGAAAGACGTAGCTTAGACTTTAGAGTATCTATAATATAACCTAGGACTTCAGCCGTAGTGCCTTCAATATTCTTTAATTCATTTTATAGGATACCTAATTCGTCGCTTAATTGGTTATACACGCCAAGCAATTAAGGGAGGATAGAAGCGTTAGAGAGTATAAAGATAAAGTTATCTAGATAGTACTCTAAGGCGGCGTTTGGGATATATTAGATAAGTATTCAGTAGAATCCCTCCGCAAAAAGATTAAATAAAAAGGGTGTAGTTTAAAGGCCAAATAAGAGGCAACGTTTAAAATACACCACACCCTTTTAGGAGAACCCTATAAGGCGTTAAGCTTTAATAGAAAGTGGGATGTTCCAAAAGGCGTCCTTAATATCCCTCTTAACAATTATATAACTACGGCCTACATATATAATATGTTAGAGAACCTAATCAACTGTTAAATATTATAGTGTGGCAAATGCTATAGGGATTAAGTCGTTAACAGATCGGCTAGATAGTAAGGATAAGTTATAAATACGGCGCTATCCCCCATCTACTTTAGGTACTAAACCTAGCGGTAAGGACATAACGGGAGACATTGCCATTATAATCCTGCCTATATCTAGATCGGCGCTAATCTTCTCTAAGATTAGGACCGTATTTGCGGCTATTAAGGCTTAGTTCTTCTAGGAAAGGAGCTTAATTTCTAGGTCTACCCCAATCTGGCATCCGAACTTTAAGATACCGATAATATTACATTAGAGGTTGCCGGGGTACAGGGATAGATAACGCCCCCACGCTTAAATAATTAAGGGGGAGGAAGAGTCCTATAGAGGAGAGGAGGGCAGGAAGACTAGAAATAATAGTATAGTATTCGGCCTACCCGTACTATAAGGGTAGAGCACAGTTTCGGCAGAGTGTAGGTATAGCTTAATAAAATCCTCTTCCTCCTCTTCCTTTTCCTTATTAATACTTTCCTCTAGTAATTACTACTTATAATTCCTCGCAGCATATAGGCCACCGCACTTGCTGCAGGTATGCGGGAACTTGCAATCCTTACCTAGGTCACACTTCCCTCTATTAAAGCTGTAATAGGTCCTTAAGATATTGGTACTTACTCGCGCGCGTTTTAAAATAAATGCGGATTTATAAGTACTGGGATTATAATAGATATCCAGGAAGTTACTAAAGATCTTCCAGTTAGCTAGCTCTAACTAGTTCTTTTAAATAACTATAGAGTGGTGCTCCAAGGCCATAGTCATTAAGGGAGCAATTTAGTAGGTGGTAGATAGCCAGATAACTTAATTGTAGAAGGTAAGTATTTAGGGAATAAGATCTACCGAAAGATTCTTATATATAACGATTAAAATCATTATATAGTTAAGGAAGCCCTCTACCCACACTTTAACGGACGGGTAGTCCTTTATCGTCCCTTCTTTCGGTCTTATAGAAAGGACGCTATTAACGATAAGGATATCATTTTAAGGCTTAGACTAGAGCTAGTATATCCAGAGGCAAGAGAGGTTATTAGGTAAGAAAGTACCCTAAAATACCTTAAGTATCTCTTTATTCGGGACGCTAGGGAGAAGGGTATTTAGGATATTAGCTGTAGATGGGAGCAACTTACCCGGTTTATTAATTGGGGTTAAGGATAACACTGCCGTAGCTAATCTCGCTGTTACTATAGCGAGGCTTAATATATGGAGTTTAGTCGCCCGATCTTCCTATTCTTTTTAAACGCGTAGTATTTCGGTACGGTCCTCCTGTTCCTAAAGAAGTCTTATTTTTCAGTCAGTTGCCTAGTCTTTAACCTCCTTTACCTAAGCTCTTCTAATCCTTAGGTCCTCCTCGTGTAGTTACTAAAACTATTCTTTAGCTTTTTCAGCGGCTAAAGTCTCGCGTTAAGCCGTGGAGAGAGGCGCCATTATAGAGGATAGAGACTGTGACGCCGGCGTATCGCTTAAAGGTATAGGGGAAAGTAAGGGAGACTAGTAGGTAACCTCTAAGGAGTTTAGCTCGTCGAGTGTGTTATCGTTGGTTAAGTTTTTAAGGTTTTTACAGACGATTCGCAAAGGTTTAGACGAGCGTATAGGTCGTTAAGTCATTAACAGCAATAATTAATTATTAGAAATTAAGTAAATAAGGCATTAGCTCTTAAATAAGACTAATATAGAAAGCAAGCAAGTAAGGCTCAATTTTATAAATATTGATGATGTTGGTGTTACTAAGATGTAGGGGTGCTGCTGTAGTGCTCGCTTAGCTATATAGATATGTTTATATAACGTGCTATATATTAAATAAGAGAAATAAGAGGAACTTATATACTGTTCGTACTAACTTAATAGTACGAGTGAGTTATATCCACGGGCACGAAATACATGTAGTATTGTATGCTTATTTGGATAGTAACTGTTAATTGTATAAAGCAGACTACGTGGTCTATATACTAATACACCTCCCCCCTAATTAGTTAGTACTTTATAAGTGCACTAGACGCGTAAGCGAGCAGTTAGTGCACTAAACGCGTAAACGCGTACCTGGTGTACCGAACGCGTAAGCACGCGTTTAGTATAACAGGTGCTGTAATTATATACTAGCAGTACTTGAAAAATAAAACCACCTGTGTATAGCCTCCGTAATTGCTTTAATAAAACTATAGAACATAAAGGAAAATATATAGGAAATCTCCTTAAGGTGCCGTCTAGGCTGCCTTCTAAACGGTGCCCTAAGCTAGCCGTAAGTTCTGCTTACGGTCCGTAAAATGAACCGTATAGCCTTTTGACGGGCAGTAGACGAGCTATAAGTTAGATTTTAAGGGCCGCTAAGGCGCTAGTGCTAAGCGAACTAATGGCAATTTTCTATCCCGGGGATGGAAAATCGTGATTAGTTAATTCAACTACCCTATAAAATTTGGTAGGTTACGTAAGTCCACCAAGTTCCACCGTAGCTTTCTACCGTTTTCTACCTATACCGTATAACGAGCCGTACGGCCTTTTAACGGGCCGTAGACATACCGTAGGTGCTCCGTTAGTCCCATTCTACCTATTCTATAACTTTTAGGTTAAGCTTATTTGTGTTAATTAGGGTTTTGAGGGCTTAACACGGCTTTACCTTAGTTATGGCGTCTGCTGGGTTGTCTCCGCTGCTGATCTATTTAACCTCCGTAATCTCACGTTGTTCGTAGGCCTGACGTAAGCACATTAGGTCGACTATGAGCCTCTTCTCTTATGTCGTACCTAGTTTAACTAGGCAGTTGTAAAGGGACTTTAAATCGGTGTATAAAACTAGGGGTAACTGCTCTAGTTATAGAATCTTCTGGACCGTTGATTTAATTATAGCTGCTATATTAAATCTATAAGCTAGTGTATATAGTTTAGAAGCTAGTACACTATGGGTTACTCGTTTATACTTAATTAAAGACTAATGCAGTATATTTGCGTCCTAATTGCGGTCCGTAAGTACAATTATAAAGCTAATTTGTGATGATAGGTCTTTGTTATTGGTAAAGGAGGCGTCCGTAAATGCTAGTAGGCTAAGGGAATTTAGGTCTAGTGGTATAAAAGTAAGTCCCCTTGCTGCATTATTAATTTGCCACTAAATGCGCTTATTAAGCTGCTTAATATTTTCTTCTTGCGGATCTACTGCCTGGGCCGTAAAGGACAAGTCGTAGGCAGATTTGGGTTGGCAGACTGTGGCAATGTAGGCGCCTCTTGCACGCTATATAGCGTATTAGTCCTTTATATTTACGGTCTTACGGGTCTCTCCGCGGGAACTAGTGAGGTCCGTAGGCTTTGCTGTAATAAGCTTTAGGTTTTAAGCTTGGCGTTCCTAAGTTAGCTTAATTAGGTTGCCCTTTTGTGTAATTAGGCCTCTATTAAACTTAATTGGATTCTGCTTAGTTAACTGCTCTTACGGCTTTGCCAAGAACTTGGCCTTTTGTAGTTTAGTTTCTTTAGCGTCTATAAAGGTCTGGTCTGCTAGGAATAGGGTATCGTCTGTTTGAAGTCTAATAATACTAAGGCCGTTTAATGGGCTGTATAGGAGGCAGGGGTTGTAGGTCGACTGTTCTATTTTAAGCTTATTGATGTGATGCTGGTGGTATGTCTTAAACTAGTGGTTCTTAGCTTCTGGTACTCCGTAAAGAGGTTTTATAACCCGTAAAATTGTTTCTGGTTGTAGGTTAAGCTTACGGGGTGGTTATATAAAGATGTCCCTACTTAGGTAGGTGTTGGACTGCACGTAGGCTTGCGAGATGTCCCGTAAGTATAGGGCTACGGGTTTAGTTTGCTGTAGTCCTGGCGCAAGTGTAAGTATAATTTATTGGCTGACTTGTTAAATCGTAGGCGATCGTGTAAGAACTAAGTCCTTTCCCTTGTTGTTATAAGCTTGTATAATAAGCCTTGATTTCTTAAAGGCTTTATTAGTACTAGGGTGCTTAATCTCGTTAATGAAGCGTGAGTTAAATATACGGACGCCTTGTGGGACGTCTTTCTCTATTATAACCGCAAAGATACCCTTTTTAAGTAGTCCGTTAATCTCTTTATGTCGTGAGTCCGTAAATGGGGTTTCCTATACTAGAACTGATATATTCGCAGGCGGAGATTGCCTTGTGGATATTCCTGCGGAGGTTAGGTAATTTTCTATTATAGTGTTCTTGGTTACGGGGTGCTTTCGGGGGCGTCCTTGACTACGCTTTATAGTAGATTTAGTAGGTTTAGTGGGTTTCTAGGGGACTTCTGGGGTAGGTAAGAGTGCTTCTAGTTCATTTAATTCGGCGGGTGCTTTTGGTTTGTCTAGTTCGATGGGTGCTTCCAGTTCGTCTGGTTCGACGTCATAGGTATTTTTGGGCCGAAAGTAGGGTTTTACGGACGTGCTTCTGAAGCTAGTTGGCCTACTAGGAAGCTATATGTAGCACGTCTCGTTTTCTACGGCTAGTAGATAATAAGGTCCATTCTAACTGCCGCTTTTACGCTATATGAGGACTTTAGAGTTAAGCGGGAGGTCGTGTACTGGGGTTATGTTAGGTCCGTTACGGTGGTGTAGGGCGTTATTAATAGCTTACTTGGCCTATAGCTTGACTATTTCAGTTATTGCCTTTTGTATTATAGCTGCTTGTTCCGTAATAGACGGGGCAGGAGGGCCTAGGTTGCTTATCCTTAGGTAGGCTCCGTAAACTAAGAGGGTAGGTACTAGTCCGTCGGGGCTAGCGGTGTCGTTAATAGCTTTTACGGCTATCTGTAAAGCCAGTTCCTTTTAGATATCCTTATACTTGTCTATAATGATCTAGTAAGCTCTCTATAAGGCTAGGTAAGCTCGCTTAATAAGCCTAACGGACTAGTGCGCCTTAACTGGAATAGCTTTTGTTGATATAGCCATGGCCGTAGTATACTGCTGGAATTCCTTGCTAATAAAGTTCCTACCGGCGTTGTGGGTAATATACTGCGGAGGTCCGACGTATGTGTTAATTTAGTAGGTCCGTAAAATATCCTAAGTGTGTTTTGTGGATATATTTTGCAACTAACGGGCGGCTTAATAGTGGGTTGCCTCGTCGATTATATGTAATACTGGACTGCCGTTAATATACATAATGTCCACGTATACTGAGTGGTTAAAGTTAAGGTCCTTATAAAGGGTAAACTTAAATCGGCCTAGGGAACGTCCGTATTTCTGGCAGAAGGAGCAGTATTTAGTTAGGTGGTTAATTGCCTTTTTGTTAACGTCGTTATGTCTAGAGCGTTTAAGGACTCTATATAGCTTTTCAGCTGACGGGTGGCCGAAACAGCGGTATAGGCGGTGGATTTCCGTACTGGTAAGGTAGTACGGGTTATAGTTAAAAGATTCCTGAATGTAGGTCTGTAAAGTCTCTCCCTATATAAGGAATGGGTGTCTAAATTGTCGTGTAATTGGCAGGGTAATATGCTTGCTTTCTGGGGCAGTTATAGGGCTAATTAGGGTGTCTGTAACATTATTGTAGTATACCTATAACCTGTCTATATTTGCAAGATAGAGTAGGAAGGGGGTGTCCGCTTTTACCACGTGGAAGTTAACTAGGCTAATTGGAGTCTTAACTTTAACTAATCTAATTAATGCGGTTGAGCCGATGCCGAATTAGGCGTTTACGGCCCTAGTTTGCGTAATATTAATGTCCGTATTGTTATTTGTGGTAGTCTTATATGCGAGGTATTGTCCGTAGCCTGCGGTAGACTTCTTAGAGGCACCTGTGTCGATTATAACACTGTAGAATTCCTTGGGGGTATAGCGTTTTATGGTGATATATGCAAATGGGTCCTGCTTGTGATCTATAACATTTGTAATAGGGATACTTACGGAATGGTTTTTGGGCGTAACTGAGTGTATAAAGGAACGGTCGGCTAATACGGTCGTAATATTAAAGGCTTAGCTGTCCGTAAAAGGTCCGAAAGTGGTTAGGAATATCTCTAAGGTCTTTTATTCCTAAGCGTCTAAGTTAAAGTTAATTATAAGGGCTTCTATTGACTTATTAGGGGGCTCTTCTACTTCCTCTCCTTTGTATTCTAAAATGAACTGGTTAATACGGCTATTAAGTCTCTTCCTAGACTTGTTACGTTCTTCCTGGGTATGCCTTATAGACTAACATTCTTCCTTACCGCACATAAAGTACTTTTGGCTAGTTTGTCTGTGGGGGTATATTTTTATACGGGGGTTGCTATGGGGGTTATGGGTGGGACTTGGTCGGTATGGGTGCTGCTAGCGGTAGCGGCGGTCCGTAAAGTAGACGTCTGAGTCTATTTGCGGATATTAAATATCCGTAACGAAGGCTTAAGTGCTGCCTAGTGGGTTTAAGACTTTATATATTATAATAGAGGAGCGTAGGTCATTAATGAGGCCAGCTAAGGTATTTGTAGGCTTATAGTAGGCGTACTTATAGGGCTCTACTTCCTAGCAGGCTGTAATAAGTTTATTGTATAGGAAGTCGTCTATTCGAAGCTTGGTGTTAAGGCCGTGCTATAGGTGCTAAAGGTCTTTAATGAGAATTTGTAGGCACTCTATAGTCGATTTTTTAGTGTTCTTGTTAATTACGGTCCGTAGCTTAGTCGCATTCTATTAGGTAAGAATATTACGCTTATATTCCGGTCCTTTAAAGTAGTTACGCGTAGCTTTATATAGCTTATTAAAGGGAACACTAAGGGGGTTACTCTTGAGGTTAGTGTAGTAGTGGTTAAGTGCTAGGCCGCGCAGTATAGTGGAGTAGGCTTAGCTAAATTCCTGTTTAGGAATATCAGCCTTCCAACAGAGGTCCGTAAAGATAGTGAGTTTAAAGTTAAAGTTATCGTTTTTACCGCTATACTTGGATTCGTCGGTATAGAGCTTAGCTAGGTTAGCTAGCTCCTTACTGTAGGTCTTTACTTAAGTGGGTTGCGGATCTATGACTTATAGATCTATAGCTTGCGGATATATGGCTTGCGGATCTATAACTTAAATAATAGGGGTAATTTGGTCCATATTTTGGTTTATAGGGGTATTATAGTCCGTAATTTGGGTTACGGGGGTATTATAGTCCGTAACTTGAGTATTAGGTGTACTTTAGCCAGTAAGATTAATTCTAATGTTACTTAGGTTTGTAGAATGAATTCGGTTAAATGGGTTAGTTATAAGGCTAGAGATTCTGTTAAGTTTAAAGGAGGTAAAGAGGTTACTGGTTTTAATGTAATCTAAAATCTGCTCTTTAGTCCATTCCGTTTAATCCTCTTTACGTAGTGTGTCGTATAGAGACCGTGCAATAGTGACTCGTTTATCCCTTTTAACCTATACGCCTTAGTAACATAAAAGGGTTTATAGGTTACGGATGGTAGTAGGGTTATAAGCCTTAAAAATAGCTTCCGTAAAGTCCGCAAAGTCTTCCTTATATTGCTCCTATAGGTTGTTATTTATAAGCTTAAAGTATCTATATTTAAGGATTTTAAAGCTAATATAGTCGTTAACGTTGTTTGTAGACGTAACGTTAACGCCTTATCTCTACTTCTTTTAACCTTTGCTGACTTGCTTGCTGATGTCTGCCATACTATAGTGTAGTGTGGTGCGTAGTGGGTGGTAGCAGCTTATAACGGGTGGGGGAGGTCTTATAACGGTCTATAAAATCAATTAATAGGTCTATAATGGTTTGTAGGAGGGTAGAGGGTTTCCACAAAAGGTCCGAAGAGGTTTAAGGTTTAAGGGGGTTAAGGATAGGGGTTCCGTATAGGTCTGTATTCGCGTCTATAACTTCCGGTAAACCGTACTAAGACTTAAATAAGTATATAGAGTTGGAGATAAGTCCGTAATCCCTAACTTTTAACCTTCTAGTAGGTCGTACTAGGAGTCTAAACAGGTGGTTGCTGTCGTGTATATCGCTTAGGGGGAGGTATTAAGTGATTGCTGATCTGTGCGCGCTTACTGATTAGTATTCGTACTAACTTAATAGCATAAGTGAGTCGTATCCACGGGCACGAAATACATGTAGTATCGTATGCTTGTTTGGATGGTGACTGTNAATTATATAAAGCAGACTACGTGGTCTATATACTGATGCNCCTCCCCCCTAATTAGTTAGTGCTTTATAAGTGCACCAGACGCGTAAGCGAGTGGTTGGTGCACTGAACGCGTAAACGCGTACCTGGTGTACCGAACGCGTAAGCACGCGTTTGGTACAACAGGTGCTGTAATTATATATATACCTTATGTATAATAGTTATATATATTATCTAAAGTATAAAGACTACCAATTGACCTATAGCGCGGAATTTTTGGTACTAAAGTATAAGCCGGTGTTTCTTATCACA